>NC_090924.1:124582934-124892312 GCF_040938575.1 Ambystoma mexicanum | reverse complement strand
TTCACCCATTTTCCGAGCAAGCCTGCTGAACCACATTTAAGCATGTTTTGTTGTTTATAATGAGAGGCTGTTTTGAAAGTTTAACTCAGCAATAAATCATTTATTGTGAACCCTGCATTCCGACTACCGTCTACTACTTTACAATCATGTTAATGTTAAACGATATTTGTACAGTGCACTATCACCACTCCGGTCACCTGGCGCTCTAGCGTATCTGAAACAAAAGCGGGGTAGGTTAGGCGTGTTAGTAGGACGTTTGGAGAAGAGCAAGGGAGCTTTGAAGTACTGTTGGCAGCTTCAGTTCGGTTAACACTGTTCACCGAGCATATTGGTGTGTTATTCGGTTCAGAGTCTGTTGTGTGCTGTTTGGGGGTCTGTGTGGTGTGGTTGTTGCAGTGTGGTGAAGTGCGTGTGGGTTGCTGCGGTTTTAAGAGGTGTGGTTGTGTTTGGTTAGAGTGTGAGAGGTGTGTGAGGAGTGGTGAGGTTTTTAGTAGTTTTTTGGGGTTGGTTATTATCCTTGTTAGGAGAAATGCATATTCCTATCTTGTCTCCTTTGTGATTACGTTTCAGTGTGATAAGGCCGTCTCATCTCTCTGTCATAATGCTAAGTTAGCTACTTTCATGTTCCATCTTTGTATTCGGTCAGCCCTTTTATCCCAGTTTGTCCTTGCTGTAACCTAGTTTTTGGATTGATTTACTTGCAAGCTACGCCTGTACCCTACGTCCTTTGAGTGGGTAAGGTTGTTGTAGTGTTGGGCATGTATGTAAATTTCTGGCCTCATGGAGTGGTCGCTTGTGTTCTATTACACCCAGCGTTCTCGCTTGTTCTTGTAGGAGTTTCCCTTAGTCGGTCCTGGGTGTTGTCTGTGCCATCATATATTCTGTCAATCTGTTTTGTGTTTCCCGTTTGATTGTTTTAGTTGTTTCAATTTGGTTCTGAGGTGTTGAAGAGCCAGGTTTTTAGAAGTTTTCTAAATTTAAGTTGGTCTTTGGTGTTACTTATTTCTCTCGGAAAGTTGTTCCAGGTTTTTGCGGCTAGGTGGGAGAAAGAGGTGCCCCCTAAGTTTTTCTTGATGTATGGTTTTGGTTCTAGGCGGATTTCATTGCTTCATCTGGAGGAGTCTTGTTGGCTTATAGATTGTTATTTTCTTTTGTAGGAATTCTACTCCCTGTCTGCTGATTGCCCTGTGTGTTATGCACATTGTTTTAAACGTGATACGATATTTGATTGGGAGCCAATGTAGTGTTTTTAGTGCTGGAGTGATGTGGTCTCTTCTGGATAGTTTGAGGAGGAGTCTGGCTGCTGCATTTTGGATGCGTTACAATTTCTTCAGGAGGTATTCCGGCATCCCGAGGTAGAGGCTGTTTGCGTAGTTGATTCTTGACATGAGGGCGATGATTGTCAGTGTTTTGTGGGTGAAGGAGAGGAAAGGTACGATGATTCTTCTTGCGTGGAGGAGGAAGAAGCATTTCTTAATTATTGCTTTTACTTGTGGTTCTAAGGTTAGAGCGTTGTGCATTAGAACTCCAAGGTTTTTTACTACCTTAGATGGTGTGGGTGCGGTCACCATTTCCGTCGGCCAGGGGATTAAGGTGTTCTCTTGGTTTTTGGATATAATCATGATTTCTGTCTTTCCTTGGTTGATTTTCAGTCAAAGATTTCTTTTAGACATTCTACTAGGGTTGAATGATCGGCTTGGGTATCTTCGATTTTGTAGATGATTTGAGTGTTGTCTGCGTAGTTGTATGTAGTAATGTATTTTTTGAAGATCCTTATTAATGGAGACTGGTAGATGTTGAAGTATAGTGGCGATATTGTGGATTCATGTAGTACTCCACAGTCGTTAACACATGGAGTAGATTTAAAGGGTTTTATCCATACAGTTTCTGTTCTGTCTGCTAGAAATGATTTAATCCAGAGTAGTGCCATGTCAGTTATATCTATATCTTCCAATCTTTTGATTAGGGTGTCATGGCTTATTGTGTCGAAGGCTGCGCAGAGGTCGAGCTAGAATAAAAGCCGAGGTTGTGTTGGAGTCTGCGTTTGTTTTTAGGACATCCCAGATGGATAGTAGTGCCGATTCGGTTCCTCTTGCAGGTCTGAAGCAGACTTGTGCTTGGTCTAGCAAGTGGCGTTTTTTCTACATGTTCTTGGGTTAATTTGTATACGCATGTTTCTATGAGTTTTGCCGGCTAGGGAGTGTTTGAAATTGGTCTGTAGTTGGAGGTCTTCAACGTTGCCACTTGTGTTTTTTACAAGTGGCTTAATATATGCTGATTTGAAGGATCGTGGTACAGTCCCTGTTGCGAGTGGCAGATTTACGAGGTTTCTGTGATATTCTGATGGCGTTCCTTGTGCGAGGATTGATTTGTAGATGTCAGTGGAGCAGTGATCCATGCGTGATCCTGCTTTCGTGCTGTGTTTTACCAGCTTCACGAATGTCTCTACTGATATTGCCGAGAAGTTTTGGAGTTTGTGCTGTGGCTCCTCGTCGGGTCCGGTTGGTTGAGTGTTAGGGTGGGTTGGTCTGTTTTGTAGGATTTACCGGATGTCAGTGATTTTGTTTTTTTAATGGTCTGCCAAGTTGCATAATTTCTGTGAGGGTATTGGAGTGTTGTCCCAACCTGGTGGGTTTCTCATTTCATTTATGATGTTTAACATTTCTTTTTGGGTGTTGGTGGCATTGGTGATTCTGTCATCATAATGCCTTCTCATTGCCTTTTGAATTTCCTTCTTGGCAGAGAGAGTAACAAAGTGAGTGCTAGATAAACGTATAACGTATGAGGAGGCTTGTACAGCTAGTTAAATGCTTGGGACCATTTGAAGAAGCACTCTTTTCTCAATAATCTAACTTGTGCGTTCCACCATCTAACATGGAATGGACTGAACTGCTTCAGGTTTGAGAGGAAGGAATTGCTACAGCCACTTCAGGAGCTGTGATGCCACCAGTGGGCAGCACGCACCGGCAAAGCATTATTATGTAATCCCCTGCGTGCAAGAGATATTTAGATGAGCCAAACAGGTACATTTTAAAAAGGTTTTTTACAATCTCCATGAAAACTAGTAGTTCTGCAGGCTAACTTAACACCACCAAAAATGTGCATAAACATAGAACTTAAAAGGCACCTTTGGTTTGGTGCTCTCAAGTCAATATGTTTGGATGTATGGCATTATGAAACTTAAAGTATTTTCTGTTTTAAGTGGACAATTAAAACAGACCAAAATAGCCAACTTTTTTTTTAAAGTACATTAAGATTTATATAAAGCGGGTCAAAATGCTGCACATGAAAGCCAATTAACGAATTGTGAACAATTCTTTGCATGTTTTGGCGATCAGAACTTTACAAAAAAAAAACAAAAACTACTGCACACTAGCACACCAAATAGAAAAAAGTTAATCATATTTTAATCATCAGTAATTTTAAAATGGGGACCACTTCATAGTCCACACAATACACATACAATAATATGAAACATGATTGACTGAGACAAACATTGGGATGCGACAAAGCTGTTAACTTTGAATTGCGGAAGAACAAAAAACATTTCTTGCACTCCAGCAATTTCCCCATTGTGTGATAAGAGGAACTCTTGTAGTGCACTTGTGTAAATAAGTTAACATTGTAGATTTAACCAGGAATATTTGACGTACATTATGTCTATTCCAGTCTCTGATCATTTACTTGTCGGCTTCATTTTCCGTTATATAAGACCTCTATATCCCGCAGGCTAGACTATTCTGCTTATGGAGCCACAAGCACTTGCGTGTCTTTCCAGGCATGATCAGAGGTAAGAATTTATTTTAAAAACATCTCTTCGCAGATTCGCTTTGTGTCCTCAGGCGACGTCACAGAGTAGCCTTCAGTCCTAGGGTCGGAGTAGATCTCGTAGTCATTGCCTCCCTAGAAACACAAGAAAAAACATGCATGTTAAAGAGCGGCAACCGCTGTTCCAGGTCTTAAACCACCTATTGGCATCTCTCAACATCATGGCTAGGGGTGAATGAGATTGGCGGTAACTCCTAAAGAATTACTACTAAAACAATGTTGGCTCTATTTCGGGCTTGAAAAGTAAAAAACTCCATGAATCTTCACACATGATCTCCTTTTATTTTTCACTTTCCACATATAGCAAAATAGATACAGAATACTGCTTATTGTGATGAATCCAGTGGAGTCGTCATATGTATCCTAGACCACATTGCTTACTTACAATGCCAGCAATTCCTAGAACACTGTCTCCTTGGCATCAGACAATCTGGTTTCCGACCAAAATACAGCACTGAAACAGCCCTCCTCTTTCTAACAATGCAACTTAGACAGCATTAGAGATGCTGGATGCTGGCAATGCTGTCATCCTACTCTTCCTATAGCTCTACGCTGCATTTGATCTCGTGGACCACGACCTACTCTGCCAAAACCTTTCCGGGATCTTCCACCTCTCACCTGAGGCAGTCCGATGGATCAAATCCTTGCTAAGTGACCGTACCTGCAGAGTACTCATTGACAACCACTCAGCCGACGCCATGCCGGTCCCTCTTGGTGACCCACAAAGCTCTTGCCTTTCTCGACCGTCTACAACATCTACACTAAACCCCTCTTTGGTATACTTGACACCCTAGGCATCATCTATACCAGATTTGCAGACGACATGCAAATTCTCATCCCCCTTTCCGGCAAATACACTAATGACGAACACCATTAACGAAGGCTGTTGCATCATTCAGTCTTGGATGGCTGCCCATAACCTTTGCCTCAATGAGTAGACAGTTACTCATTGTAGCCTTACCCACTCACCTTAAAGCTCTCGGCCCCTCTTAACGCCTCCTTCACCATTGACGGCTCTACCATTCCTGTCCTCAAACATGCCAAACCCTGGGGGTTTACCTCAATGCAAAATTAACCACGACAAGGCATGTCAATGCTCTGGCATCCTCAACCTCCCACACAGCCAAACTTCCCATTAAGCAGACAATTCCTGAGCCCCAACAACTGCCTCACGTTCTCCAGAGCCATTATCCTGAGCAAACTAGACTATTGTAATGCCCTATTCAAGGGCAAATCTGCGTCCAATCTAGATAAGGTACAGCTGCTTCAAAATAAAGTCCCCCTCTGCAAATCGGACCACAGTTCTGCAACTCGAGAAGAAGTCCATTTGCTACCAAATAAATGCATGGATTGACTTCAAAACCTGGACTATAGCACACTGAAGCATCTACAATGAAGCCCCCATATACTTGAAACATTGAATCACAAAGAAACAGCACTGTTGCTTACTTCGCTCTTCTGACCAGCACACCCTAGCTGTTCCACACTTTAAAACTAGCCAGAGCAGGAGGGGTTCGTTTCAGCACCACAGCTCTGCCCTGAGGAAATCCTTACCTCCACACTTAAGAAATGAGCCCTCCTACATAGCATTCAAGCGACTGTTGAAATGGTGGCTGTTCAAAACGTATGACTCACACTTTAAGCATGATCTGTCTCCTACTTTGCTCGTCCTACTTCTACCTCAATGATAATGATAATAATACAATGGGCCCCATTACATGTTTGGTGGGGTAGCAAATCTTTGGCGGTAATTGCCAGTTTCACTGCGCAGGAGCTCCTGGAAGTCAGATCGCTCATTGAAGCGGCACTTTTCATTCCCCACGAAAAGGGGAACCAGCGAGTCACAGCAGAGCAACTTAAGGCACTCGGAGAGTCCACAAACTTCCCAATGGAAGTGGATGAAGGAGCTGTCCTGCAGAGGCGCGTAGAGTATCGGAAACACTGGAAAAGACCAGGGAGTATGCCCATAGCAGCTGGGGACCCCGAGGAATTCTGACAAGAACAGATTGATTGAATGGTACAAAATTGCTAATGTGGTAAATCCCAGAGTCTATAAAATCAATATCCAAATAAGAAGAATGTTTGAATGCAGACAAGACAAAGTCCAAAGGTGAACCCTAACTCAATACAGATAAATGAGATGCCAATGTGGGCGAGATGTTTGAAAAAGCTTGGCCAAAGATCGATATACCAAGCACCTTACGATATACGCTATTTTGATATAACTAAAGAACTGAGAAACATTTAAGAAGTCTTGGCCGGTGAGTATACCAGGCAATTGAAGTTGTGTACAGATTCCTAGCAGGTGAGTACACCAGGCAACTGAAGTTGAACCAAGATTCCTGGCAGGAATGTATTCCAAGCATTCGACAAAGGTACAAGTTGTTTCACAGAAAGACTTATACAGAACTGTGTTACTTAAACAATAACTTTGTGTGCTTAAAAGGAACTGTTAAACATTTTTGGTTTTGAACACGTTTGCCATCATCAAGGCAAAGACATTTCCTCGCACCCTTTGTTGGTTTGTTTATAGTGTGAGGGCCAGGATGGATTATTAGTTACGCACTTCGTGACACCGGCAGATCCTTAGTTTTTGCTTTCTAGGTAAGGAAATTCCTCTTTAAAATAGGGCAAGAAAGGCATTTTCCCAACCTCATTTTTCATTTAATAAATGTCTTTGTTTAAAATCATGAACACCTTTGTGTCTGACTCTCATTGCTGGCCCCTCACCTTATGCTTCAGTAGGTATTCCAATCAACTACAGCTATACAATCCAAAAGGTAGACCCATAAAATTTAATACAGCCACTGGAATATAGGGAAGAACATTGAAAATGTGTTATTGGACAAAGATGATAAGTAATACCCAGATCAGCATAATTATATGAATAAATGAACATTTTCCTCAATTCCAAAGGAATAAACAAATCGTAATACTACCAATCTGCAAGTAGAAAAATATATTAAAGTTCAACTAAACTAATAATGTGAAATCCTACTTGTGGCATTTCTCAGGCCCTTCATAAAAGTGATGCACAACATGCTGGACCCATCGGAAGGGGCACCGCCAACTGCTATGGCTTGAAGAAGTTAACCCTTTTTTTCTCCTCGAAGGAGGATCCTTCTGACTTGATTTCTTTTCATGTTTGGAGGGTGCCTGGGCACTGAAAAGCACGCTGCCATGGGCATAGATAACCCTTGCTTTGATACCAGGCCTCCACCAAAGATTGTGCACGGAGCGCTGTGCCGCAGGGGTTGTGATCAGAGCACTGGGTCGCCCAAAATGGCACAGCTGTAGTCACAGATGGAGGAGCTGCATCCTAGGGGAAGCTATAGAGCTCCCCGGACCTCAGAATGGGCCAGCCTGCTGCTAATGGCGATACCTTTCCACGGTAGGCAACATTGAAGAGTACGATGGCTGGCTGACAAGACTATTGTCGGAGCCCTGCTGATTACTGGGTACTGTTGCTGCATCGGCTAGGCACTGGATGGTACGTTGGAGACTGGTGCACGCTGCCTGCTTACACTCAGCCGAGTGGCTCGGCTGAGTAGCTACACAGAGAGTGGATTATTGGGGAGGCCATGGGTGCCGTTTGACTGGGGTGTGCAGCAGAATGGCTGATGGCACAGTCTGCCTGGTCCGGGTGCCTACAGGACTCCAGGGGGCTACTTCACTAAGCCTGCCACTTACCTCACTGCCATGATAGCCATCTGGGCATTTTGAACTGAACTGAGCTCTGCTAGGCTGCCATAGGTGAAGTATACTGTACAGACGGGATTGGGACTGGCCTACCTGGCCCATATCTGTGACAGGTGGGTGGTCTTTGCTTGTGACCCATGCCAGACCCAAAGCCCACGGGAAGGGCTAAGCAGACTAAAATGGAGGCCTTTGCCCAAAAACATCCATTAAAAAAAACGGAGTCTCCCTCTGTTCCAGAGGGAGTGCAGTCTTCCACTGAACTGCAGGGCGAAAGTCAGATTCTGGAGGCTATTACATTCCTGAGGTCTTCCATGGAGTCCAAAATAGACAAGGTGAAAATCAATGCAAACCTACTACGACAAGATGTGCGCTCCCTTGCTGAAAGAGTGAGCGGTACTAAGAGCAATGTATCTGAAACCATGAATGCTAGCTGCAAGCACTGGTACATGATCAGAATACGAAAACAAGGATTCTAGAGAACAGAGTGGAGGATGCTGAAGGGAGGTCCAGTAGGAACAACATCAGGACTTTGGGCTTTCCAGAAGGAGAGGAAGGCCAATATCCAACTAACGTGGAAAACCTATTGCTGCAAGTGACTGGTCCGGGGGTGCTGACACAAGGATTTACGATCGAGAGGGAGCACAGATCTCCGATTAAGAAACTACCACTCTGGACCCCTGTTAGGCCGTTTATTCAGAAATTCCTGAATTTCAGAAGAAGGGAATGGATTTTGAAGTTCTCCAGGGAAAAAGGTCTTAAAAGGAGACCATCTACACTGGCTATTTACCAGGACTATACTAGTCCAGAGGAGAAGAAACATGTTTGTCCCGGCTAAGGAAAGGCTCAGCCAGCAGGGCCTGAAGTACATGCTGATTTATCCTGGCAAGCTGATGGTGCTATACAATGGGAAATATTGTTTCTTTGATACTCTGGACAAAGTGCACCATTCAATGGATGGCAGCAAAATGGACACGCTCTGAGAAAAAAACAATAGTAAGTGCTGAAAAAGCATGGTTACCTTTTACCTCTTCAGCGACTCCCTGTGACTGAGGACTCTGGCTTTGAGACTGAGCCACATACACAAAGTATGCAAGCACAATGTCCGATTCTTTGTTTCATTTATCGGACGCTCTATAGAGTGGTACACAATCTTCTGCTGAAGCTCCTTTTCATTATATTTTACCTAGTTATTTTCTCCCCAGATGTTCTACATTTCTTGGGTGTACTGTGGGGTTGGGTACGCCAAAGCCTACCACTGCCCACGTTTTGGGTGAGGAGGGACAGGCATATTTGCTCGAATAACATACTATTCAGATTTGGTCCTAGTTTCATGGTATGGTGATGTTATTTTTGCTTACCTAAACGTGGCTGCTTTCACTTTTGGCATTATGTATGCTTGCCTGTGACTTGGGTGTTAGGTAGGCTGCTACTGGATTAGGGGACTTTGCCGATTGTGAATTCCCTTGGCGATCCAGCGTAGACAGTGGGATACCGCCTAGGGCCCAGCTTGCTGTATTATTAAGTAAAACTTAATGGGTGTGTGGGAGGTGCTAGGGAAGTGATGGGTATGATTTGTACCTATTCATGTCGATTGACATGAATGTAGTGAACTGAAATGTCTGGGGGCTAAATAGCTATATTTATCGCAACAGAGCAGGTTGATACCTACGCAGGAAGCGGGTGATGAGCACACTATTACAGGGGACTCATCTTACAGATGTTAGACAGGCTGATCTCATTGGAAGATGGAGAAGAATGGGATATGGGGCTAATTACTCGCAATATGCCAAGGGGGTAACTGATCTGGGTGGCTGCTTCAGAACCTATTAGACTGTTGGAGGCCCATACGAACAATGAGGGTAGAATGGTGTTGGTCCATGGATATGGGAAATAGAGAAGTATGCATAATTCCCCAATGCTTCTGCCTTTGTCCACTCCTAATACACAAGACTGGTCCCATTTAGATCGGTCTTGTTGGTCTGGGGAGGTGACCTTAACTGTACTCTAGACCCAGTGTTAAAGAGATTGGATAAATACTAAACACTCACGCGCTGACTTATGTTTATTAGGTTTATATAGCGCTTTAATCCAAAGCACTTTACAATATAACAAGGTACAATAATGGGAGAAGCATATATACAATCATGATACAAACTGGTGTAACAATACGTAGAACAGTTTCCTTAGATGGAGGAGGCGAGGGAAGGGCAAGGAGGAAGGGAGGAGGCTGTGGGGGGGGGAGGGGTAGCCAGGGAGGGGGAACAAAAATTCAGTTGTCCGATTTAAATTCCAGAGGGCGTGAAAAAGGGGGGCGGGGGGAGGTATGAAGGGGATAGGGGGGCACAGGGGAGAAGGGAGGAGAGAGAAATGAAGGAAAGTCAAGGGGGGAGTGAAGGAGGGCTGTCAAGGCGGTGCGGAAGGAGGAGTAGATGGGGACTTCTTGCAAGGTGCTGGTTGATTAGGCACTGGTGGATATTTGGATAAAATTAAAATGGAAAGCACAGAGCAAACTTTTACTACTACATCCTCAAAGTTTTCACATGCATAGATTAGATGTTGTGTTGGGTCCGAAGAAATAAGTTACTTACCTGTAACTCCTGTTCTCCAGCATTGGTATGTTTCATAGTCACATGCTGTGAATATTCCCCGTCGTTAGGCTGGGAATCCTCGGTAAAAGCAGTTTAAACTTAAAATAAATTTCAGTCACGTTTGTGCTCTAGTATAACCACTTTTGGGTCATACTGCTCACATCCAATTGGAAAGTTTTCCTTAGCTCCACCCCATTCAGCCATCTTCTGATTTTGGCAAAGCGCACACGAGTGGCAGTATAAGCCAAGAAGAGCTAAGCGGGTTAGGTGGGAAGGTCACATGTGAATCTATGAAAGATACCAATGCTGGAGAACAGAGGTTACAGGTAATTAACATATCCCTTCTCCGTCATTGGATCTTTCATAGATTCACATGCTGTAAACAGATTACAAAGCAAGTTCATTGTAGTAAATTTACTAACCTTATGCAATGAGATTACAGAGGAGAGACTAGACAACTTTGTATTCTGCCGCAGAATCCCCGTCAACACAGTAGAACTTGGTAAACATGTTTACTGACCTCCAAGTGGCCGCATGGAGATCCCAGACAAACAACTGTTGTGGCATTTACTGCTCTGGTAGAATGAGCTCTGGGTCTGCCAGGAAGAGGCCTGCCAGCATATTGGCGACAGAATTAGATGCATGAGGATATCTATCTGGAAATGAACAGCTTCAAAAGCGCCTTCTCCACTCCAGAGGGGCCAAATTTCACAAAGAGCCGAGAGGTTTGCCGGAAAGATTTTGTGAGGGCGAATTAATACTTCAGAGCACATACTAAGTCCAATTAGTTGAATAAACGATCAGCTGGCGAAGTTGGTGATCTAAAGAATACTGGCAGCACCAGAGGTTACTGAGATGAAATGTAGAAGGCACTTTAGGTACAAATGCAGGGTTGGTGGGCATGATGAACTTGGATTTGTGAAATGTCAAGTAAGGTGCTTTAGTGGAAAAAGCTTGTATCTCGCCTACCCTACAGGCAGACGTTATGGCAACTAGAAAGGCGGTTTTTACAAGAGAGACATTTGAGAGAGACTTTGTGCATCGGCTCAAAGGGAGGTTTCATGAGTCTGGACAGGACCACATTGAGTTCCCAGGCTGGGGCTGGTCTTTTCACTGGTGGGAAGGATCGAAACAGGCCTTTTCTTAATTCCTTAACTAATCTGAGTCCAGAGTGAAGGAGTGCGAGGTGAATGGTTGTACCTTGAGATTGCAGCCAAGTGCACCTTAGAGGAGTGAGCCAAACCGGCCTGCGCTAGAGACTGCAAGTATGGCAGAATGTAATTTGGGAGGATTGGCTAGGGGGTTCAATTTGTGGGCACTGCACCAGATCTGGAACCATTTCCATTTGCTCTTGTAGCAGGCAAGTGTGGAGGGAGCACAGGCATGAGTCAGAACATCCTGGCAGTCCCAAGGTAGTGGAATAGAACCAAACTCTAGGAACCCAGGAGCCAGCCAGTCAGATTCCAAGTGGCCAGATTGTGATGGAGCACTTCCTCTTGGTTCCTGGATAGTAGGCCATGGTGAGGATATAGCCTCATTGGATTCGCTGAGTAGAGAGCGAAGAGTCGGAGTCCCAAAACTGTCTTGGCCATGCAGGGGCCACTAAGATCAGTTTGCATCGATATTGTCTGAAGACGTTCATCACTCGTGTCACTTGAGAAATCAGTGGGAAAGCAAAGAAACTTCCCTTCCCACAGGAATGCAAAGGCATCCTCCCCCCCCCCCCCCCCAAGACTCTCTGGGTGGGGAAACCTGCATATCTTGTTGCTGTACGTTACAAAGGTATATTTCCGGCCTGCCCCAAGAGAGGAAAACTTGGTGAAGTTGACCGCTCTGCAGTTCTCACTCATGGCATGAGCGGAGTTCTCTGCTGAGGGAATCCGCCATGGTGTTCTGGATCCCTAGAAGGTGAAAAGAGAGCAGAACATCTAATGTTGTAGCGCCCAGTGCCAAAAGGGTTTGCGCTTCCGTCGACAGGTGTGGGGACCTTGACCCCCCCCCCCCAACCCCCCGACTCCCAGTTTGCAGATGTAGAACATCTTGGTGGTGTGGTCTGTGAAGATCTGCAACACCTTTCCACAGAGTTGCGGAAGGAATGATTTGAGTGTCCAGAAAACTGTGTGCAGTTCCAGGAGATTGATTTGAAGAATCTTCTGCTCCTCTGTGCAGAGGCATCTGGTATGAAGGGCTCCTGAGTGAGCTCCCCAGCCCTCCAGAGAAGCGTCCGTGGTGACAGTGACTTGGTGATGGGGCATTTGGAAAGGTGCACTCTGGACCCCCGAATGGCCACCATCGAAGACTTTTCCTGAATTGCTTCATTAATGAAATGCGGTCCTCCCAGGATCTGAAGATTTGCACCCACTGGCGTCCAAGAACTCTGGCAGAGGAGACATGCATAGCCTGCAGCAATTCAGTAGAGGGATGCATGAGTACATCATGCCCAAGAGGGCCTTGTAACTGCGGACTGAAACGGACGCTGAAGTGTTGAGTTGGTGTACCTTGTGGAGGAAGGTCATCCGACGGGGTCACTGTAGAGGAAAAGTGTGTCGAGTTTGAAACCCATATATAATGCTTGCTGAGCAGGAATGAGGCAGGACTTTGGAAAATTGATTGAGAAACCGATGGATTGCAGACCGTGAATGGTAAACTATGTGCTGTGCTTTGCCTCAGTGTAAGTAGGTACTCAGACTTTCCAATCGTCGCAATATGGGTAGACATGAATGCCGGCTTGGCACAGATGTGCCACCACTGGAGCAAGGCATTTGGTAAACACTTGTGGGGCAGACCTTAGACCGAAGTTAAGCGCTTTGAATTTATAATGGACTCTGGCTACTACAAACCATGAGAAGTGGCAGTGAGAAACCAGAAGGTGTCTCCCCCGCTAGTCCTTAGGGATCCGTCATCCAGGTGGCCAGGAAACAGCCATCGCTTTTGGATCCAGTTCCTGGGGTGGACCAGTGCGGGAGGATCACCAGGGTGAGGGGTCTTCAGGGAGTGAGATGCAGTAGCCCCCTCCCTGTAACAACTTTGCCCCATCCTACCCAGTAGGATATTAAGGAACTCAAGCCCCCACCCCGACATTCCCTTCACGAACACTTTCACACAGACAGCCCGCTGACATGTCCCATTACTATGGTCAGGCAAGGTCAGGCAATTACTGGTAATCACTCACACCGGACTGCCATTAAACTTTCCCATGCAGAAAAAAAGGCAGAGCACGAGAGCACACTCGGAGCGGGCAAAGCACACAAAGGAACAGTTGTTTCCCGATGGCAGCTGAACAAGGGCAGAAAGACAGCAAACCAAGAAGGGTGCACAAGTAGGGAGATACCCTTTACCTTTCCGGAGAGAAACTTTTGCTTTGCAGAACCCTTCAGATTGAACAGCATATCGACAGTAAACCAGACTGAAGAATCCTGTATTGTGTTCATGGCTGAACGAGCCAGTGAGGAAAAGCAGCCGCTGTGGTAACGTCCTTGGCTCTAAGATCAAAGCAGCACCAGAGAGATCAACACAGCCGGTGAGTTGGGGAGACTGATGCAAGACCAGTCCAGTCTGTGTTGAAGTCAAGATTGCATCCGACAACATTATATAAAGAGTGCAAGAACGAAGATTGGTAACGCGTGTGATAAAAGACGTGAGGAAAGCTTAATTGCTGATGGATGTTTGAACATTTACGGGAAAGATACAATACTAGTGACAGAGTGATGCAGCGCAGTGTGGGTGCTCAATCAAAGGTCTATGTAAAGACATCCCGCCAAGAAGAGGCAGAAACAAAAGAAGAAGTTTGATAAGAACATTGTGTGAAGTGAATCGAAGTGGTCCTGTGACGGCTTAAACAAAACTCATTGCCCATTCAAAAGTCTTTGATTTTTGATATCAAGAGGAAAACATAGCAAATGAGATTAGATGGTCCGAGCCCGAACGAGGGAGACCAAATGTGAATACTGTGCTAAAGGAATACGAGCCAGAACGAGGGAGATCCATGGTCCAAGCCTGAATGAGGAAGACGCATGATGAATACTGGAAGCGACCACTTATGCATGTGAAAATCCAGATAAGAAAGGAACTTTGGTGCTGGTTTGTTATGACAGGCCCTCTGCCGTAAGAGACCGTTATTGGAAAGGAGGATTTGGCAAAAGGCCCCCGATACCTATGCTTTGAACTGGCAGAGAAGCCACAGTGTGTGCAAAGTTCGAACAAGCCACCTTGCCCCGTGCTGAAAACATGGGGAAGGGAAAGCAACTGCTCAACCATCCTGACATATTATTTCTTGAACACTTTCCTTTGTGCATACACTATTGCCCCACACCATTTTGTATTTAGAAGTAAGGATTGGCAATAGGTTTTGAAGTATAGGCCCTTTTATTTTGACAGACTCGACTAGGACTGCGTTATTATTTGATGGTCGTAGCTTGCTCCCATCCTTAGATTTAGGTTTAGATACGTGATCAATCAACCCACTGAAGTTCAATAAACAGCCTTGAACTGTGAACACTTGTGTCTGTCTCCACTGTTTGATACCATGTCTTCCTTACAGTGGTGAATAGGGATGTGAAAGTAGGCGTCTTCCAGGTCGAGAGACGCCAGGAATTCTCCCTGCTGCAGATGTGAAGGGACCTGTTTTAGTGTGACCATGTGAAAAGTTTGAGAAGTCTCTGGAGTAGACACCTGTCCCTTGCTGTGTGGTTGGGAACCTTCTCCACTGCTCCCTTGGACCGCAATGCTTTCTTCAAAAGAGGGATGTTTGGTGGCGGACTTATGAACTGCAGCGTATGCCCCTGCTGGATGATGGAGAGCACCCATTCGTTAGTGGTTATGTTTTTCCACTCCAGGATGAATTGTGATAGCCTTCCTCACACTGGAGTGCTACAGTGGGAGGGCAGGGCCCGGCATGGGTCAGGGCTGCTTGGAGGACTGGCCCCTAGATTGTGAGAAGAAGCTGTGCCTGTGGTGGGTACACATGTAGGACTGGCATTTGACCCTGTATGGGTCAGTCGTGGAGTAGGAAGGGGCCTTGTAGGACAAAGATTGATAGCTGGTACAGTAGTCCCTTGATGTCCTTCTGAAACAGGATTTTTCAGTTCGAAAGGATTGACGTTTCTGCTGTACGATGCCCAGAGAGTGGGCAGTGTGTCTGTCCTGATGGACTGAAGGCTCTCATCATCTTTCTTTCCCAATTGATCTATGCCAATGAATGGCATATCTACCACCTTGGATTTCAATTCTGGTTGGAAGTTGTTGCTTTCAGCCAGCACTGTCGCTGCAGCACCGCACCATTCCCTAGCTGGCAAAACCCAGTATCAGCAAAGTTGATGGAAATGGCGTGATCTGACGCACCTTCGCACTCGTGCAAAATTGCCAGTGGCTCTTGAAGAATAGGTCCTAGCTTGAACCATAATTCGCATTCATATGTGGCAACAACGGCTATGGCATTCCCACCTTGATGGTAGTGTCGGTCGTGATGATGACCCTTTTCCCAAAAGCATCTCTAGGCGTTTACCCTCCTTATCAGGTGGGACCGAGCAGGGATAAGATGGGTTGGAGGACCGCTTGTGGGCTGTTGCGGAAACTACAGAATCCGGGGTGGGTTGTGTCTGAAAGTTTTTGCTGCCTTACCCATTCGGGCGTGGAAGAACCCAATCTCGTCGGGGGAGGGGCAGATCTCTGGAGGGGATTTTCTCTGGTTCACCATCTGACCAGATAATATGGTCGTATTTATCGATGTGTCGGCTGTAAGGACAAAATCTTGATCCTCCTGAGGCTCAGGGTCAGATTGAAAGTCTGATAATTGTAATGGCCTTAGTAGCCCTAGTAGGGCGAGGGGGCGCAAGCCCACTGGGCCCTGCTAGCGGCTGTCTGGGTTCCGTTGGCGGCAGCAGTGCTGGTAAACTCTGGTGCAGGGTCGATACAAGGGTATTCAGAGTGGCCAGAATGTCTAAAGAGAAGTCTCTAGGTGCTGGTCTGGGTGGCAACCTGCCAGGTACTCCTCTCCTGAAGCCTCGTTTCCTGTAGGGCTCTAGGCGGGGGCATGTCATGAGGAGTGCTAGAAGGAGAGAGTCCCCTTCCACCTCATTCTGAGGATACAGGTAGCGAATCCACTATTTTGAATGAAGGCCGAGTATCAAACTGAGTTACCACAGCAGGTGCTTGAACCTTCTCTGTGCCAACTCCCACAGCAAGTGGGTGGGTTGGACATGGAAGAGACAGCAATGCAAAGGGCTGCGTAGTATGGAATGACAGCAGTGGAACTGACGGTACTCTCAAAATCGTTACTTTAGCAGTGGATGAGGACGTCAAGGTCGTCAGAGTAATCTTCGTCATAGTCGACGTTTGAGATTAAGCGACGGGTAGTAGACGAGGGGGTCTGGATAGTTGTTGACGGCAAAGGTTTTGTGGTTGTGAACAAGATTTTCACAGTCGTCGATGGAGCAAGGGCTTTTGATGCTGTAGGTGTCGCCGAAGGCATAGACGGTGGTCTAGTCAACTGAGTCGATACTCCTTTATCTCTGGAAGAGGAAGAAGCATAAAGTGGACTACCGCCCATGGATGTTGCAGGCGGTCTCTGAAGTTCTTGATGGGGTCTTTGTCGTGTCCATGGATGTTACTTTTTGTGCCTTTTTCCTGCTCCTGGCCGACTCGTCATGCGATCTTGACCTCTTACTAGAGGTGGTTCCGCTGGGTAGACGTCCCCTGCCTGAGCGAGGCATTACTCCATACTGAAGCAGAGTCAGAGAGCCCCCCTGGCGCCATCGAGCCATGCGACCAGCCTGCGGTGGTGATCCCTGATGGTCTCGTTAGAGAAGGATTGACAAATATCACAATCCTTGATCACATGATTTGGGTGAGGCAGTAGAGGCAATTAATGTGGAGGTCCTTCGTGAAGACGTTCTTGAGACAACATCAAGGGCAGGCCTTGAAGAGGCTTTTCTTAGTTTCAGCCATTGAGTAGGTCCAAAACGAAGAGTCACGATAGAGAAAGGAATTCCGTAGGCGGAGGTGCCCTCGATGTGCTTGATACCGTTCCAGCAAACAAGGATCTTGGTCCGTCAAAGTAATGTAGTTTGTTGTCGAAAGTATATAATATTATACATGTATTAGATATGTACAGTGAGAAAGATTTTTCAGTACTCCCAACACAAACGTGTAGTAAGAAAATCTGAATATGGGTGCCGGGGGTGGAGCCAAGGGAGCCTTTCCAATTGGCTGTGGGCAGTATGACCCAAAAAAGCAACTATACTAGAGCACAAAAGTGACAAATTCAGTTTAAGTTTAAACTGTTCAAGGTTACAGAGGATTCTCAGCCCAACGATAGGACATATTCATAGCAAGTGAATCTATGAAAGATCCCATGCTGGAGAACAAGGCTGCAGACTCCAATAAAAAATGTCACTATCTCCTTTATTAACCAAAGGAAAAAAATGCCCATCTTTCTCTATGCTATAAGGCATCCCTACCTAACAAAACGAGGTGCTCATTGGTGAATGTCTTAACAGTATCTGTCCACCGTCCAAACTAACCTCAACTGGCCATAACAATAAGATAACTATGGCCAGGAGAATGACTCCCTTCTCCTGGGTTGTTCGCTTTCCACAAACTTTCTTCAATGCTCAACTTTAAGATAGTCTCATCAGTTGATGCAACTTGTTCAATACTTTAACTTGCTTTTGCTTCTCTCTTTGGTAAATGTTCGTTATTATTCAATTCCCTTTTTCTTGGTTCTCTCTACTGAGAGAGGTTCTTCTTTAACTAATACGACACAGTATTCCAATAATGATTCTATTTTACTTCTTTAGGTTTGAGTATACTGATCGCCTTATCTCTACTGGGACGAGTATGATGGGTCCAAATAGACTCTTGTACTTTACTGGGATGAATAAGATTGTTCACATAATGATTCTCGCTCACTCATCTGGGCTTTAATATTGCAGTATCTTAAATTTCACTGGGACGAGTAGGACGGATTCCATAATGACTTTCCGTCCCCCTCACAGGTCTCCCAGTTACCCTGTTATCTGCTGTTTGTATGATAGCATCACCAGGGCTTTTATTCGGTTGGGGTTAGCTCCCTCTTCTTGTCGTTGTCCACGATGATTGGGATCTTCAATACCATCAGGTTCTGCTTCCGCCCCCCCCTGTGCAGGGAGTGTTGTTTAGGGGACCCCTGCTCCAGCACAAGCTTTGTCAGTCTAGAAAAATGGATACCTCTCATATTTGACGGCAAACGTATGTTGGTGGCCGTGGGCCAACCGTCTCATGCACGATATGACAGACATATAGGTTTCCGAGTTTGCCAATGAACGACCATTTTGATGTAACAAGGATCGCCATTTTGTTTTCTAACCATTGCTCATTGCTTTCTGTTCTTATTGCTTCGCAGCACATTTTCTGCTTACACTGCTCGACTGTAAAACATTGTTGGCTGAACGTGAAAGGACAAGGCCGCAGGACTAACAAGAGTTCGTTGAAACACAACGTAGGCAGCGCCAGGAAGGAATGCCCGGCTCCCTCCCGAATGTAGCCTTGAAGCAGAGCTGCAGGGCATTTAATAATTTCGCAGCTGTCTGCCAGTCTCGTTATATGGTAGAATGTGTTAGGCCCCCCCTTTACTGAGCCCTTTAGAGCGTGTCGGCTCCCAGGACACGAATAGCACCTCATAGATAGCAAGGTCTGGAATGTGACTCTTCCCCCGTATGTAGCTCGCTTCCAAGAACAGAAGCACTGTGTTCTGTTCAACAACTGAAAGATGCCTCCGCACTTGCAAATTGCATATTGTTACTAGAATAGATATTTGAAGGTGTCATAATTGTCGAAAGTGTCCATCATCACACCGAGTTCAAAGAAACCCAATAAAGGGGGGTGTTAAACATGCCAGCTGATTGTATGATAATGCATTTTGTATATATGTAACTGATGTACGTAATTCACTCTCTTGCGTCCCTCGAGGTCTAGAGATACACGTCGCGAGGCGTGAGACCGAGTTGGCCAACTGAGACTATTTGCTTTGCAATAAACCCCATCTTTGGGAATACAACCTCGTGTCTGGCGTATCTATCGTGTGTGGTGACTTGCCTTGTTTCCATAGACGTAAGGGACACCTAAGGGCCCCTTTCAGCTTGTTGTGGTCACTCCACCACTTGCCTACCGTCTCTCTTTCTCAATGCTTCAGGACGCCACGCATCCACATTTCTTTCCTTTGTTCTCCCGATTTCAAGATGCAGCACGTCTAACTCTGTTCCTCGCTAGTTACAGGGCGCTGCATGTCAAGCTTCACTTCCATATCGGCCTCCCAATACATTTGTAGCTTGCAGGTTTTCTCTCTTCCAATCTCCTCCCCTCTCACATGTAACGTGGCTGTGGGAATTCCCCAGTGCACGTCTCTCTTTCTAGGTCAGTCGGCTTCTTTCCTTCCCTCCATATCCTCTTCTTTGCCCCAATTAAATTGGCCTTTTCATTTAAAGAAACATTTACAGTTTTCTGATGACAGTAACACATACCAATCTTTATAAGGTATATTCAAAGAGGTGTTCTTGGGAAGTATTGTAGGGAGTTCCTCACAGGTATGGGAGTCCTTGTCCCCAAAGGGAGTCTCTCCCAATCAGGTCCCACTTGCCTTGACCCCTAGAGAGGGTGTTGTGGAGCAAGCTCACCTCCCTAGCCTTATCGGGGTCAGGGATGGCTTACACTTGGGGAGAAGGGATGAATTCCCGCAATTCATCACATACCTTTCCCTTATTTTTCTGGTTCCCCCCCCCTTCTCCATGCATTGGAAAACGACTTAGGAAGTCTATATTCCCTTGTCCTTCCCCCTTTTCATGTTCAGCTGTAAAGAAAAATGGTTGCAAATCCAAAAACCATCTAATTATTCTGTTGGCTTCTTTCCTTAGACTCATCCATATCAAGGGGGAGTGACCCATAGTCAGTCCAAAATAGTATAAGTGGGTGATGGCCCACTTGATGTCCAGAACTTCCAATTCAACATTCCCATTGGATTGTTCCCTAGGAAAAGATTTTGTTCGTTCGTTAAAATTTTATTTCAACCAAAGTCATAAAAGCCATACAAATGCATATAAAATTCCATAATACAGTCGCTTAATATTTACAACATATAAATAAGTGACCTAGGAAAAACAGGGAAAAGATGAGCATTACAATGATACAGCAGTTGTGCAGGCTGTTCAAGCCGATCCTAGGTTAATTCCAGGGTGCCACATAATTAAAAACAGAGTAAAATATTAGCACAACCCTCATCTTGTTTGAAAACTTGGAAACAGATTTAAGTTTGGTACCTGAGGTTCGTCCAACGAGTTAAGCGTAGAGCAAGCTCAAAGCCTCCCTTAGTATCTACAGCTGCCAATCCAACTGTAAAAAATGTTCAACCCCCTTATTTCGCTGTGACATTTAACAACATCCAGACCTTGCATGGTCCACGAAGCAACTAGGATCTCAAGCCAGCCATATTCCCTGCGTTTAATAAAAACAATCAAAGAATTGAAGGTGCTCCAGCATCCCACTAGTTCCCCGAGTCCATTCATACAAAGTTTGCACCAAGAGTTTTCACTCTTGCACTCCACGCCCATCGAAGATACCTGCAGGTTGCAAAGACTGCTGGAACATCAACAGAATTAGTGCAAATTGCCATGGCATCAGCAATCCTGCACCCACGCAGGTGCCAGAGTGGCCTTAGGTGTTTTTTTCTCAGGTGTAGAGTGGCTGGGCAAAGCCTAAGAAAGTATTCAAGATCCTCAACAGCACTTTTACGCTGGGGGCACACAGCCAAGCCCTCAGTGCGCCACTTGCAAGATACAATTGGTATCAGCAATGTGCCAAATGAAAACTTAAGATAAATTGCTCTTTCACACTTCGGGTCTTCCAATCCTGCCTGTAATTTAATGGTTAAATAGTGTGCCAAAAGCGGAGAACCAAGGGCTGTTGTGGCAGCATCTTGCTTCATTTTTCAGAGCGCATTGCTTTTTTATCACTGCTTTCATTTTGTTTAGTAATTAAGCTAGGTTTGCTCCAATAGGCTTGGAGGCTCCAGAGACACCATGTGTCACCCATTTCGGTGATGAGACCCTCTGCTGTGAGAGAACGTTGATCATTGCGCCCCTATATTTAGCCAAATTCGTAATGGACCGGAGGCACACCCAGACCAACACTGGGCGTAGCCAGCAAACAAACTATCAACTGCATGCCTGTTTCCAGGAGTACCAACAAATTGGGTGCACTGGTAGGTAAACCTAGTACATTCTTCAGGTACCCATTTTCCACGACAGGCAATCCATGCAGATCCAGCTGCCCCCACACTTCAGTCCCATAAATAGCGACATGTCTCGCCTGGGCCTGGTATGCTTCCAGGGACACACGCACTGCCAATTTCCATATTCAGCTGTGAACCTGGCCAAGGCCCGCCATATCTGCCCAGGGTAGCCCTTGCCTTCTCAAGCTGTATGGACCAGCTGCAGGAGGCAATCACCCTGACCCCCAGGTAGTCATAGAAGGCCAGCTGTTCAATAGTACCCTCTTTGAGAGAGAGGGTGAGGCCCTTGAGTTTTCCCCCTGGCATTGGTTTTAAATATCGATTCAGTTTTGGATACATTCAGTGCAAGGCCATTGTTTCTATAAAAAGTGAAAAATATATCCAATTGCCTGCGGATGCCTGCAGGTGTTACCGAGAGCAGAACGGAGTCATCTGCAAACATCAAAACCGGTATTTTGTCTCCCACTATGGCTGGGGCAACTCTTTGATGACAGCGTTGATAAACATACAAAAAAATCTTTGGAGCCAACACACCCCTGGCGTACATCCTTTTCAACTCGTATCCAGCTCGTGGTCCTCTCAATTCTCCAGGTTGCAGAGATCAGCAACTGCTGCCATATTGCCTGTGTAAAGGCTCTGAATGCCCTGTAGGAGGCCTTCAGGATTCCAAGCCTGCAGAGCGCCTGCCAGAGCCGCTGCCTGGGCAGCGCGTCAAATGCAGTTCTCAGGTCAACGAAAACTGTGTAGACATGGACTTTCCTTAGGACAGCACATTTGTCTATAATTAATCATAGCTGCATATTCTGGTCCACTGTGCTCAGTCCTTCCCAAAAAACCAGCTTGCCAGGGGCCAATTATTTGGTTATTTTCCCGAATCTCCATTTGGTGCAATAAGGCCCTGCCGAAAGTTTTACCTCCCGAACCCAACAAAGGAAATGGGCCTGTAATTGCATGGCTGATCTCTGCAACCTTTCTTAAAAATATACAAGCTCCGCTTTTGTCCATGAGTCCAGGAAGTTATTCTGATTCAGGGCGGCATTAAAAGGTTTAGTTGGGTATGGCACCCAGACATCAGGTTCGCTAGCATAAAAGTTGTTTAGGACCCTATCTGGGCCCAGGGCCTTGCCAAGTTTTTGACATTTCAATGCTCTGCCAACCTCCTCATGGGTAAACATAAGGAGTGGCGAGTTGGGGCCAACCCCCTGCCCACAACCAGTTCTACTCTGGGTTGGAACCTCACTTTCCAACGTCCCTCCTTCGTTGTAAAGGCTTCCAAAGTATTCAACCCATACTTGCTCAGGGATGCTACTCTGCAAGGAATTTCTACCTGCCTTTATCCCTGTCCCGATCAGCCCCCAGAAACCCCTCGAGTCCCCCTTTTTAATAGAACTAAGCAATGCACCCCAGGTGTCCTCGTGCCAGGCCTTCCTTTTCTCCAGCAATAACTTGCGATAGGTAAACCCAACTGCGCTCAGCTTAGCGTTCCCCCCCCCCCTTTCCTACATCGGGCTGCAGTGATCAGGCGTCCCTTGACCACTCTGCACCCTTTCTCTTAATAAGGGGTGTCAGACTAGGCTTGCGGATAGCTCTGCGTGGCTTCGAAAACCTGGATCTGACAAGGGCCACTGTTATCATGAGACTATGAGGGAGCTGGAATCCTTAAGATCCAGCATTGCCATCGTCTCCAAGAGACCAATAATATCACAATAGACCTCAGGTAGGATCTGCTGCAGGTTCGACTTCCCCCACCTGATGCTGCATCTTGCATGATCATGTAGTTCCAGGGGGACTGCTCCCAGCTCTGGGTTACCCATCCCCCTACTCTGGAGCCCCATCATTCCTCACATGATACCATAGCCAGGGGTGATGGTAGCTCTGGCTCTTATTAATTACTTGGAAAGCTTTAACGCTCTCCCAGACCTCTAGGTTCACGAGGATGTAATCTATCTTGCTCCTTCCATGTGCATTTTCAAAGGTGACTGCAGCGGGAGCATCCATAGGAAATCGACCATTACAAGCCCTTAGGTTCACTGCCAAGAGCAAAATTGCTACCTCTGCTGCATTCCTGTGTTGTCTAAGTGGAAACACACTCTTGACCGGTGGTATGCCACAATGGGTATCAATGGGACTCAAACTGGAGATTAAGACCCCCCCACGTTGTACCATCATGCTGATCATCCCCGGACGCCTACCCAGAAGAATCTTGCTGTAGAAATTAAACACTAATTCAGAGTTATCCCTCAGGGTAAGATATAATTCTAGGAGATCAGTTAGACTTGTCTCCACCATCTTGGCCGAGGTAAAGAGTGAGACATCGACCTAGATTAACAAACCCCTGCTTAGGCGGCCTTTCCTCCCTTTAAGTGCTGGAATGGAAAAGGTGGCATATCCCTGGAGATGTGGTGCTTCAACTGGCCATGTCTCCTGCAGGCCGACAACCCCAAAGCCTCAAACAAAGTCAAGCCAGTCATTGCCAGTCATGTATTTGGTTACCCTGGCGATGTTCCATGAGAGGACCCGCACCCCAGGCTCAATATGCACAGTATTTGTATCAGGCAGTTGGATCGGCGCAAAGTACCCAGAGTTCTGAACCGTCCTAAATCTAGCTGGACAGGGTTCAGGCGCTGCTGGTCCACCAAATCCTCCCCATCCTGGTCCAAGACCAGTGTTGGGCAGGCTCGTTTCAGATCTTCCCTAAGGTGCCCAGGCCATCACCTCCAATAGTGCTGAGCAGGCCCTTGGCTCAGTTGCAGCAATCTTTGTGAATTCCTGCATTCTGTAATGGGCCAGGCCTACTGCGCACTTCCCATGTGGTGCCAGGTATCCTCCAGGCCCCCCCCTTCCCCCAAGGCTGTCGATGGGAGGGTGCACAATTTAGCTGGCCTTCGCCATAGGCATTCATTTGTGCGGAGCACTCTACAGCCTGCCAACTGGCCAGGCCTGTACTTCCATTGTAGTTTTCCCACTAGGGCGGTGACATTTTAATGTAAATTGCCAATCCACTCAGAAGTAGGGACCGCTGCTTCATCTCTACCAGTCCTTGCATCAGTGTAGCATTATTCAGCTCAACTGAAATTGCATCCACCAAGCATGGGCCCACTATTCTTTCGCACCCCACAATATCATTCCATAATTGAGAGGCAATCTCTTTGAGCTCTCAGCCAGTGGATAACTGACTCACACTGTTCCCATCTGGGTTCCTGAAGTTTTGGGACATTCGCGAAGAAGAGGCGAAACGGACCAGCACAGCTGCCCCTACCATCTTCCCTCAGTGCAGAGTTGTTCCTTGGTGTCGTTAAGGCATTGTAGGGCAATCAATGCCAGCCCATGGGCTGCTAGTTGGAATACCCGATAAAAGTCGTAGCACTGGCTGTGTCTCATATGCTTGCCCTACAGTGGCACTATGAGGGGTGCTGGAATCATTTCCCCTTCCCTTGTCCACCGGCCTTGATGTCAATGTGGCCCTTGAAGCATGTGTCGCAGGTGGGTGGGGGATGCGTAAAGCTAGGCCCTCGACCAGTTTAGACAGCCTGCACAGATCTGTTTTGAGCACCTAATTTTCCTTCCGCTGGAGGGCTACGAATTTAAAAGCACATTTACAGCCCTCACAGCCATGGGCTTGTTCATCCCTACCACGGTTCTGGGTGACCTCTACAATGTGCAACCCAGTGTCAAGGCAACCGGGATTGGTACTGATTGGGAGGGTGTAGCATCGAGGGGCGTAGCTAGGGTGTCACAGCTGTCCCGGATAATCAATTTCGGCAGATAAGTGACACTGGACAACATTTCATGAACAGCCCTGTGAGCCATTCTACCAAGCTCTTCCCCTCTGCCCTTACCAGATTGCCTCAATACGAGCCCAACAGGGGGGTGGATTACCCCCCACTGATATGTCGTAAAGCTGTCCACCATTTCCAACAGGACAGTTATGAACTTGGTAGCCTGGGACTATTTTCCCCAAAGTCCAGAAGAGCAGGAAGGCTCGCCTTGCCAGATCTCTCAGCATCATTGGCCAGCTATACTCAATTTCTGCTTAGTAGCTACCCTCCCCCCTATAGGGGGGGGGGGGGTTACTGCCTTATGTTTGGACATTACGAAAGGAAAGCAGTCACTGAGGCCAAGCACTCCCTGCAGGTGGAATTACCAGGCTCCTTCGTTGGTTCACATTTTCCAGGTGTCCTGTGGATCAATATGCAATATAGAAGTAAAAGCACAATGGAGTAAAAGGTATGCAAAATCACACTAATGTTCTCTGGGTGTGACTCATTCTTCAAAAAGGATATGTGGCTTTGGTTCAGCGTCATTTAACCATTTGTAGAAATCTGGTAATGTAAACTAATAAATGCTATTTGAGACAGTATTAAGACAGGAATATCACACAGGTACACAACTGATAAGATTCCAACGTTCAAAGGTTGAAGATAAAGTTAAAGTTAAGAAATGCACACATCGAGCGAGGCACGCCCAACGGCTCGGGGGGCTGCCCGAGTCTGCATCTCCTCCCCCCCATCCCATGTAGTGGAGCAGTTAAGTGTGCCCCACCAGGGGGCCCAACAGCATCTGGAGCTGGCTCGTGGGTAATTAATCAAAAGGGCTGACTCCCTGAAACACTCAGCCAACACCTATTCCAGACCAGTCCACGCTCAAAATAAGAGGGTGAGAGTTCTGAGAAACCTTATCTAGAGGAGACAAGTCACAGAGCAAGAGCGGCTCAAAAAAAGAGTACAAATACGGAACTAAATGTAGCCGAGTCAGCTACGCTCACCCACAAAGATTAAACCAGCTCAGTCACAGCCTCCCTCCAGCGGATGCAGGACTCTGCCGTAACAATGCAAAACAAAACGGGAGCTGGAACTGGGGCTGTCGTGGAAGCAATTGATCACTGAGGTGTCCCACTCCACGCCACTCTGGGCTTACTGTGTCCGGTGTGAAAAGCAGACCTCAGATCCGAAAGTGACTTCCGGGAAAGGGAGGGGTGGGGTCAGGCGGCGCTGTCTTTGGGAGCCATGCCACCCAGCCAACAAACAAACTAGCAACTGCGAGCAGCAGCACCCCTGGGGCCCGGGCACAGGCGGCATCAGCAAGCCTCCGGACACCACCGGGCAGCACCAGAAGGTACTGGCAGATATATCCTACAGCGTATCTCACTTCCAAGTGGGGGAAATGGACTGGCAGTCACCCTTGGATGTATATTATTCCTTGCAATCAGGCGATGGACAGAGCTGTTGTGGTGCCCTTTTGGTGCAAAAAGGTACTGTAGAGCGGGATGTGAGTGGCGAAGAAAGTATAAGGGGAAGCAGGGAATCCTGCTGCACAGCCACACCGAACTTCTCTTACCACTCAGTGTCGTTTAAGGAGGCATTGGCAGGCAGGAGAAGGTAAGGCGGGCAGAGAGCTGTTAGGGCCAGGAAGTTGGTGTTACCATAAATCCCCGCTTCCCTGAACACTTTCACCAGCCACCAAGACTCCAGGGCTGCATGACTGCCCTTTGCTGCCCAGCAATTGAGTCTCTATTGAAGTCTGGCACCTTCAAGACCGGCTTCTTACAAAGGATAGCCTTTATCTACCATTGAAACTCATTTGATCTTTACTCCATAGGAGTTTCTGAGGTTGGACATTCTTCAGCTCATCCTAAAGGTTAGCAGATATACTGGTGTAGTTGGGTATAAACATACGACAGTAATCAGTTAGCCCTAGAAAAGTGCAAAGTTCCCTCTTGGTCTTTGGGGGTGTTTGTTGGACTGCTTTGATTTCTTTCATTTATAGGCTGTATTAGGCTGCTCCCTAGGAAGAAGTCGGTGTACTTAACTGCTGACTGTGCAAGGTGGCTTTTTTGGGGGTTGGCAGTTAGTCCATATCTCCTCAAAGCTTGGGTGATCTCATATATATGGTATACATGGTCAGGCCAAGTATTGCTTTGTATCGCAATGTCATCAAAGTACGTCCCAAAGAAACCTGCATATGGTCGCAGTATTTTGTCCGTAGAAAGGTAGCAGGTTCGCCATGAAGACCAAAAGGACTTCACCTAAAACCTAAAGACTAAAACCTTAAACTGAAACAGGTCTTGGTGTTGAAAAGGCTGTTTTCTCTCGTCTGGTGGATTCAATGGGACCTGCCAGTAGCCTTTCATTAAGTGGATACAGAATTAGCCGAGCCACTCTATCCGAGGCATTAGGGAAATTATTAAATACAGATATGGAGTTAAGCTTTCT
Source organism: Ambystoma mexicanum (assembly GCF_040938575.1). Classification (NCBI taxonomy): domain Eukaryota; kingdom Metazoa; phylum Chordata; class Amphibia; order Caudata; family Ambystomatidae; genus Ambystoma; species Ambystoma mexicanum. The sequence continues at coordinate 124,864,725 of NC_090924.1, read as the reverse complement.
AAAATCAATGAAAAAAACCATGATTGATCTGGCTTTGCACTAACAATAACACAATGGGAGAGGACCAGGGACTTTCCGATGGGTCAGCATTTCTTCGACTTCCATTTCAATTATTTTATTCCTAGCTTTGAGGCTCGATAAGGTTTCAAATTATTAATTTTATGAGGTGGTGTTCTAATACAACGGAAACAAATTAGAAACCCTACCAGGCTGGTCTGCGAACACCTCAGCGAATTGAGTCAATACAACCCTGATGTCTGCCTGTTGGGAAGGCGACATGTCAGGGGAAACTAATGTATTTTCTCTCTCGGGGTCTATAAGGAGAATTGCTATGGTAACAGTGGTGTCTTGCCTCTGATCTACTCTTCACTCCTTTAGTACACCAATGTGATATAATTGGGTCTTCGGTTTCCTGTCTGGTTGAGATATGCGATTGTTCAAGGGGCGCTTCCATTCCAATATTTTATAGGGCCAAACCATTTGGATACCATCGTATTCTCAGAAGATGTTTCCATACACATTTCTCTCACCATTGTCATCCGAGACCATAGTTTCTGGGCGGTTTGAAAAATTGGTAGGATGGCTTCTTCTCTTTCCTCCCAAGTAATTCTCAACATATCAAAGACCTCTCTGGGTTCCCTCCCATATACGGGGTTAAATGGGGTAAACCGCAGAGAGGGTAGTCTTCCTGGAGGCAAATAGGGCACAAGGGATCATCACATCCCAGATCCCCCTCCACCCCCATCCCCATCAGCCTCCACCAACTTACGTGGTATCCTCTTTAAAACCTGGTTGAAATGCTCAACTAAACCCTTAGTCTTAATGTTGAGCATTTATTTCACTTTGTGCATTAAGTGGGACATAAAGGTGGTACACAGATCCATTAGGATCTCTTTTGGAAAACCTACTTGTGTGAGGAAAGGTAATATATCTGTTGTGTGGCGTTAGTCCTCAAACGGAAAGCTTCTGGATAATGTGCGTCATAGTCCACCATCATTACGATGAAACGAATCCACAATTTAGATGTTTCTAGTGGTCCCACAATATCCATAGCTATCCTTGAAAACGGGACGTCAATGATGGGTAGAGGTTGGAAGGGCGCCGTGGGAACTCTAGTATTGGCTGTCTTTTGACAGATTTCACATGCAATACGAAGTTCTTCACATACCCTGGGCCAATAGAATTTTGTTGTTATCTGACCGAGTCTTTCCTACTCCTTGATGGGCTATCATCAAATGGGAGTGGGCAAGTTCTAATAGCACCTTTCAATGGCTTCTTGGGACCACAAATTGTGCATAAGGAACTCCGTCTGAGGTTGCGTCACCCCATTATAATAACCCTTTTATTAGAAAAAAGAAGGGAATCTGCCTGGTTTCGTCCTCCTTCCGTAACCACATTGGCAAAGGCTTCCGTAAGGATTTCATTCCTTTGGGCGAATGCTAGATCAGGATTGAGGTCCACCTCTTCAACCTCTTGCAGAGGTTTCTCCTTCATGGAAAGATCTACTTTCCCAAACATGTGAGCCTCTATCTGTTTCACCTGGGGTTATTACCTCTCGGAGTATTAGGAACAATGCCTTTTCCAGAATCCCATGTGCTATCATTTCCCCTTCTTTCGCGGTATAGGGATTGTTAGGCAGAAACCTGTGCAGTTCCCTTAGGGACCACTGCAAAAAGCTTAAGACTACAGGTGTTAGCAGTAAACCCAATTGGTAGCAGTCTGTACCACACAGATTTACCTGGTAGCTGTGGCTGAGCAGTCAGACTTCTCTCAAGAAGAGTTAGGCAGTATATAGAGAATACACATTAGGTACAAAAATACAGTAGCACAAGCAAACACTGACCAGAGCTTTGGTATAAAAGTATATAATTATTTATTTAAAAACACACTTGTAAAAATACACTGGCACTTATATGTCAAGCAAGTTTAAACACAATCACTAGAAATATATACACCTCCCTGATTAATTATTCGACAAGTCTTAGGAAAAGAACACCACTTATTATCCACACAGAGGTGAGCGCTTAACCAAGATGGCACTCCAATAATTATTTAAAAAGGGAGAGAAAAGGCAGAAATAGGAAAACACACAATACCAACACTTTTAAAAGAACCACAGCAAGTCAAGAAAGGCAGGGTCTACTGTAGAGCAAAAAGTTCATAGGCCAGGCCCACGCTTGGAGAGCAAGGCGGAATGTGCCCAAGATCACACAGTGGAAGTACACTTTAAAAGTCTTTGCAGATAGTTCAAAAAGGAGGTAGGTCAGTTCAGAAAAGTTAGTTAACAGGTCCCAGGTCACCCCAGGATCGAGTGTCAAGGATTTACGGGACACCTTGGACGGTCTGTTGCAAGGGAGACCAGGCGGGACACAGTACCTGAAATGGTGAGAAAGCTCCAGCGGGGGCAGTTTTCCTGGCAGCGGGTGCAAGTCGGTGCTTCGTCCAGGGGGAGAGAAGATCTCGATGTGGAGGAAAGCTGGAGGTCGTTGCACTGCCAGGGAAGAAACCAGCCGCGGAGTTTCCCTGTTAAAAAGGTACTACCCTTTTATTCGCGGTAGTGGTGAAGCGTGGCTATCCGGCCGCCGGGGGGGCTTGGCATGGGCGATACGACCACGAGACGATCCAGGAAGGCGAAAAGAGGGCGAACTGGTTAACCCCACCAGCTCAAAGGAAGAAGACTCTCCTGGAAGAAGATCTTCTCTGTCGTCGGGCGAAGTGGTGAGTCGGTTCAGCAGGGCTCCACCGGTGGTGTCGTCGTTGCAGGTCTGCTCAGCTTCTCCCTCTTCGGATTCTTTAGGTCCTGTGGCGACTTCTGAAGTTCCAGTCCCCAAAGCCCTGCTTTTATGCAGAAAACCCCCATTCACCAAGTCCTAGCTGTCACTCAAACATGCCAAGTGGTGAGCCGGGCGGCTCACCACTGGGCCAATCACACAAGAGTGCGACTTGAGTTGCCAAGGCAACTCAGTCCAGGGTGCCTATTACCCCCCCCCCCCCTCCCACACATCCTGTAGACCCAGACAGAGTGGCACCACTGTTGGAGGCTTCTGTGCAGACGCCAGCCAAAAGTGGAACAAAGGGCTCGACTTGGGTTGGAGTTACAGAGGCGAACACAAACGCCATTTTAAAACCGAGTCCTGGCAAAAAGACCCAACCGGGGAATACATATTAAATAAATAACCCGGCGGTATCTTTAACATTGCACCAAAAAAGTGGTGCGTTTAAAATGAATGGGAAAATCCCATAGGAAATATTCCGGTGGAATATTTCGCGTGGTAACCACTGCCACCAGCCAGAAACTCGACAAGGGGGGACTGGACAGTGCCCCCTTGGAAAACAGACCCAGGGGCAATCGAATTACCACTACCAGTACTTCCACAATATGATGGTTTGTACTGGTTCTGTTCCCAATTTAAGACTAGTAAAGTCAATGGTGACTTTACATGCCCTGGGAGACAGTAGTCAGTCCCAGGGTATGGAGTCTATGTTTGGGGGTCACTATGACACCCCTGTGTTACTGCACTGAGGGTGCTGTGTAACACACATACCAAAAACACATGAAGCCCTATGGAGTAAAAAAATCCCATAGCCCATAAAACACATTACAAAGTCAAAGGACATTCTCAAATCATGTCTAAGAGTGGGAGAAAAAGAGTCTCACTCTTAGCAGGAGAAAGAAATAAACCCAAAAAATCCAGCAAAGCTGCTGGTGGACTCACTAGGTTTGGGAAATTAGTCTTTACAGAGAATTCTCCATAACAGGGATTTTTCCTGTGATTATGTAGGACTACTTTAACATTCCCCCCCCAATAACCCCTTCTATTACATATAAACCATGTTGCCAAGATAACCCAGACTTTAAACTTAGCCCCTCTGAAAGGAACATAAATAAGACTAGCTTCAGACATCTTTCACCGGATGGTATTACTATCTCAGTAGTACTTTGTTGGTCAAAGACTATGGACTCTGCTGTAGCCACAGTAGGGGATTTGGCCTTGGGACTTCGATTGGTGAATTGCACCAGTCCCCAACTTTTATCAGTTGGTACCAATCCCACTACTACCACCATATATGATGGGTCAAAAGCTAGATGCGGACTCCAATAAGACATTTCACTATTGTTTCTATTAATCAAATGAAAAAAGCCCTTTCTCTGCCTATACTATAAGGTGTCCCTACCTAACAAAACTGACTATGGTGCTCGTCAGTCAGTGAATCGCTTGACAGAATCTGTCCACTGTCCAAACTAACCTCAATTATGTAAGGGTGCAGAAGTAGACACGGGCACTAAGGTGGCATGCTTGTGGGCATAAACCTTTATTTAACAGAAAGGAAAAACCATGTCTGTCCCTGCCTCAAAGAAAACTAAGGATGGAGTCAGAATATCTGTCAAAAGAAATATATAGTCCACTATCCTATGTCACAAACCTATTTCTGTCCCTTACACTTCAAAAGAAAACTATATAACTAGTGCCACCCTGACTCCAGCAAGGTGTTCGTTCCTTGTGGTTTGTCGTAGGCAGTTTGTGACTCTTAGGGGAATGTCACTCTTCCCCTGGACGTCACGAGGCCTTTTTGATGGACTTTACTGTTCCACAAAGATGGGAGACAGTATCGCCCTTCCCCAAGCCTTTCTTAGGCTCTCTTTCAATATTCCCAATGATGTCTGTGGTTTTGCCATAGGACCCCTCTCCACCTATTCTTCTCTTGACTGTTGCCAAAGTATATCTCTCTCCCCTTAGTCGTATCAGGAATGAAACAGCACTGACCTGAAACAGTGAAAGGTAGCCCTTCTGAAGTTTGAGAGTATATCCCAAAGGATATCCGGTTCATGAATGAAACCGGACCGTGCACTCCAAGGAAAATCAAGGGGAAGAAAACCCTTTTTTTCGTGCAGATGCTGGATGTGTGTTCTCAGGCCAGTGGGGCGGCTGTGTGGAGTAGCTGAAAATGATCTCAAGAACGACAGATGGGAGACTCGAGGTTCAAGACAGCCACACAAGCAGCACGGCAGTAATTAGAAAGAGCTAGGAGGGAGGGCACGGGAGTCAGATAATAAACAAGGAAGGGATAATACGTCTTTCTGCTGTTCAAAGGTGGGTATGTATAGTTGATGATCATGAAACATAAGTTCTTTGTTGAAGACATGAAGTGAGGATCTCAGATTGTAAAGCAGGAAGAGACTTTTCAGATTCCTTCCAAACCATCTGAAGGAAATCGGCCACAAACAAAAAGGAGGCTCTAGGGAACATGGGTTCTGAAACAAATGGTCAAAGCCCATCCACATCTTTGTTCCATAGAACATCGCAATGAGGTTCAATTTGCCAGGTATGTAGGTAAAAAAAGATGTTATAGGAAGAGAGTAAATAGGCCCACCTAGTATGTCTACTATTCTGAGTCTCAGACTGCTGTAAAATTTGCCATCGATCAGTTCTGATTTCAACAGGATGGCGTGATCCAAGAAGATGTCTCTACTCTATAAATGCCTTTTTAACCGCCTACACTATTTCTCAAGCACTGTAGTTCTGTTCCGAAGATGGCAAGGTAGGCAATGGGGTGTTCAATGCCTGCTCTGCTTTTTTACTTGAGGGCTGCCCTATCGCGTTGTAGGAAGTGTCCGTTTCCACCATGAATGGACGGGATTGATAAGGATGACGCAGTGAGGGCTTGCTTGAGATGGGAAAAGGCTTTGAGCATTACCATCCCAAACTAATTTACTACCGTTTTTCAACAAAGAAGTGAAAGGTGTAGTCTTGAGGGTCACATTTTCGATAGAATTTTTCAAAAACTAAGAAGCGTTGGATCTCTTTGATGGAGGTAGGAGCTGGTCAATCCCATACTGCTTTAATTTTTGAAGTATCGATCCTGGTTCCTTCGGTCAATAAAATAAACCCTAAAAAGGCTATATGCGACTGATGAAAGAAACACTTTTCCAGCTTAGCAAAAGATTATTATACTTTAACCGCTGAAGCACCTCTTCAACAGGTCATTCATGCTCTGGTAATGATTTCGAGAAAGTATTTCAAGGTATACTATCACAGATTGTAGGGGAAGGTCTGATCCACAAAGCCTTGGAACACTGCAGAGGCGTTGGAAAGACCAAAGGGCATTACCCGATATTCGTAATTCCCGAAAGAGTTACGAAACGCAGTCTTCCATTCATCCCTGCTTTGGATACTTATCAGGTGGTATGCTCCTCGGAGGTCACGTTTAGTGAATACTTTGGCACTCGAACAGCCACCAAGATACAAGAATGAGAGCATGGGGTATTTATCGGGTACTGTGATCCTTTTCAATCAACGGAAGTCAATGCAAGGCCTTAATTCCAGGTTTTTTTTCTTGGGAATGAAAAGATTTAGATTCTGCTTTGAGACCATTCCTCAAATTTGTCTGAAGATACTCCTTTAAAGCTTCTGTGCTGAACCCGATGGTGTCGTCACCTTTCCCGGCGGTGACCTATCCCCATGTGGCCAGGGAACGGCAGCTGCTTCCTGATCCTGACCCTTGGGGCAGCTATAAGGGGGAGGATCACATGGGGGAGAAAACATCTGGAAGAGTGGCAGGGCACCATCAGAAAAGGTATGGTATTCTCCTTCTCTCTTGAGGATACCCCATCCATATCAAATGCCTTAATGTCATACTGTTGCACCTCCCCTAACCCATTTAAGAAGAACAGAGAAGATTTTTCCTCAAAATCTGCATGAAAGTCTTGTGAAAATACTTTTCCAAACTCTACCTGCAAGTCACTCAGAACTGATTTGCCCTTAAAAAGAACACTTACCCAGACATTGTGTGTAAAGGAATGGACTACCATTCCCATAACTACAAGGATACTGGGACGAGGAAGAGGAGCCGAATAATACAGAGCAGAAACGACCAAGAGCAAAGGCTGTGCTATAGCCGTTTGGTCAGCATACCTGTAGCTGGGAAATTTAAACAGCGGAAACGGCTAACTGTGGCCTGCTGCTGGAGGAAGAAGACTGCTTCTCTCAGTTTGGAACGGATGACCGCGGGGCTACAGGAGCTTTCGTGGAGCCACCTGGCTCAAGGAGGCAGAAGAGGAAAGTAGTCGGAGAAAGAAGACTTGCTGCGGGAACACCAGAAGCCAACACAGGGCACCTGGGCGTTAGCCGCTGTTGAGCAGTGACCGCTTACCTGATGGAAGCGTAACACGGAATAGAAGAACCCTGCAGAGACTGTAGAAGGAAGAGAAGCTGAAATGTTAACTCTGCCCGATAAGAGACGCCCAACACCGGCTTGCTGTGGGAAGAAGGAAATATACCAGCAAGAGCTGGTGAGTTCCCGAAAGGGAAACAGACACTAAAGGCGTATGGGCAGCTACGCTGCATGCAAATACACATTAAGAAAGCAAATGAAGTGTTGAAGAGGCAAAGTCAGTGGGTATTTTGTTGAATGGGAAAACCAAAGAGAAGTAAAAGACTTATCGGTCTGCGAGTATGCACACAGACTGATACATACATCAGTAAGAAAAGCCCTGGCAAGATAGTATAACGGGCATATACAGCAAAGACAGAACAACATTACGTTTGGAAGTGGGTGCAAGGACCACACGAGAAAAACCCTAACAGAAGGGTAAACCAGATAAAGTAAAGCTGCAATTGGGTTTATGGGAAGTCTTGGCAGGAGAGTATGTCAAGCAATTCCAAGTGTGTGCAAGAAAGCCCTGGCAGTGGAGTACACCAGGCTGGTGCAAGTGTGTTCACATAAGAATGTCCTTGTAGAGAAACACACCAGACAAGGCTAAAGCTACAAGTGTGTTCATTTAAGAAAGTATTGGCAGGAGGATATACCAGGCAAGTACCAGTATTAATATGAGAAAGCCCTGCTGGGGAAGCACACCACGAAAAGACAAACTAAACAAAGTAGGAGAAATAACTATATGAAAGGATCCCGAGAAGGCTATATCAGGACTAGCAAAAAGCTGTGTGAAACCTGAAAGAAGAAGATTGAAAACCTGGCAGGAGAGTAAACCAGGTATCCTGACATAACAAAGCCAAGAAGCCAAGTTGTTTTGTGTGCTAGTCGCATCGTGAATGAAGAGACTCTCTAAACTGTTATCTGTGAATAAACTACAGAGGGAAGTGAAATCAAGGGGAAGGGAATCACCCTCTGGAATAAGGAACTCTATCCTTCCAGAACTTGTGTGGAGGTGCGCATTTTCAGTTGTGAACATTCACAAATCACTCAAGACCAAAGTTGTTAGAATGTGAGGACCAGAATAGTACTTAGGACACAGAACGGTTTTGCTTTGGACATTCGGATATTGACAGACCCTTAGTTTTGGCTCTAGGTAGGGAAACACCTCTGGTGCAGGGAGAGGCATGTGCCCACCCCCTTTTATGTCAATAAAAGTCTTTGACCAAAATCATAGGTTCTGTGTCCTGGTTCCTCACACTTCCTTCTCTTGATCGGAAAATACATCCATCCTTCCGAAGGGGACTGGTTTGTCTGGTAGCAAATCTATGGTGCAGCAGTTCTTGTTCGAAAACATATCCTGATATGCATGGTATCTATTGGGAAGGGTCTGCACCACATAAATAAAAGCGGACTGAGAGTTTCACGAGAGAAGACTTGCAGGAGAGTGTAACCCCACAGAGCCCTTGTAAGACATTGTCTGATGCAGTATTCTGTCGTCAAAAAGACAGATCTGGCAAATAGATAAATGGGTGTTGTGTCCTCAACCAAGGCAGGACCACTATAACTGGATAATGAGCTGCCTTTATTAAAGTCAAAACGTAATCTTTCAGTACGAGACGCGATCAACATTTCCAGGGGTTCCGTTTACTCTCTGATGGGTCTGGAAAACAGAGGAGTGCCATTGACTCCTACAGGAACAATCCTGGACTTAGAAGTGTGAGGTATCTTATGTTGATGAGCCCATTCATCTTTCCAAAAGTATTGCACCTCGCCAGTCAATTAGAGCTGGGACATTGTTAAGCACTATAACCCGATATTCCAGAGAGACCTTAAGAACCACCATAAGGTGTTCCACAATGTTTTTATTGGGACTCTGGGAACCCATTTCTTGATCCTGGATTGTGGGTCCCTTAACGATCAGGATGTGGTATTTCCCAACGTCAGAGGGGCAATGGGACACTCTCTAACCAGATGGTCCTTGTAAGCACAGTACATGCAAAGACCTTGGGTGTTCCTGCGCTTGCCTTCTTCAGTAGATATTGGTCCCCTGGCGAGATTAGCCGGTCTGGGAACATGAGCCACTTCATCTTTCAGCTCTGTCAATCTGCGTCTGTAAATGGTTAACAGACTTCATGTGGCTAAACCGCATCAGCTGTCAGAACTGCGATATAGGACATAGCATCTAAATTGCCTTGTGTGAATCAAGTAGTTTGTGTGCCGTAATTGTGATTTCTTGTCTTACAAACATCGACCAAAGACTATTCGTAACAGCTGGATACGATTCCAGTATTGGATTATTCGTTTCTAACTAAGGGTGTTGCCCAAGCAAGGGCACTTCCTGCCATGTTGGAGATCATGTAGCCTACTTTGCCACGATCCAAAGCTAAAAAGAGGCCTTAAATGTAAACTGGACAGTAAGAGTCCAGTTGTTTCAGGTTCTCATGAAATTTTCCTCCAGAAGGGCTACAGGGGGAACTTCCGGTACCCTAGGGGTTTGGAACATCATTTGACGTAACATGTTCTCTGTCTTTAAGGTTTGGACCTCACTGTCGGTGCTTGTACTGCCACCACTAACTGCTGCATCTGGCTCAGGTCTATTGGGTTGCTGGTGTCGCTTGCAATCAGGAAATACAACAGCACTGACCTGAAACCGCGAAAGGCAGCACTTCTGTGAATCCCAAAGGATATCCGGTTCCTGAATGAAACGGGAAGTGCACCTCAAGGGAATAAAACCTTTTTCCTCTTGCTGGACGTGTTCTCTTGGCCGGCAGGGAGGTTGTGTGGATGAGCTGAAGAAGATCGAGAATGGCGATTGGCAGACTCTAGGTTCAGGAAAGCCATACAAGCAGCACAGCAGCAATTAGAAAGAGCTAGGAGGGAGTACAGGATACGGGAGGCCCAGAACAAACAAGGAAGGGAGCCAGGAGTGGGTATCCAAATGGGAGAGAGGGCAAGCAGAAAAACAGGAAAACGGAAAGATATCAGTGCATCGGAAAGAAGAGACGTACAGAGCTTACCCTCTGTGTTGATTATCAGCATAGAACTGGAGTGGTGTCTACTCCCGATCACGCTGTTGGGCGCCATGATGGATAAAGACTAGAACACTGATGTCCGGGGCCATCTTGGAGTGTACAATACGGAACGGAGAGCCGTATATCTCCAAGTACGCCAGAGAGACCAAGTCAGGAGCCTCCCCCCCACACCCAATAGGTCTTCTCTTCCATTTGCTTGGGTCCCAGACCCTTTCTCGAGTTTACAATGTCTCCTAATCAGGCCCGGTTCAATAACCTGCCAGGAACTGTTTGGCACATAAAGTCCTCTGGGATTCTTCCAAGTACTGGTAGGTGGAAGATGACGGTTCTTGCACTCAGATTGTTTTCATCAACTAGTTTTACCCCAGGATTTCTTTTTCCCCCCCAACTTGCTTCACTTCCACCCCTCAGGGTCTCAACAGGGTATTTCCCCTGCCCCCTGCTTCATAGAGCAATTCACAAATCATTAACAAAGTTTTCTTTATGGACTCTCTCAACCTCAAGGGGCTCGCTTCTTACTCCTGCTCTGCGGGTTGCGTCTCTCTGGAAGTCGTGCAGCGGTTCCGCCAGCCCTGGGTCCCTCACAGGTCAGGTACTGCAGTTCCTCACAGGTACTGCAGTTCCTCCTTCCGCTATCCTGCTCGCCACCGGATATAGATTTCTTCTGCTGTGGTGCTCATGTCTCAGTGGCGTGTGAGGTAAAAAGGATGGGAGTGTTTTGGTCCCAACCGTTTGGGGGGTAGGGGGAGGGGTTTATTGAGTTTAGAGTGGTATTTGTTATACTGCGTTCTCCTTGATAGTCTTCCCTTCCTCCACAGAGGGGGTCCCCTCCCATGGGATCCTCCTGCTGAGTATCACCCCCAGGGGGACTATCACGTAGCGGCCTCACCTCCCTGGCAAAATGGGAAGGGTCGTCCTCCAGGGGAGAAGTGACGACATCAAGACAGTTGATACACCTACCACTAAGATAACAACTATGGCCAGGAGAAGGACTTTCTTCCAAACTCTACTTTAAGATAGTCTCTGGTGACTTTGATTCCCTTTCTCTTGGTTCCCTCTACTCAGAGAGGTTCTTTGACTAATTTGACAAAGACTATTCCAATAATGATTCAATTTCAATTCTTTAGGTGTCAGTATTCCGATCTCCTTATCTCTACTAGGACAAGTATGATCGGCCCCAATAGACTCTTGTAATTCACTGGGACAAGTCCCATTGACCCCACAACGATTCTCCTTCACTCATCTGGGCTTTAATATTAGTCGCTTGGATTTCACTGGGACGATTAGGATTGGTCTAACAACTATTTTCCGTCCCCCTCCTGGGGCGGTTGTTTTCCCGGTTAACTGCTGTTTTTACGAATAATGGCACAGGGGCTTTTATTTGCTTGAGGCTGGCTCCCTCTTCATCATTACCCAGGATGTTCGGGCGGTATCTTCAATACCGTTAGGTTCCGCGCCTTCTGTTGTGGAGTGGTGTCAGCATTGTTTAGAGGGCCCCCGGTCCACCACAAGCTCATTGTGGTCACGCCACCACTTTGTCTCTCGCACTTTCAATGCTTCAGGATGCTGCACGTCTGACTTTCTTTCCTTCATTCTCTCCATGTCAAGACACAGCGCGTCTAACTATGTTCTTCATTCCGCTCTCGTTAGCTTCACTTCCGTATCGGCCACCCAATCGTTTGTAACTAGTGGGCTTTCTCTCCCTTCCAATCTCCTCCCCTCTCATGTGTGATGTAGCTGTGTGACTTCCCTAACGCATATGCATCCATCGCTAACACATACTGGTCTTTTCTTCATACCAATCTTTATAAGGTATATTCAAAGAGGTGTTCTTGGGATGTATTTTAGGGAGTTCCTCGCATGTATATGAGTCCTTGTCCCCAAGGAGGGAGTCTCCCCCAGTGTAGTGCCACTGCCCCGACCCCTAGGAAGGGTGTTGCATAGCGGCTCACCTCCCTAGCCTCACAGGGGACAGATTTCTCATGATTCGTCACACTGTTCACTGGAACAGAGTACTTGGAAGAGTTTTTCAACACAAGCTATATGGGTAGAGCATTATAGGATCATGCATCGCTGCTTACCACCGTGATGTTGTATAATAGCTCCCACGGCCCCAATCCGGACATGGAAATTTAGGGCAGAAACATTAGCTGATGGGCAGTTTACAGATCATCTGGCAAATGGTATTTTTTTTTTAGATAAATGGTGGCAATTAGGGGGGCAACCGCTAAGGCTGGGGGAGTTAGGAAACCGTTGCTGGGTGAACTGTCTAGGATTGAAACCAATATTAAAAGGTATTGAGAATTCATCAGTACTGGATAGTTCTATGGAGCTAGCCTGGTTACTCTTAGACAGTGTGTTGGGACCTGGGTGGTACTGGGTAAATCTGATTGAGCCATAAACGGAGAAGCTCCACTAGCGAGGGGCTAAGGCAGGTAGACTTCTCCCCTGAATGTGCTGTAAAGAGAATCCAAGCTCTACGATATGTTCAATAGTGGATGAATGTGGGGACATTTGCCAAACTTCCTGAGATCAATTAATTTTCCAGAGAGATTATAAGACACTATATGGGGATGATGAGAGCAATAAGGGGAGGAGATGGACTATACACTGTCCCATATTACATTGCCCAGATTGCTGTAGAACAGGTTGAGTTGCTACACGCTCCTTTGTCGGAAACGGAACTACAGGTGGTGGTGGCGTCTTCCCTGCAGTCTGGAAAAGCTCCGGGAGGGGATGGCCTCCCGGCTGAATTTTATAAAGCATACAGTGGGAATGTAATCTCTAAACTGCTAAAGATGTATCAAACAGCATTGACAGTGGAATGCTCCCCTTGAGCATGTGTGGATCTGTGATTGTGCCCATTTTTAAATTGGGGAAGCTGCAATATCGGTGTGAATCCTACAGGCCCCTCTCTATATTTAATCAGGATTTCAAAATTCTCACTGCTCCGTTGGCAAGCAGATTGGGACAGGTAACCTTGTTTATACATTATGGATAAGACTGGATTTTTACGAGGTATGAAAACTTCACTTAATTTGAGAAGGCTGGACTATGTCATTGATAAGATGTACACAGCACTTCGACACTTCGGCATTGGGGATTTTCTTTGTGTGCGTTTGGTGAGGCTGATTCGCACTTTGCCTAAAGCTAGAGTTAGAATGGGGAGGATCTTTTCAGACTCCTGGGACCTCAAAAAAGAGCATGAGGCAAGGCTGCCAGTTGTCTATGTTGTTGGGACAGAGTTTGCTGCGGGAGGGATAGTAGTGGATTGCTCCAGACATTTAATCTCCCATTCATTCCAACAATATGCTTTTATATATCCAGAACCCGGAGCGTAATCCGCCATACATCTTGGAGGTACTAAATAATTTTGCCACACATTCGCCATGACTGTAAGCCAATTTGAATCCTACCTTTTCCCACTGGTGGTGCTGGCCACTCGGGAGAGTACACGGTTGCCTGATTGGGGATGGAATGGGCTACCGAATCCTTTAAATATTTAGGGGTTATTTGCCATGACATGCGGCCCATTTTACGAATGTCCCATTTGATATACCTAGATCCTTTCTCCAAACTCTGAATGCTAACTTGAGGGAACTCCTTTGGGGGGCAGCAGACATGGAATTTCACTGGGCACTCTTTGAGATATGAGGACAGTGGTATAAAACGACTGCATCTTGTATTACTTTGCTGGAGAGATTCAGTTTGTCTCATGGTGGTTATACCAATCTTGACACAGAATAATCTGATTAGGCGGAAGGCGGCTTTGTGGGTAGATGCTAAGTGGCTACTGTGCTGCCCTCATCTTCTGAGGCTAGGAAAGAAACTTTGGCATTGGACTTTAAGATTCCTGGGACTGCATGAGCCTTACATCCCTGATGTCCCACCTGCAGCTGCCTTTTGTTGGCACGTGGGGACCTTCAGATTATGAGGAGGTGCTGGGAGAACAGGGGAGTGGCCAGCTGCAGGGACAGGGGGGTCATGTTTCGAGATGGGGCGCTACTGGAATTTCCAGAGGTGGCTGATGATATGGGGTGCCACTGGGACAATTCCTGCCATACATTAGATTGGTACAGTCAGTAATGTCCTGATGCCCATGCTTACCTGGTGAGCTAGAGGTGGATGAGACGCTTACACCGTTATATGAGCTAGCGGAGGGAGGTCACTGTATATCTAGACTGTATGGGATACTGCTTTCAGGATTACGTAAAGGAGATATCAGGGTGAAGGCACTATGGGAGAAAGATTTTGGTGTAGACAATGAGGAAATAGAATGGGCGAACCCATTATTGTATGCGCAGAAAGTGTCCAGAAACGCTCAACATAAACATATCTGACTGCATATTCTTCATAGAACTTGCATGACTCCATATAGATTAGCAGGTTTCTCCCATTCTGCATTCACCTGCTGCCCCCATTGTGATAGTGATGGAGCTGATTTGATGCATATGTGTTGGTCCTGTGCAGTAGTGCTACAGTTTTGGAGTTGCTGTCTGGCTGAAAATTGAAACTTTGGGAATTACCAGTTTTAAAATGGTCACCTGAAGCATGCTTATTGGGTAGGTATCCCCATCCCAAAACTACAAAACATAACTAAATGGGTTGATTTATGTATAATGGCAAAACGTAGGATTGCCATGACATGGAAGACAGCAGCAGGTCCACAATTGGGTCATGGTGGGCTGATCTTAAGCTATGGCTTATGGTTGAAACTAAGATATGGCATAGGAATGTACAATTGGGATCGCAGGATGTTAATGAGAATATTCTGGCTTGGAACTCACTTATACAATCATTGTTCTTTACCTCGGATGATATGCCACCTTGAACGCCAAGCCACCTGCGTGTTGAGGTTTTTATTTAGCTACCACTATCAGGAACTGAACTTTTTTTTTTTAGACACATGTGGATGGGGGCAGGAGTACACATGCCAATATTGAGTATTGAATGAGCCGATATCTTGATTTGCGGATTTCATGTCCTTAAGGATAGGTTTCTCTTCGGTACAAAGGAATAATATATCTATATATCTCTATATATATTCCAATTCCTTGGGTCGGTTTTGTCTGGACGAAACTGGGAGTCGGAGGCCTCAAAATTGAAGGCCTCTGCTCCTTGCGTTTCTGCAAAATGACAATCCCCGTTTCTAGCCACACCGTGCTATTGAGGGGAGTGGAGTGGAGATTCCAAAGGGCAGGTGTAAAGTGTACCTGAAGCCAGATTTATTTAGAAGCGCATCACAAGGCTTGACCTACTCAGGCCTACCGGTCAGACGTCAATGAAAAAAAAAAGCAAATCTACAATTCCAGGAATGTTAAAAAAAAACCTACACAAGACAGAATGAGCATCTTCAAAATGACACAGGCGTGTAGGACTGCACGCTACAGAGAACAGGCATTGGCAAAGCCAACAGTTTTAACTTGTGTAAGCATGGATCTGCAAATTCAAGGCGCTGCCATTTTCATAAAACCTGGCCATGAGAAGGCAACAGCTGGCAAATAGTGCTTGTACCTGGGAATGTAATGGAGGTTGCTAGCAAATGCCTATACAAGTGCCCAAACTGTTGGCTTTGCCAATGCCTGTTTTTAACAGAAATTAAGTGCATGAAACATATGCAAAGAAACACATACTGCTTACAAATCAAGTGGCTGAAAGCACACTCGGTTAAAACAGTTATCTGGCGTAGCTAGTTTATAGCTGTGATTAAGCCATTACCATTCAGAAGCATGCACAGTCGCAGAGATCCCAGGCGGGTGAGTTTTGGGACGGGCAGGTAGTTGGTGGAACGACCATAGGGACCAGCATGGTCATGGACAACCAATGGATGGGTGAATAACAAGCCCCTCCTCGTATCTCATCTCTCTCTTAACTGCACTTGTCAGGACAATAGTTTTGGCGTATAGTCAGCCCTTTCAAAGTCGCCTAATGGGCAAAAATGCAATCCACTAGGTCAGCTTCACAATGTCTTGCCACAATACCTCTAATAAATTGCGAAAGCATTGCAGACAAATACATGCAACTTCCCAAGTAATTACTGTACCCTAACAGTATCCATGATAGTGTTCAGAGGCATCTGTAAGCTTGCAGTATATGTACTTTGAAATGACACTGTTTTCATCAGTTCTATAATTGTCACACAAATCTCCCACTTTACTCTGGGGGGGGATGCCTAAATTAGATTAAAGAGGTAAGTAAGACTGTTGGCAGCGAAAGCTAGGTCATGAGGGCGGGACCTAACCTTGCCAAGCTCTACCTTACATAGGATGTCTCTGACTAGATCATTCATATGAGACATTGACGGTCAGATGTCAATACTGGGGCAGTTGGGGTTGCACTTGGTATATGGTGGCAGCACAATGCATGTACATTACGTATGGCGATTATGACAGGTATATGAAGCACTCAGTATATTGAGCACTAGGGCATTTAGTGTCAAGTAGCTCGTGGTGCAGTACCTGGACATGTGTTGCTGTGACTTACGTATGTTTAATACCGATGCTTCAAAAGCTGGCATTGCAAGCATCGCCACATTTGGACATGAGGTACTGTACCTTACCTCTGGTGGTCAACAGTGCCAAGCACATGAGGCATTGACACAAACGGCCGCCATGACTCATTGTGTACTGCAGGTGACACGTTCGGATATGACCTGGACGTGTGAGGCATATTAAGACTACATCTGCTATGTGAGGTTATAACGGGCCCACACATAAGTGAAGATATTGCATAGGGTGAGAGCTTATGCTCACAGGTGGTATGCACTGGTTTTGCCACGCCTATATATCTCATTGCACAGTTATTTAAGAAAATATATGATATGATAACTCGCCCAACAATTGATGAAAATAAATTCCTAGCTGGATAGGATTACAAAATATCGGAATATAACAAATTGATTGTGCCCATTTAATATTAACATATTGAGCGCAAAATAGATTTTATACAGGATGGAAATAATTCCTCATAAAGGATCACATATATCCTTTGTACAATAGTCTATTCAGTAAATTAAATACAGATTGGCCAACAGATGTTTCACATAATTGTGCTTAAGTATTAATGCACAAGATGAAAGCTTCGTCAGGACCTTTGACTTAGTAACCAAGGCTAACTTGTCCCAGAAGGGTCTTGTAATTCTTAACAACTACCCGTATTTGGTTAAAATCAATTTGTCTAAGGTTGCTTTCTATTGAGTGGATATGTATTGTTTTCAGTTAGACTTGTTCAGAGATCTTGACATTTTCACAATATTGGTTGTTTTACTCAAGTATCCTAACATTGACAATTACTTGTTACTCTTCATGTTTTAAGAGGTCAATTGACATGGTTGCAGTCTGTATGCTAGTTTATGGACACCGTGGACAGGCTGTCAGGTGGCGTCCTGATCTCTCAGCGGAGATGGCTTCCAAACCAGATACCAAACCTCTATTGAAAACAGCTACTCCAATTTCAAAGGGCAATCTCACTGGGAGTAAAAGGAAAATGCTAGACCGGGCCATCAAAGAAGTGCCTGCCAGTAGATATGAGGATCCAAACTAACCAGACCAGAGACTATATGATGGCACTGCAGTCCTGCACCAGGGGAGGCATTGCAGCTCTAGATACCCCACAATGGGGGTTACTGGAAAAGCCTTGCAATCAATGAGACACTATACACAAGTTGTGTCAGGGCAACGAGTAAATGGCTCTCAGTGGTGGACCATGCCAAGGCTGTATGATGAACAAAAAAAAACAGCATTTGAGCGAGGGCACATTTGTTCATATAGACAAACGCCTCGTACAGAATGCAGAGATAAAACTGAGAACAGGGATCAACAGTTGCTCAACACGGATTGTGCCCCAAGGTGACTGAAAGGCCTCCTCGGCAACAAAGGCGTAATGTAATACTGGAGATCTATAGAACATTGATGCCTTTCAAAAAATGTTTGAGGGAGGTTGCAGAATGGTGGAAAGGAATGGACCCATCGCAAATGCGGTTGTCTACAGCCTTGAGAAATGCCTTTCTTGGATTGATTAAAGCCATGTTTAAAATAGCACTGTCCTCTATGACAAAGAATTTTGTAGGGCAAAACGCTTGCATTTGAGCTAATTTGCATACCCACAATACCTTGCTCATGAGGCCCTGAACTAGAGGCAAACATCCAGGGATGGTGACTGGGTGGCAGCTGTAGCATGTGTGGCCTGGCTCAAACGGCTTGGTCTACTTTCGCGCCCATTAAAAAAAACGTGGATCCTGGAGCTTAGAAGCAAGACCTCAGTAAGGGAGAGGAAGAGCATCCTCTAATTTGAAATGGCATACAAGGGATCCAAAGATCCGCCTGATGCAACAGAAACAGATATCATGTTTGAACTGGGGGAAAAAAGCCAATCAATTGTTGTCCTGTATGGACCACAGGGCAGGCCTTAGTCGCATGTTTTGCCATTTGCAAATTGAAAGACTCCTGGTTTGATTTTGAAGAAAATCAACACACTTGACTCCTCGTTCCTCTACCAGCAGTCCTAGGCTCAACGAAGCATGGCGCAAATTCACTGCAGCTCCTATATGGTCAACATTAGGCCACTTTTTTCTCCCAGGAGCACATTGCTAGGAAATATTTTATTTTTTCTGCTTTCCCATCATACACTTCTATGGGACACCCAATATTTTTGCTTGTTTTGAAACTTGTCGTGACTTTTCGGAGGCAAATAAAGTCTTCTCCTTTACTTCCCTTGCCCTTTTGCTCGACACTTTACCGTTTTTGGAACAACTTACTTTTGCATTTACTGCGAATGGCTACTAAAAAGGTGGCCATTACCCCAAGATGGTCGTGCCACAGGGTTCTTTGGCCATATTGTTCTTTGGCCTTCTTCCTGCCTTCTCAGGACAGGAAAAGCCCTATATGGAAGGCCCTTTCCCAGGAAAGGCTGTGACCTTCGCGGGCCAACGGGTGGTTTCTGTGTGTGGCAAGAGGAGGCGGCTGGGACGGTCTGTCTATTGCTGGGCAGCTCTTGTAACCAGTGGCAGATTCTTACAATTCGTGGGCTGTGGCATGCTCTCAGACCAAATCTTGGATAAAAGAAGGGCTCCTGCAGCTATTCAACAGATCATTTTTGGAGCCAAGACCTCTATGAAGAAGTGCAGCCCGTTGACGACACATGATGTGGACCAGCATCGACTCCAGTGCTGTCCTGGTGAAGCCCTGCTAATCTGTCCTGATCTCAAGTAGGCCCTTGTCGGTGCTTCGACACCTGGTCCATTGGGAAGTGTCCCTGGACCAACTGGTGGACTGACCAGCTCTCTCCTGGGCTACCTCGCTGCAGCCATCGCCTTTCCAAGTGCATCCTTGAAATGTGTATGATCTTCAACTTGTATAACAAGGCACTGGCTCCTACATTTACAGTCTTCTTGCATGTACGGAAGCTGTGCTCGGCCTGCTCCTGTGTCCACTGAAGGTCACCTATTGGCACCCGACTAGGGGGACTCCTGTTGCATTACTCCTTCAATGCCTAGATGTGTTCAGGGGTGGCCTTCATCTTTCTTGGTTTGGGTGTTCTACTGGAAGCAGTCTGCAACCAATTCCTAAGCATCGCGATTGAAACTAAATCCTGTGCCCAAATGAGTCCTCCGCACCAGAGATTCCTGGGCATTCTTGACGGGACCAAGCAAAGACGATTGTGTCCCAAAGGGTTCAGGAATCCAGCAGTGGTCTCTGTAGAAATCAGAATCATGGGGGTAAGTTAACCTACCTGTTTCTGTCCCACCTTGTCCTCCATAGGGTTACATATGCGTTAAGTTCTTTCCCCAAATACCTCTTTCCCATTTCCTTTGGTGGGTGGAGACCTAGCCATAGATCCCTTCCTAGGGCTACCTTAAGGACCGGAATTGAGTGATTTTACTTACCTGAACGTTTTGGCTCGTATTAATCGTACCAATGGCATTGCCAATCTCTTAATAAACCTTTGGAACTGGTGACATTTGGGCACAATGCCCCACCACACCATTTTAGGGTTGGACTTTAGGGAAGCGGTTGTAGGATTATCTTGAAGTGTTCCTTCTATGTCTAATGCATCCGAGTACTTACCTGTGTTTCCTTGGTCATTGAATCAAATGCTATTTTATGTCTGCTATGGTTGAATGTACATATATCTGTTTTATTAGTGTTGGTGTGACAATATTTGACTAAAGGTTTTACTTGCCTACTGTGTATTTTAAAGGCCTAAAGCCATTGTATATGTTTATACTTGACTGTCTACTAGAATTACTGGTGTGGACGTATTGTAGCCATAGACAACACACCCGTCCTGGGACTAAACCTTGCCACTCTACCTTGATTGGGTTTGGCTAAACTCCATGTTCACCAAAGAACAAGTTACTTCTTACCTTGTAACGTTCTTTCGATGGGATGTTCCTCCGATGTATTCCTTATCGTTGATAGATCATCTCCCAGCTTGCTGGCCTCGGAATTTTTTTTTCAGTAGAGGGCGCTGCGCGTCGACGTCCCTCGAGCCGATGTCCCTCGACGGCCTCCGTATTGGTGCCGACGTCACCACGCGTATAAATAGACTCACGCAGCGTCCGTTGCTCAGTTCCATTTTGACGTTAACAGTTGTTTTACATGAATTGGTTATTGACCTTGAAGGAGCGTAAGCTGCAACCACAAGGGAAGTATTACTGCGGGGATGGATGGGAGGGGCGATAAGGAATACATCGGAACATCCCATCGAAAGAACGTTACAAGGAAAGAAGTAACTTGTTCTTTGAAGGGATTGTGTCCTCCAACGTATTCCTTATCTTTGATAGACTCCCATAGCAGTGGCATGCAATTGGAGGTGGGAGTAAAACGCCATGGCAGCCGCACATATGTCTCGAACCGGCACCCCTCTTTGGAGGGCCGAGGAGGCTGCGATACCCCTAGTTGAATGAGCCCTAAGATTTTGAGGAGGCTCTTTCCCTGCCAGTTTGTAACATTCCAGGATGGCCAAAATAATCCATCTGGAAATGGTTTGTTTTGTGATCGGTAGTCCCAACTTGTGCCCTGAGTAACCCACGAACAGTTGGTCTTCTTGCCTAATCCTAGCAAGTCTGCTGATGTAAAAGCTTAAAGCCCGCCTTGGGTCCAGCCTATGTAGCCTTTCTCCCTCTTTCCCCGGATGGGGAGGCGGATAGAATGAAGGTAAAGTAATTTTCTGAGTGATGTGGAATTCAGAAACCACCTTTGGGAGGAAATTAGGCTTCACCTGTAGGACAACCTTGTCTTTATGAAAAATTGTATGAGGGGGTTTACAAGATAGAGCTTGTAATTCGCTCACCCTTCTAGCAGATGTTAAAGCCACTAATAAGACAGTTTTAAGGGTGAGAAATCTTAGCGAACAAGAGTGAAGTGGTTCGAAAGGAGTACCAATCAGGCAATTTAAGACTAAATTCAAGTCCCATAAAGGAACCTGGAAAGGTCTTGGAGGGTAGACATTAGTTAATCCCTTTAGAAATTCTATTACTAAGGGTAATTTGAAATACGAAGGTTCCTCCGCAGTGCGCTTGAAGATCGATAGCGCTGCGAGATAGCCCTTGATAGTGCCAACTTGAAGGCCTGAATTTGCCAAGTAGAGTAGAAAGGATAACACCGTTGGTGTACCACATGAAAAGGGGTCAATATTCTCTTCACTACACCAGCTGCAAAACTTGTTCCAACGGCAGCGGTATAAAGACTTTGTTTCTGGCCTTCTGGCCGAAAGCAACACTTCCATGACGTCATCAGGGAGGTCCCAATCCTTGTATCTCAACCTTTCAGAAGCCAGGCGTGAAGGTTGAGGGTTCGGATGTCTGGATGGAGAACCTGACCGCCCTTCTGTGAGAGAAGATTCTCCTTGAGTGGAAGACGAATTGGAGGGCAGATGGACATGTCCAGAAGGTCCGGGTACCACGTTCTCCTGGCCCAGTCTGGGGCAATTAGGATCATGGTTCTCCAGAATCTTCTCAAGCTTGTTCCGAAGATACAGCTCTGATCAGCCAATCGTCCAGTTAGGGGTAGACGTGGATCCCTTACCTCCTTAGACTTGCAGCCACTACCGACATTAGCTTGGTGAAGACCCTCGGGGCGGAGGTCAGCCCAAATGGCAGAACTCAAAATTGATAATGAGAGCCGCCAATTGCAAACCTCAGGTATTTCCTGTGTTTGAGATGGATTGGCACATGGAAATAAGCATCCTGGAGGTCCAGAGATAACAGCCAGTCCTGGAGCTGGAGGGCCTGAAGGATCTGAGAGAGAGTTACCATCTTGAACTTGTCCTTCCTGAGGAACTTGTTCAATTCTCGTAAGTCCAAGATAGGTCTCAGTCCTCAGTCTTTCTTCGGTATGAGAAAGTAGGGAGAGTACCAGCCCTTGTTCCTCTCCGCTACAGGTACCGGTTCTATGGCACCTTTCTCTAGCAGGTCTACAATTTCCTGCAAGAGGAGCGGATCTGGAACTCTCAGAGAGCTGTTCCCCGGTGGATGACTGAGGGATGCGTAGAAAAGGCAGGCAGTAACCTTGGGCAACTGTCTTCAATGCCCAAGCATCTGACGTAATAGCCTGCCATTCCGTCAGATGTGGAGTTAACCTGCCCCCTACTGGTGTTTTGTGAAGAGAGTCCTCAGAGCGGTTTGGAGGCGGCTGATGCAGATGCCGAGGGTAAAGAGGCACCTGCTGCTGCGGCTTTTGTGTTTTTACCCCGTCCACCTCGGGTGAATTTCTTCTGACCCCTTTGAACTGGCTGTTCTCAGCCCTTTCCGAATGCGGAATAGAAGCGAAAGGACTTACCTCTCCAAGAGGTTCCTGAGGGGCGATATGGTGTCTGACGGATTGCAGCTCCTAAGGATTATGCTGCTGCCTTTGATGTTTGTAGTTTTTCTAAACTGTCATCCGCCTTCACACCAAACAAAGAAGAGCCGTCAAAGGGCATATTCAAGAGTCTGCTTTGCAAATCTGGAGCAAAACCAGACTTTCGCAACCAAGCAAATCTCCTGGTTGTTGTACTTGCTGCCATGGCCCTGCTGATACTGTGAGCAGAATCGATGCCAGTCTGAAGGGATTCGCACATTGCGTCCTTACCATCCTTAATGATGTTGAGAAACGCTTCCCTTTCTTCTCCCTCCGGGAGGCAGTCAGCCGCTGATGAAGCACACTCCCAAATGTGTGGTTGAACCTTGCGAGCGTACAAGTACCATTGATGGATTTCAACGCCATGCTACATGCGGAAAATACTTTCTTGGCCATAGAGTCATATCTCTTATCATCCCTGTCCTGTGGAACAGTAGGGTAAGCCGATTTACTACCTGCTGAAGTAGCTGCCTGAACAACCAGACTCTCCGGAGTTGGGTGTTTGGATAAATATTCAGGGTCAGCAGAAGACACCCGATATTTAGCTGATAATTTTTGGTTAACTGCCGGGATTACTTCAGGTGTTTCCCAGTTTGCCAATATTCTCCTTTGTAATGCCGCATGAAATGGCACCACAGGATCCTCCTGTGGACCTTTGCCCAAGATGTCTGTGAGGTTGTCTTGCTGAAAAGCAGGTGAGGGTGTGGACCATCCCATAAACTCTATTATCCTTGCCATCAAGGTTCTATAACGGGTTTTCAGAATGCTCCCCTGGGTCTGGTGTGGCAAATTCCACTTCTGGGGAAGTGTCCAACCCACGTGCTTCCTGTAGGGTTTCATGGAGGTCTTTCAACCTACCTTCCTCAGAGGTAAATTCCTCTGGTGCAGGAGTTGCAGATCCCTGCAACTCAAAAGGTCTTTCCTGATCCGAATCCTCCCCTTCTTCATAAATAGAAGATAAGACCCTGGAGTGGTCAGGTCTTGAAAATGGTATAAATCCCATTTCCAGAGCAGAAGGAGCCCAATTTGTCACGATTGGCTGAGAAAACGTCGCTATCGTCGACGCAGACGTTAAAGGCTTCGAAGCCATCGAAAAAGGCGTCGAGAAAGGTGGTAGAGGCCTCGATGAACTCGAGAGTATCGGGATTCTACTCGAGGTTGTCGACGACATTCTCGTGCTCGAGGCTCTGGGTATGGCCACTGGCAGTGAGGTGGCTGTGGGTTTATCCTTTCTCGGCGTCGAAGACGGCATCGACTCGACTGACCTGTGCTTCGAAGAACCCTTCGATAACGGCGTAGACGACGCCGATCTATGTGTCGAAGGGATCTTAGACGACGCAACTTTGCCTTTACTCGAGGGTTCGTGACGCTCTCGAGTGGCTTCTTTCACGGGTACTGTGACTCGCGGCTTTTTGATTTTTCGGGTCTTTCACCCAGGGTATCACCCTCAGCAGTCTTCGAGGCGGTCGAGGCCGCTTTCTCGAAGACGCTTAGCATCTTTTTCCTGAATTCCTCCCACTCAGCCTGAGAGCTATGTTTTGTGGGGCAGGAGACCCTTTTTGGGGAAACGGAAGACGAAGACGAGGAAGGGGATCTTCGACGTCTCCTTTTTGAATGCTTAGATCTCGAAGAGTGATGGGAACTGCTTTGAGACCTAGAACGAGAATGTCTTTTGTGATGGCGAGGAGACGAATGTCTCGACTCCGCCGAGGAAACTTTCAAAGAAGTTTTAACTGCCTTACCTCTCTCGAGCTTCCCCTTACGCTCCTTCAAGGCTTTCGCCGTCATGGACATGCAGTCCTCGCACTCTGAACAATGGTGCTCGATTCCCAGGCACCACAAACAGATCCTGTGAAGATCCGTCAACATTTTCTTTCCACAGTCTCGACATTTTTTGAAGCCGGACCGTGGAGTCGTCAGTTTGGGTGAGGAAGCCATCGAGTACGAGTTGGTATTCACGAGGACTATATTGATATATTTGACTGAAGAACTGAGCAACGATATTCCGAGGCCCCACGAAGTGCAGAAAAACGGAACTGAGCAACGGACGCTGCGCGAGTCTATATAAAGGTGGTGACGTCGGCACCGATACGGAGGCCGTCGAGGGACATCGGCTCGAGGGACGTCGACGTGCAGCGCCCTCTGCTGAAAAAATGTTTCCGAGGCCAGCAAGCTGGGAGATGATCTATCAAAGATAAGGAATACATCGGAGGACACAAGCCCTTCGAAATAGGGATTATCGAAATCATCTCAACACTCATGACAACAAAGCGAAAATGCATGGAAACGGTTGGTGGCAGGGGTTTGCAACCCTTGACTCTACAGAGGTTTTGGACTACTATTCTTAACAGTTCTAGGCAGTCCATGGTGAGAGATCACAAGTGTCTTAGTGCAGAACATCTGAAGAGCGGCAGGTTGCACACTCCTTGTTTATGGTAAGAGTACGGGTAGTACAGCTCAAAGGCAATGCACTAGACGACGCAGAGCAACACCAGGTTCAAATCCCAGGTCCGCGCTTAGAAACCGCTTTGGTATTAAGCACGTTATAAATAACCAATTATAATTATGAGAGTTGTTTCAGTTACTGGGGGCAAGGCCGCCAAACATCCATCATTTCACCCCTTTCCACATTTATAAACTACTTGGTTTCAATTTATTACTTAAAACATCCTGGTAATAGCCAGAGATTCTGATCTTCTAATAATCAGAAAGATAATGTAATGATAACAATAATAGGTTTTTACATAGTGCATCATGCCAGTTTCTGCTGCTTCTAAATGCTGCAATAATACATTAGATTATAACTGGTAGCTGGACCTGTGGCACTGGGGATTAATGCACCCATTACAGGCACCTGGGTTTGGTCTCAAGGTCACAGGTTTAAATCCCGGCAGACCCACTCAGTTCTACATCCATCAAAATCCCATAATAGAAGTACAGTGGAGTTAATTAACAATAAGCATTTGCTATTCAGCGCCAAGAAACCTCAGCGGAATGTGTGTTTCACAAAGTGCACCAGTTATAGTTCAATTTAATGGTAAGGACAGCTCATCACAAACAAGTACACAGAAAAGGCCCTACCCATGGACATGTGCCCGCATTTCCTGTAGACATGCACTTAAATATGCCAAATAGGAACGGAGACCCTACATATGGCCTTATACCTTTATGGAACAGAACTATCTCATGTACTTTTTTTTAAAAAGCACATACTGGCATATAGAGGAAACTCTTCAGTTAGTTCTAGTAAGTGGACTCAGGGGGCTCGTTCCCTTAGCGCGGTGGAAGGCCTAGTGGAGATATTTAAAGAGGCTGTATAACTGGCAGTTTGTCGGGACACACTTTATGGGAATCATGTGAAATACACAGACCAATCGAGTTTTTACATTTCCTCCTGGAAACCATCCCCACGTGAAGCCAGGCCATAGTAGAAGGTCAACCTGGGCAAAGCGTGATTGAACATTAACTTGCCAAACATCTCCATTAAGGAGTCCATGAGAGATTGGATGCCAAGGTCTTCATAAGGTCCGGTTGGTCTTCTTGTAGTTTGCCACCATCTACATTAACAGAAATAAAAATTGCTGTAAAGTTATTCACCAGGTTTTGAAATGTTGGGCTGGTGTCACAAGCGAGGAGGGAAGAGAACATGTGACAAACCTCTGAAGCCTTATAATGGCTCTGTCCTTCGGGGAAGACTTAAAATGACAACGGGATGTACAATAAACATAAGATAGCCTTCTTGGCAGCTTTATACAGATGGTCCGCAGCTAAACCATCTGGGCCATTAGGATATCCCCTCCCCCCCCCCCCTTCTGATTTTCTCCCTCTTTAGTCCTGCTTTGGCTTTCCTGGGTCTGAATCCTAACCTTTGTCCTAGAGTACATTTTCCTCCTGCTTGGGACCCTGAATCAGGAGTAGGGTGAGAAGAACTCCAAAGGAAAACGAAGGCAGCGCAAGTAATATAAACATTTGCATTGATATGCTAGGACTTCACCAGTGGCTGGCAGCGTTACCGAACAGCATGGCATCGACCTACCGAATCTTGGAACATTCCAGTGTGTGACCACTGGAGGATGCGCTGGCCCCTCTCAGGCCTACAAGCCATCATCTAAAACACAAGAACAGGAAAACAGGGGTCCAGGATGATGGAATAACTGGATTTGACACAAATGGCTTTTAGTGTCCTGCTTAGAAGCCCAAGTGTTTCATTTAGTCAATGAGTAGTTTGGGTTGTCAACCCCCAAAGACCGTCATTCTGTGTGCTCTCAGTCCATGATGTTAAGGTGTCCCAATGTGCTTCTTTCCGTTCTTTGGTGACTTGTGTATGCAAGTAAGGACTTCATGAGAATGATGGAAACATATTTTAACCAATTTGTACTTTGGGAAGACCACGTTCCTCAAGCGCACCTTGCCCTGTAGACACTTTCAGTAGATTTGCTGTGATGACAGGGCAAGAGCTGATACTTTCACCCCCTTCCCCTGGCGATACCTCCAATCGGTCTGGACAGGATTCCCTTAATAGGGTGCTTTTCAGGTTGCAGAAATGGTGTACCCCAAGCGAAGGGCCACTTTCTGTCTGAGTGCCCTCCAGGCACCTCCAACCTTCTATAAAGCTCAAGTGCCTACCGAGCACCAGCCTCAGCAGGGTTTCAGTACAATAGTTTCTCCTTCTCTTGAAATCTGGGCTGCAGTAGCCAGACAGCTAATCAAGCAACTACTTCGCAGCTTCAGGCTCACTAGCCCCCACAGGCATGTCTCTCTAAACCAGAGAGGTCGGAACTATTTGGATCAGCCACCTCCTAATCTCTCCTCACAGTTTTTGCAACAAATCCACCCTCTGTCTGTAATGCCTCAACGTTCACGCCACTTACGCTTGATACGGAGGGCCGGGAATTAAGTGTCTCAATAATGGCAGCGATTGGTTGGGCCTTTCTAACCTTAACTGGGGGTCAGTGTATAGACATGAGTTGTGCAGCTCAAACTCCCTTGGCTGGGTTTCTCTTCTCCTCCCCGTTGATGCTGTGTGTTGGCCATATCACCATGGGCCTAGATCTTAAAAATGCAGTTTGCGATCTTTACTATGGTGGTTTGGCAGACCCGCACTACAGCTCCCTGTGCTGTGGGTGCCTGCATTTCCCCTTTGGTAAGCTTTTGCTGCTGCGCATGCGGTTCACGCCTCAATGTTTTCAATCCTAACCCCTGGGGTTCCCAGTGCTGGGTTCACCAACAAGATTGACAGGTTTCTTCCCAAATAGCGTCCATTCGTTTGCTCTACAGTGCGATAGACATGTGTTTTTGTTCCCACTGCGTGGGATGCGCTCGAGGGGATCGCTGCCAGCTTGACCAAAACCTCCTGGTACTTCGGCACTGTAGATGACCGCCCACAGGTTCTTGGGAGAAAACAATGTTTTGTTATTTTACACCCGGAACAGGGCAAGTATAGATTTCTGCAAACTGCCATGTGGGGTGTACTACTTTTAAGACTTGCAAGTATATCAGAAGATGCGCTCATATGCTTGCGGTTTTGTGCCACACAGATTTGCAACTTGTTATTCATGAGGGGCATTGCATTTTCAGTTCAGCCAGAAAGACAGTGACATCCTCATCTTCCATGTTTTCATGACACTCTAATCCGGTCATCTTTTTTTGCCTTGCACTCTGGGATTTGTAGTCCTAGATTTACAATGGCAGAAGCAAACCAACAAGTCACAACATGCAAAGCAAGAACAAGACTGGATCAGCATCCAAGCAGAATGGCATGTGTACTTGGGAGTAGGCACAGTTTGAAGGAAGGGGGGGGGGTACATTTTTAAATGCAGATGACCATCTCCCCCTTTTCATGTCGGCGCTTGGGTCCGGCAGAGGCCCCATTGGACCTCAGTGGGAAGCTTGGGGTAAGCGCTCTACACCCTTGGTCAGTATGCCACTTATGCAGCACCTGCTGCAGAGCCACCATCTCATGAGACAAGGCTGTGAGAAGCCAATGGGCACTAAGAGCGGGTAAACTGTGGAGGCGAGAGGGTACCACGGCACAGCAAAAAAGGACCCGGCAAGTGCGTCTTTGGCAAGATGTATAATACAATGCATCCCTGGGTTAGGAGCACAAGGAGGCAGGGCTCAGCCCACATTCTTGTGTGCGTTGGCCAGAAACTCAGGTCACGCTCACACCAGCCACTTCTGATCTCGACTCGACTCATCCAGCTCGGGATAAGAATACCCATCATCAGAGACCAACTCAGGATTGAGAGATGCCAAGAAGGGGCACAGATCGTTTCTCCAGTGAAAATCGGCTCACCTGGGCACAGTCACTGGATTCTGAAACGAGGCAAGAGAGTTTGCAGGGAATGCAAATGAGAGAAAATATACATTGGCCCAGGGAAACGGCACACCTCGCCTAAAGACTGTAAAAAACGAATTGGTATGGGGCGTCGTTCTTTCAATTTCAGCAGTTTTAAGGCGAGATGGACAAGCTTGCTCCCACCTTACACCAGGGTGAACTTTCCAAGTTGCAAACTATTATCTTGGCAGAACGGTCACTAATAAGCGTGGTTTGTTTAGCGACCAGTAATTTTCATTCTATTTTCCTTGATTGCCGTTTTGTATTGATTGATGGAAACATTTTATTTCCAAATAGAATCTGATTTGACAGACGCTTTATTGAAAACCACTGTAGACCACAAAAGACTCCTGTTTAATATTCACCCTGCCCAAGAATATAATGGATGATGCTCAGGTAGCCTTTCCGTGAAGACTATCTTCAGCTTCTAAGAGATGAGGGAGGTGTGCAAATGCCAGTTACTGGATTATGCAAAACTAGCACCAATGAGGGTGCCTTGCTGCTTTGCATAAAAATCAACATTTTGGAACACAAGAATGACCACAGATCTTTATAGTTGGCAAACCGGTCTGTGGTTAAAGCATTATATGTTTGAATAACTATGTACAAAAAGCACACTGAGCTTGGTGCTCCTTTTTTTTTTCTGAACACGCCAACATTGAAGTGTTTGTAACCCTGAACCATATCCACCCATTCAGTCACAAATTAAATTTGAGGATAAATTGGCTGCGACATTCGTCACTCCAGTGAGGTCTGAGGAGCATCCTGCATTTCCGAAGATAACGCGTCTCCCCACAGAAGCAGAGCCTTGCAGAATTTTAAAAAGCAGGGGAAAGGTCTTAAGGGAAGGAGGATGGTTATGTGCACACCAATCCGTCAATGCACCGACATCATTGTAGATTTATATCTATAGGATTTAGAAATCGCTACCTGAAAACCATGATGGTTTCTCTTGAAGAGTAACCTTGCCCTTGAGAAAAGCAGTTAAGGAAAGATTTGCCAGAAGGACATACATGGAACTAACTCTTCCGACAGAGTAACTAAGTAGCACAAAGTTAGAAATGCAAGGCTACACCCACGTCTAAATAAAGAGCTGATAAACTAGGGCAAGACCAGATTTTAGTTACCATTACACTGAAGTAAAAAGGAATGAAATAAATGCATTTGGGACACCATTCTTGAATCTTTGGATCACTGGGATTAGGGCGCAAGAGCCATCATAAAGGGACACCTTGAAAACTCAGTAAGGCAGTCAGCTTTTAATTAGAAATCAAAGTGCAAAACCTAGAACCCATATACATGGCAACATGCCCAATTCCATTCCAGAGCTGCTAGTTCAGCCCCAGTTTTTACTTTACATTATGAGAGTTTTAATCCTGGTTTCCACATCATAAATCAAGGACTGCAAATCCCGTTATGCAAAGTCAAAACCAGTATTGGGCGAGCACCTCCCGACTGGAAAGGGACATGTTTGCATGCATGCAGTTCTATATGCTTTGTATATTGAGAATATTGGTACCCACTGATCAATGTTAAAATGTCGTGCAGCTTCCAAGGTGGATGAGGTCACTCACCCGATTGAAAATATTGGTCTGCAAATCCCTTTGCTTTAGGGACAACGCAGTCAGATGTAAATTGGACAGATTAAGTTGCAAAGCCTGCAACATCTGTGGCTACATGTCAGGGGATCTGAATGAGTGAGAAGAATGTTTGAGTAGCCAATATCCTTGGTGAATTGTTAGAAATCCTACGATAGCCTTGGCCAAACCACCAGACGGGATAAGGGATAACCGGAAAAGAGGAGCAATATCACATATGTGGTAAGGTCCTGTGAACAAGAAATACTGACCTTAAGAGTGAACGTGCTGGGGAAACAGATTCTGTCAAGGGCTCAAAATAGGCCATTTCAGTCCTGCTTCTACAATTGGAAAAAAACATTAGCAAAGCTTTCTCAGGAACTTTTACTCTTTTAGATGGGCATCATTGATCAAGATTCGATCCCTGGCACTGTCAACACCAAATGTTTACTTGGTTCCAGTAAATGACTGTAAATGATTATCACAGTCCATTTCATTCACTGTAATTAAATACGCATCTAGGTAAAAGATGGCAGCCATCCCTGCCACTCAGACAGTCAAAGGAAAAACCATAATGGCCGACAGCCCTCATATGAGCTTAGGCCAGACCCTTAACATCACACAATACTGGGCACATGGCCAAACCAGAGTCACAAGACATATTAGAAGACTTACGAGAAAGTGTGCTTGTGTTTGATGCACTTGGATTCTGGACTTTGATTTCTGGTGTATAGTATTTTTTGATGACTTGTGATGTTCGTTTTCTCTTTTTGTTTAGATTTTTCTATATTGTGATATGATGAATATGTTCACTGGTTAATTTTTTGTATGCAAGAGTGAGAGCTTATCTGTCGTGTTTTACAATGATGAATATTGTGGTTATATGAGGTTGAATAAATCTAACCTGTTTATGAGACCTAGTCCCAAATCCTGTATTACCGGATTGCGGAGGCAATTAGGCTTTTGAATAATTTTTTACAGATTTGTTTTTTTCAATTGATCTCATATGACACCACTTGTTTTATTATAGTTAACAAACCAGAGTCAGACCAGGACCTGAAGTCCAGGAGCAGCCAATATTTCCAGTCAACTTCGAAGGGGTGAAGGAACTGGCCGTTAAAAAGCAGCCATTCCAGACAGGGTTTTGTCAGCCGAGGGAGAGCTGCCATGGAAGACCGCAGATCATGCGAGACCCAATGTAGTTGACTTTGTATGCACAGGTGCCAAAGGAAATTTGAGAAGGTAGGGGGGGGAGGGGGTACTGAGCAGAAAGGACAGGGCTTACCTGGTAAGAAACATATTGCATTTATGCAGAAAAGGAAGTGGAGTCAATGACGGAGAGAGGAAATCATTTGGAGATATTTAGTTGTGAAGAAAGCTACTGCTGTGCAATGTGCAAAGAAGTTTATTGAACTTATTGAAGATAGTATCTTGAGAAAAGGAAAGCATAGACAGGTTACAAACACAGGTACTTGAAGTGGGCAGGGGGATTTAGAGTTAAGAAAAGAGCAGGTGGTTGGTTTGGAGTCACAACAGAGGGCTACAGTCTGAGAATGAGGGAAGGGCTATCATCTGGAAAGAGTCAGAAAACAATATTACATAAGGGAGAGAATACAAAAAAGGGAGATAACGGATACAGCGTTATGTAAGAAGGTGAAGCATAACTACTTGAACGGGAAGAAGAGTAACACTGCTGAAGGCAGCGAGGCAGGTACCAGAGAAGAGAGAACGGCGAGGGAGTAGTAGAGAGACTAGAAGGGAAGAAACCATTAGTGAGTGGGCAGGGGTTTACTGCATTCAGTATTTTCCCCTTCAAGGAGTATTTCATTAAAGCCACCAGCAATTGCCAGTCAGTGGTCTTTTCACCACCCGTTTTGCAATATGGCCCACATACCGTATTTTAAAGGCATGCCGTGATCTGGACATAATACATTGATATTTATCAGTGAAAAATGAGAAAATCTGGCTATACAGTAATGCCATACATACCGGCATTGTTTTATCACCAAAGAAATAGATTGTCTCATATCCTTCATCAGCAAGAATTCCCAAACAGTATCTTTTGTCCCAGCCGTCTGGAAAGACATCAATGCTTATCTGGCCTCCTGCAAAAGAAAGACATCATTGGTGCGACAGGGGTTACGCTGGCATCAGTGCTGCAGAGGCTTCATGCAAAAAGAGGGGCTTTCATAGAACTAACAGGAGACTGCAAACCACAGGATGTGGCTTCCCAAGCGCATGCGCTCAGATCTTTGAGCAACACCACATTAGCATCAACATATTAATTAAACATTTTGCTTAGTAAGTGAATCATTCATCCAAATGCCAGATTCGGAGAAATTGATTAAGTTTCCATCTTCAACTCAATATCATATCAGGCAATAATGAGTCTGGCATACATAGCCAAAGTGCTCCAAACTCCCAGCTATGCCAAAGAATGTACAAGATATAAAATAAATGCACATGGTTCCAAAAACGGTTCACTCGAAGACTCCGGTTTGGATCTGCGACTATTGGTCAACAAAAGCAATAAAGCGGACATCCCCAAACTCACTTTTCATAATTTAATGATTTTTTGTTATTGGCAAATAAATGTTAAGGCGTGATCCACATTCATTTTGTCATCTTTGCCTTCACCTGGGCAGGTCCTGCTAGGATGTACTGAAATTTGCTCTGCAGTGGTTCAGTACGAAGCACATGTTTACAAATACTATTCAGGTCATTCATGGATTAGGGGTCAATCAGACTTCGTTTGATTCAAATTAAGATTCAATGACTTCAATATTTAATTAGCAGTCAATTGAAAATTAAATGTATAGTAGGGGCAAATAAAATACACATTTTGGGAATTTTAAAAAAAAACAGTTAATTTAGGGGAGTCAGCACTCGAAAGAGAAAGTAAAACCGGTGTGAGGGTGAAATGACAAAGACATGGTGAAGAAAACGAGAAAGCAAAAGAGAAATTCAGCACGTTAAAACTAGAGAATGTCGTCTCAACGGAAATTCTGTTCAGACAATGAGCAAAAGCACCCTGAACATCCTATTTTGAAAGAGCCCAAAGAAATACACGGGGGTCAGTGTTCGGTAGATACAGCGGGTTGGGTCGAGGGACGGCCATTGATGTTGAACCCCCTCATAAATGCAAACGGAAGTGGGTGGTAGAAAACGTGCACAATTAAAATTCTAAAATTCCAAGATACCCAATTGGAAGTATCATGGCTCCTAGTACAACTGTGCTAGAAAGAATTTGATGGGTATGTGTTTCAATTCCATCCAAGTGAGAAGACCATTTACATATTATTCTAACTCTAAGCAGTTTAAAATAAATACTTTTCCAAGTTGGGTTTCATAACGTGACATTTGATCACCTGGCTTGGACATGCGAGTTCTGTAATCCAGCAGACCCACCTTCACAAACTATTATTTGCAAAGATGAATAATAACGGGATATAAAACTCTATGGTTCACCTTACACTGTAAGGGTGTTTACAAAGTGGCCACTCCTCTCTAGTGCTCCTCAGTTGTCATTACAAGTCAATATTCAATAAAAATTAAATTAATTGAAAAATGTAGACTATGGTAAATAGGAAAAAGATTGGTTTGCTCAAATATATTTAGAGATGGCACACAACCCTAAAAACCCCCTTTCAATTGTGTGGAACTCGCGTGGGCAAACTGCCCTTCCTGTACATACATATTTTTAGGGTAAACAATGTACTGCTTTATGTGTTCAATGATCCATACTGGGAAGCAGAATCTCTTATTTTAATGCCAGCGCACATCACTTGGTACATTTAACAAATATGGCACATTATCACACACAATTTGTCTCTGTATTAAGGCCTCATCGGGAGTTGGCCGGAGCGGCAGAAATGTGGCGATAACGCATTACCGCTCTGCTCAATCTCGAGGTTGGGCGGAAAAAGCTCCAGCTTTGAGCTGGAAGTAAATCTCCAGCTTTCTGCCTATTTTTGGCGCAATTAACACCAGCGTCATTACTGCCGGCGGTAATAGCACCGAAAAACCCCATCGTTTCCAATGGACCAAATGGGAATGACTAGGTAAGTCACCAAGAAAACCAAGGATATCAAATGAAGTTTGAAACGCATAAGCCCAACTTACTCCTCATCCCTGCCCGATTGCCTCATCCGTTTCGGCCAATAACCACCTCCTTATTCTCCTCAGAAATATATCAAGTAAGACTACTAATTAGCTTCCTAGCCATCTGCCCTCCATGCCCTTCTCCCCACCTCCACTTGCTGCTTCTCCATCCACTCTGCTGCCTTTCCCACCCTCTACACCACAGAAAGGTCACAAATCGTTTAGGCTGTAACGCATGGTGTGCTTCTGTGGAACCCAGCAGCGCACATGCCCTCAAAAAACTAGAATCCCAGACCTGCTTCTACCTCTTTCCTCGCTTCAACCTCTGTTGCATCCAAGATCTTCCCTACCTGCAAGAATATTACTACTGTCCTACCCAGTCTCTAAAGCCCACCTGCTGACTAGGATGAACCCGTCAACTAGCTGCTGACCTAGATAACCCTTGCAGCTAGCAGCCAGTTTCTCTCCTTGCTCAGTAGTATGGAATTGTTGGATGCGTAGTGTTCAATCGTACCACTTCCCACCAACAGCTTAACCTCATCTGCAACCTGCTCAAATCTGGATTCTGCAGTTGGCACTCCATGGAAAAGGCACTCTGACATGACTCAAATGTTCTCATCTTCACCAAATTCTCCTCGATTCTCGTCACCCATGTATCCAAGGCCCCTTACACTACCGAAGGGCAAGTCTCTTCTCCTTATCCTGGCTAACATTGGCATCCACAACTCAGACCTATACTGGACTACCTCCTACCTAACAAACTGGTCCTTTTCCAGTTGCAGGAAGCAGCTCCATTCCCCTCCTCCTTACCTGTAGCTGATCCTCAAGGGTCTATTCTCGGCCCACTCTTCTTCCTGTATTACACCTGTGTCGACTAAGTCCGCTCTCCTCTTCGATTCTCTGCAGTCCTTTCCCCTGATCATCACCTGTTCTCCTAATGCTTGCAACCATGTGGCCATCTTTGACAGCAGACTAAAGCATCAGAAAGGTATTACCTCCACTGTGGCCAGATTAAACTTTCTCAATTTTCATGGTCTCTGCATATACCACAATACCAAAACCTTGGTCTCCCCTCTGGTCCTTGGCCGTCGGAATCACTGGTTAGTTTGTTGAGTCTTCTCGACTTTGCAACTTGCAAGCTCTACAGCCTCCCGCGCTCCTCTCCTACCTATGCTCACGAACTCCACGCTGGAAGCATCTCTAGCGCCCCTGCTTCAAGTTCCTCCTCCAGTTTACTATCCCAGCGCAGGCTCTTTTTTTCCCCTTTTCTTTGCCCCCCTTGTGCACCACCCCTGAAACTGCCTCTCTCACCAGCCACCAGATCCGGCCACCCACCATAAGCTAAATACCAAGTCTCTCTCCCACCCTTACAAAACTGCATTAAAACACTTATCTAAGGAAGGTGCATAAAAGCCTGCAGTAGTCATCTCTCCATCTCAGTCCCAGTTCTCACCTGCATTATACTCAAGAGCGCAAAAAGTACTCAATGTATCCAATATCTGTGGCTGAAAATAGCATTCATAATCTACATTGGTATCCCATTCAGCATTGACACATGTAATCCTCACTTCTTGACCAAATCCTCAACCCCATCATCTTTGACGTCACCCTTGGTAAAGCACCCTCCATGGGTTTACGCTGCTCTCTGTCATGGGGCACAGCGTTTCTGGTAGAAGCGCACAATGCTTATTCAATGAATATAAAAATAAATAAAACAAAACCTGTGTAAGGTGCTGCTACCATATGCCAGATACAGACTCAAATGTCCCAATAATGCCATCATATACATGTATGTATATGATTTATCAAGGGTGAACCAAGCTGGGGAGAAACAAAGTGCTGTGTAAAGGGGCACCCAGGGGGATTACAAATAGATGGTAGGGGTAGCCGAGATGGGTTGGGGGTTCCAGAGGGAGCTTCAAAGCTTTGTGGAGCCATCATTGATTAGGGAGATGTTCTTCACAGGGTAGGGTGTTCAGGTACTTCCTGAAGTGTAGGATGGCGGGTGACAGTCATATGCATTGGTAGCTTGTTCAAGAGACAAGTTGCATGGCAGTAAAAGGCTGGTTTCCTGCATTTCACTACAGCAGGTCTTCGTTTCCAGTCTGGCGACGTCGTAGCTTCTGTGATGTGCTGGCTTCCAGCTATGGGGAGTTTCTCTGCTAAGTAGAGTGGGGTTTTAGGCTAGACTTCTTTGTAGGTGATTCAGGCGTCATATGCCTGCAAAGTCACCATAGGTAGGCTACAGCCTTGCAGATGCTACCATCATAAGCCAAGTGCAGTCTCAAAAGCCCCAGGAATACCATCATTGACTGCTAATCCAAGATTTGTAAGGTATAGCCTTGCATGGCATTGCCATTGTATGCCAATTGAAGCCTTAAATTCCAAATACCCTCACAGGCATATCAAAGTATTTCAAGCCTCTTGCCGGGGAGATGAATACTCACAGGGCTCTAGCCATTTATTTAAAGCCCTCCCGGTCCAGTTAAACAGTTTTTCTGCACCTAAGAGGTTATACAAATTAAAAGAAAATATGAAGTAAAACTAACTAGCCAAGAGTGTGCTTTCCAGCGTACAGGAGGCCCCAAATAGTAAGGTCTAAGAGGGCAGTCAGGAGTGAAGAAAGCGGGGGAGGGGGCCCAGGGAGCGAGGGAAGCAGTGGGGAGGGGGTCGGCAGGGAGCGAGGCAAGCCGGGAAGCAGGGGGCGGCAGGGAGCGAGGGAAGCAGGGGGGCGCGAGAAGCAGGGGGGGCAAGGGCCGCGAGAAGCAAGGGGCGGCAAGGGCCGCGAGAAGCAAGGGGCGGCAAGGGCCGCGAGAAGCAAGGGGCGAGAGCAGCAAAGGGCCCAAGAAGCAAGGGGCACGAGAAGCAAAGGGCGGCAAGGGGCACGAGAAGCAAAGGGTGGCAAGGGGCACGAGAAGCAAAGGGTGGCAAGGGGCACGAGAAGCAAAGGGCGGCAAGGGGCACGAGAAGCAAGGGGGCAAGAGAAGCAGGGGGCATACAGACATGAAAAATGCAACACTTACTGGCTGCCATAGGAGGCCACAAGGTACAGCCAGATTGTGAACATGCAAGATCTGAATGACTGGAGCATAGGTTAATAGCATGTGGTGCCTATCTCCTGTTGTGATGTGGGCCGCCAAGGTCTGTGCCATAAGGCTCGTCTTGAGAGTAGAAGAATAGGTACTCACTGGCAGATATTTAAGCTATCCATCAATGCCATTTTCCCCACTACCACTCTACACAGTGTCTCACACCAGGTAGGGGCTAAAGCCCACCTATGAACCAAAACCCAACTAGGGGGCAGCGTGTTTTCCTCTAACGAGTACAGGCTGGAAATAGGGTATTGTCCCCACTAATGTGGCTAAAAAAAAAAAAATTGACAAAGCATGGCAATGTCCTTAAAGAGTACTGCTAAGTGAACATTTAATTTCAAGTAAAAAATTTGGCAATAATTAGGGGTTTGGGGACAGGGGAATGTCAACCCAGCAAATAGCATAATGTGAAGAGGCACTCTCGTCGACACCGGAAATGTCCCCATCTCTCGAACTCTTCATATTCCGACCTCAAAGTTAAACTATTCTGGAAAGTACCAGAAATCTGGCAGGTGCCCTGTCTCTTCTACTTTGTTCTCTTTCTTACACTGCTCATATTCTCTCCCACCTCTACATTCCCTCGTCCATCTCCATTTGCCAGGCTCCTGCTTTTCTTGAAATGTAGAGCCTAAAGGCAATGGAGTTTGTTGTGTGCGCCTTACAGATTAATAAACAAACATTTGACCCCAATGAAACAAGGGAGCAGTAGATACCCAGCACACATCCTCTCATTAAGCAACCTGTAGGTAAGTATTAAAAAAGTGTAAATACCTATGGAAAACGTGATGCCCTTTCCCGCAAATTCTTTTCGTAGATCCTCAACAAACTTCTCTCTGATGTGCTCAGTCTGTGGAAAATAAAGCGGGTGGAACAAATAAGAAAACAGGATTTCAGGGTACAGAAAATGTACGCTACAGTAGAAGGATCAATTTACTACAGCAATTTGAAACCAAGGTTTAGAGTGCAGCTCAAAAATGGATATACCCGAGATTAGCTCATTTGTACAAATATTGAAAGTGTGTCATTCTGCCAATATGTAAAATTTGTTAGGCCTGAGCGGAACCATTAAAAAAATATGTTGGAGGGCAATGGTTCAAATAATTCTCACCAGTGACTGATATTCTCGTTAGCTTCCCTTGAGTCCAGCAAAGGGTCACCAAACTGTGCCAATTTCTAAAGGCAAATTTGGAAGTTTGGAAATTCTCAACAGGGATCTGCTATTTGTATCAGCTGCCTAAACCCTAAAACTACAACAAACTAGTACATTGACGAAGAAAAGCATTCATCATGTCCATGATTCTAATTTGTTTAGGGCGCACCTTTGATGCTGGGGCTACAGATGGCGTTGATCATGGTCCGTTCAAACAGGAAAACGACCCCACAAAGTCCCAACCCAATTTCTGGGTTGCTTTGGGTTATTGCTTGTACTTTGTCTCAAATAGCAACCGTTGGCTCTGTTGGATACAAGTGCTCTGAGAGTTTGATGCATCTACTCCTGTGCGTCTGGTCTACGCAGACGCTCTGCAGGAAGACCTTCCTGGAACCAGGAAAGCCTTGAGGACTTCTGTCTCAGCAGTGCCCCCCAGTTTAAGGAACGGGTTTGTTGGTTCTCTCCAGACGGGAGAAATCTAGTGGCTCCTCATAATAGCAGCGCTTCCTTAGGGATTCCTCGTCGGGTTGGCTACTTATTCAGTGCTTTGGGACTTATCTACAAGTTCAAGAAGCTAAGGAAGGGGCAACTGTTTCCTGTTGCAGGATTTAATTAATTCCAACTTTTGGCAGCCACCAAACCACTAGGGTGCTGTCGCTGTCGGCTTTTACTGGCTTCTTCATAGGTTTTTCCAAAAGGTTTGGATTCAGGCCATTATTAAAAAGGTATGATCTGGTTCTGGAATGTGTAGCCCTCACCCTACAAAGAGGCAGTAGCCATGACCACATATCGCCCCCACCTGTATGATAATCACTCGCGCAGGAAAATTGTGCAGTCGCAGGACTGGATTTACACAGGCCCACCTCCAGGGTACAGAAAGGTGCAACCTACTCCAATTAAAAAATAAATAAAATGACTGCCACCAACTATTGCCCCTAACCAATGAGCTATCAAGAGACTTGGACAGGCATCAGGGAACAAAAGAAATTACCCACCATGCAGACCAAGGCAGATTCTGTTCTATGACATTTTGCTCTAAAGCCCGATTGTGAGACCTCAAAGAATCCATGCTCATCCAAGCCTTTTTCTAGCCCGCTTGGGTTCCAGCTCAATGCTCCCAGATTTGCTCCCTTGTTGCAGTGGCAGTCCATATTAATTCATGTTCACACACAATTCCTCCTCTTCCGCCCTTCCTGCGTACCATCAGCACTTCTGAAGATCCTAGAGTCAGCAAGCGGTATTTCAAAAGAATTTTTGGTATAACCTATCTGTCTTCTCTCCTGCTAGGATTTATCTTTTTTCATCCTAGTCTTACCACATAGACAACTTAAGTGCCATATTCTTTCTGCTAGGATTACCTGGTACAGTCCTTGGAGAACCACGTCTGTCAAGACAGTTGTATTTCTTATATACTACGAGCCAGTATCACTTTTTAAGTGCAACAACTGTGCTCCGGGGACAATCAGCCAAAACACTTGAAGCAGGTTTCAAAAATGCAAGTAGTAAGCTACTAGCCAACCGTAAAAAAAAGTCACTCGCCACCTCAATTCTATACATACAGACGCCATACCATTTCATACTAGCCAATAGCGAGGGGTGAGTGCAAGTTTTGCAACTTGCATAAAGCACACGTCTTCAGGCCCCGCCATTAGCACCACAGTTAAACCAAAATTCCCTATATGCTTTTCTGTGAAACACTGGAAATATATAGTTTTTGGCCAAATTGCCCCATAGACTTAAATACGCATTTACGCTAATGACATATTAGCAAAGAGCCAAGTAGGATTTTAAGCTTACTTACTGTATCAAGTTGAAGGAATTCCATGCGCTCCTCTTGACTGCAGCTACGTCCAATGGGAGACACATTCAGCATACCATTCCGAAATTCAATGAAAGTGCCTCTGAAAAAAACTGCTTAGTCAGTTAATCAGTAAACAATGCAACTTGACGGGATTTGCACGCAAACATTACTCAACATGGAGCTGTTATTTCACGATTGTGAACACAAAATTGGTCCAAAATTTCAGAGTAGCCATGGCATTTGAACAGGAAAGCAGGTGGTGTCAAGTCATCCAGGAAAATAGTATGGAGTTTGAGAAAAGGACCCATTTACCTACAGTAGCGCCCTCAGGTATTAGATGAACGGACCACATACTACATCCTCCACACCCCTTGATCATGGCAGGTTTGCACTCCCTCCCTATTGTCACAAAGTGACTGTGGGATAAACACAACCCGACACGTGCTTCCATGCCTAACAAAAAGATTACATGAGGAACGAATTACATAAAAAGGGTAAAAAAAAAAAAAAAAAAAGGGAGAGAAGGTAGCTGAATATAAACAGAAATATCAGGTAAGTAGTACAAGTATGTGCAATTGAATTCCCCCTCTTTGTCAGGTAAAGCAGACCAAGCATATAAGCAGGCTCTAGATTCCTGCACATGCATGCAACGATGCGCATGTCGGAAACTGGGAGGAGAGCTGGAACGTTTCACTGAGCATCGCATCTGCCTGACCACCATAGATATTAGCAGTGAGCATCTTTGGGGCCATCATTATGTTGGGTTTCCAAAGTCCACACTTCTTAGGGTCTCATTTAAAGGGGCTGCTGGATTCATTTGATGATCCTCAGACCCGAGCAACATATTGTGGGGGAGGACTAAGGGGAAACTCCCCCCTAGTTCCTTTATGCCCCACATCATGTAGCCAGTGGTGGGGCCCGATACCTTGAGTCACCTTTTAGGGAGAATTCTCCAGAATGGCTAATTTCCCTTACCTACCGAGTCCCCCAGCAGCTTTGCTGGATTTCTAGGATTATTTTTTTTCACCTGGTAAGAGTGTGAGCTTTTTTCCCCACTCTTACATGTGTTTTGCTGTGTGCGTTTTCACTTTTAGTGTGATCTTGAGCACTGGAGCCTCACCTACTCCAGGGCCTCCTATTTTTCATGTGTGTTACACAGCACCTTCAGTGCAGTGACACAGGGTTGTCTTTGAGACTTCCCACTGACTCAATTTTTCTGGGGCTTACTACTTACTACTACTGTCCCTCAGAAAAGGTAAAGTTGCCATTAACTTTAGTCACTTTAAACCACAGACCCAGTACACCCCATCTTACATGGAGTATTGGAAAGGGTTAACTCTTATCCCTTTTTGTCTGTGCCTCTTGGAGTATTGTTTCGCTCCCTTTACATCAAGACTTGGCTGGTGACAGTGGTATCTACCCTAACTTTTCTACTGCGATTATCTTATATAAACATGCTATTGTTTTAGGCTATTATATTAGCCTCGAACATAAACCCGCTAGACCAAATACATTTTATTTTGGCTCTGGCTGGGTTTATTCACCATTTCTTTTTGTTAAAGTCTTTCTCGTGTTTTTCTCTGCGCGCCAAACCGGGGATGACTCCTTTGGTCGCTGTCTTTTCGCAGGCTTCTGCACAGAAGCCCTCCTTTAGGCGCCTGAAAGTCGAGGTAGGCAAGATGTGAGGGAGGGATCTTCGGACCCCTGCCATGGGTTCCCTTGGTAACCCAAGTCGCACTCCTGTTTGATTGGCTGAGGGGACAGTCCTTGCCTGGACAGCCACCCTGCTGTGTGATTGACAGCCAGGCTGTATGAATGGGGGAAAACTGCATAAAAAAGCAGGTCTCTGGGACTGGAAAGGCAGTGTCGCCACTGGAACGAAAGAACCAACGAGGAACTGGCAGAATAGGACCCCTACAACGACTGAACCGCCCGGTGAAGCCCTGCTGCAGGTCCGAATCTCCAGAATCCGCCGACAGAAGATCCTCCAGGAAACTTCTTCCCTTGAGCTGGTGGGACCAACCAGTTCGCCCAAACTGCAAGCCAGGACCCCTCCTCTGGTTGAATTTGCTGTACAGAGCTACAGTGGACCGGATAGCCAGGAAGGTCGGACCCTGCTTGGGTTTTAAAGAGCGCACCTTTTATTTGTTGCTTTGCTCTGCTGCTGGTTTCTTCCCTGGGTAGTGCAGGACCCTCCAGTCTTCCTACTTCGTGTCAGTCAGTCGCTTCAGGAACCGTGAGCCTGCAGGAAATACCAGGAACGTCCGCCTCAGCTATAGCTCCCCTCTCCGTTTTAAAG
Organism: Ambystoma mexicanum; assembly: GCF_040938575.1. Lineage (NCBI taxonomy): Eukaryota > Metazoa > Chordata > Amphibia > Caudata > Ambystomatidae > Ambystoma > Ambystoma mexicanum. The sequence continues at coordinate 124,821,342 of NC_090924.1, read as the reverse complement.
GTACTGTTCAAAACCGGTTGTCCGTTTCGTTCAACCGCGGTGAAAGTGTTTGAAATCTTTCTCCAAACCGAGGGCTTGTCCTTCTCTTTGAACTAACTTTTGTATCAACCAACCTCGTCTGGAAACCATGCCATGAACTTTACCACGAACTACCCTAAACTGTTTGATTAATTGATATTTTATTTCTATCGCTCTCGTTCAAAACTGTGATCTAGAGCAAAAGACTTTGGCCCCATTGACTTTGGCCCCAAGCCTTTTCCATCTGATCTCCTCATTGAAGTTCCTCTTGTTCAACTGCCCCGAGTACTTAACATTTGGTTTGATCTAATTTCTAATAACCTTTGTTTTTCCCTCCCTTTTAAATTGCTGGAGTGCCATTTTGCTCCCACTTCATTTTGTGAGCTTAACTTGTCTGGAATTTAAGGGAAGTGGTGTGGCGTATAAAGATTGTGATTTTTGACTGCTTATAATAGTGTAATGTTATACAACTGAAGAGTGAAATAAATGTATATGTTTTTACTTTAAAACCTTCAGTCCGCGTTTGCCTGAATCATAGTAATTGCTGTCCTTTGTGTAACTATTTGATACTGCTCACTTACTCTTGAGATAAGTCTGGCTGCTCTGCTACTGCTACCACTTGAATTTGTACTGTCACTTGTAGTCTTAATTGTGTGTGATGTTCCCAAAGGGTACTGCATATAATTCTGCCTAACATCACCCCACACACACACACACACTCTCTAAGGGTCATGCAGGGGACATGGTAACAGACCAGTCATTCGTCCAGAACAATGGTTCATAACTTTTATTCGACAAATAAGTCATAAAAGCACACATACATTCACATATCATCATAACATACCTAAAACAAGATAAAACATTATGGACATAATCCACATGTAGAAACAATATACAGGCAGGAGTGTTGAAATTGATGGTATCATAAACCTTGAGGTTTGTTCATAAGTATCCTCCAAACCCCCTTCAGATATTGGCATGTGGCATGCTGCATTTAGGCAAATTGCACCTTTTGTGCATCTACATCCATGCCCCCGAAGGAACAAGTTACTTACCTGTAACTGTTGTTCTCCAGCATGGGTCTGGCATGGATTCACATGCTCATGAATATTCCCCGTCGTCAGGCTGGGAATCCTCGGTAAAGAAAAAACCAGTATCAGTTTCGTTTCTGATCTGTCTTTCGTAGTAATAACCAATCACTGGTCTCTGCGTCATACTGACCACAGCCAATGACTGCCCTCTACCTAAGCACCGCCTCTGGCAGCCATCTTCAGATTTGGAAGCACGTGAAGTGGCAGTATGACCAAGTGAAGAGCCGCAGAGGGGTAGGCGGGAGGGTTCGCATGTGAATCCATGCCAGACCCATGCTGGAGAACAACAGTTACAGGTAAGTAACTTGTTCCTTCTCCAGCATGGGGTCTGGCATGGATTCACATGCTCATGAATAAAGAATACATAGCAGTACACACATGCACAACCACGGGAGGTGGCAAAGGCTCAACATTAAGCATAGCATCAAACTCAACATTAAGCATCTTACCTCCTCACCAGGCTCACCTCAGGCGAACAGGTTGCGCAGCACTGCTTGGCCGACCCTGGACTCCTCCCTGGAATCCCGATCGACGCAGTAGAACTTCGTGAAGGTGTGTGTCGACCTCCACGTAGCAGCCCTGCATATGTCCAGCAGGGGCACACCAGAAAGGAACGCCGTGGTAGCTGCGATCGCTCTGGTGGAATGAAACCGCCGCCGGAACCTCTGGAGGCGCCCTTGCCTCCGCTGCTCCGAAAGGGCGTCCGACGTTGCTGCAGAACTCCGAGGGCCCGGGCCGTCTCAGTATCCGCCTTGATGGCCTGAAGGGAATCGTCCACTGTCTTCCCAAACAGGTTGTTCCCGTCGAAGGGCATGTCCAGGACTCTGGTCTGGACGTCTTGCCGGAAGTCCGTAGCTTTGAGCCATCCACGACGTCGAAGGCAAACGCCGTTGCCCAGCTGGCGGAACCCAGTGTCGGCGATGTCCGTCGCCACGGTGATGGCGTGGTCCGAGGCCACCTCACCTTCCTGCAGGATCTCCAGGGCCTCCGCCCTCTTGTCGTCCGGCAGAAAATCCAGCAGGGGAGCTATTTTGTACCAGAGCTCCCTGTCGTAGCGAGCCACGATAGCCAAGGCGTTGGCCGCTTTAATCGTCGTCGCTGCCGACGAGATGACTCTACGTCCCATAGCATCCAATTTCTTTCCCTCGCCGTCCGGCGGGGAAGTCGATGTGGAGGCCGCACCCCCCCCCGCTTTCTTCCTGGCTGCCGCGGAGACGACGGAATCCGGGGTAGGCTGCGCCCGGAGGCACAGGGGGGCCGTGTCCGGGACCCGGTACTTTTTCTCGTACCGGTCTCTTCTAGCTGGCGTCGTGGAAGGGTTCTTGAGGAGGGAAAGGCCCTCATCCCAAATGTCGTCCAACAGAGGCACTGCGAGGACCGTCTTCCTCTTGGCCTCGCGCCGCTGATAAAGGAAGCCTTCCTTTTTCTTCTCCTCAGGGCAGAGTTGGAAAAGCTCGGAAGCCCTGGAGATCATGGAGTGGAAAGATCCGATCTCGTCGGGCGGAGAAGCCCTGGTGGGAGGCGACGACGGAATATCCTCGTCGTATGCCTCGTTGTCCGTACCCGTCGCTGCCGTGTCAGTTCCCGTATCATCCCCTCGGGTGGACGGGGGAGAGGGCTGGACGGTGCGCGACGGTTGAAAAGGAGGTGGTGGATGGATCCTTCTTTTCTTGGTAAGGGGAACACCAGAAGGTCCCGGTTCTGGATCCCCCGACGGGAAAGGTTCCTCCGTCGGTAACGGTAGTCTCGTCCTTATCTCGGAGCATAAGGACTGTATAGCCAACAAAATGGCCGCCGAGTTGTCTTGCGGCGCTGGCAGAGGGGAATCCGACGGGCGAGCAGGGGCCCCGTCGGTATCCTCGACGATGTCGTCGTCGTCGTCACCTGCGTCGGGGCCCATTCCGACGGGCTGGCCTTCTTCCACGCCTAGGCCGTGGCTTAAGACCTCGATCAGCTCCTCTTCTGAGGTTGAGGCCGAATCTACGACGACGCCCTGCCCCCCCTTCTTCTTCCCCACGGAGGGTTTCACGGGGGTCCTATCGATGGGCACAAAAGAAGACTCCCTCCGAGGAGGCAGGGAGATTCTGGGCCCCGCGGTCGCCACCACTGGCGCAGCCTCCACAGGCTGAGCCAGGGCCGCCGCGACCGTTTCGATAGAGGGCTTGGTCGGATGGATCAAGGCCTTCACCACCTTAGGTGCGCTCACCGCCTTATCCTTGAGGGAGGGGGCACTGCCACGCTCCTCCTCTGCCTTAGAGCTCGACCGGGGCCTCTCCAGGAGTTTCGCTGGGTGCTCGGCCTTCCTCTTACCCGACCCAGAGCGTTGGCTCGTGGTTGATGGTGCCGGGGAGGGTGCGCCCTGCCTGGCGCCCGTAGAGCCCGACCGTTCGGCGCTCCCGGTGCCAGCGGACTCGCGGTGCTTAGCCTTATGTTGGGCCCCCGTCGCCGGGGCGCCCTCAAAGGTCTTAGAAGACCGCTCGGGTTTCTTCTTATTCTCGCCAGACGGGCTCTTACCCTCCAGCCAGTTGGCGAGACGTTGATGGCGGTCCTTCATGGTCCGTTCCGACATGTTGCCGCAAAACGCACAGTCCTTCTCCACGTGCGTCTTGTCCTCATGAAGGCAGTAAAGGCAGAAAGAGTGTTCGTCCTCCTTAAAGACGTTCTGCAGCTGGCATCCAGGGCAGACCCTGAACAGCTTTCCGGGCGTCGAGCTTCCCTTCTCCTGGGCCATCTCCGAGACCGGGCCTGAGAAGCTTCTGGAGTCCTCCGAAGTGTAGCTCGACGAAATCTTCACCCTTGAGGGGCGCAGACGAATCCGACACGGGTCCCCGTTGATCGGATGTAGGATCGGTGGAGCTTGAGGCTCTTTTGACCGAAAGAATCGAGTTTTTGTGAAAAAACGCGAAAAAATAGCACTAACGCTCGAGAGCAATAGCACGAGGATCCCAACACATGAACGTGCGGTAAAAATCTGAAGATGGCTGCCAGAGGCGGTGCTTAGGTAGAGGGCAGTCATTGGCTGTGGTCAGTATGACGCAGAGACCAGTGATTGGTTATTACTACGAAAGACAGATCAGAAACGAAACTGATACTGGTTTTTTCTTTACCGAGGATTCCCAGCCTGACGACGGGGAATATTCATGAGCATGTGAATCCATGCCAGACCCCATGCTGGAGAAAGAGTGGTTTTATGAAATGCCTCCTCAGGGGCAATGTCGCAGGATACAGCAGAATCAAATGCTTCAGATCCTCCATGCAACCCCTGCATACGGTACAAATTGATGAAGCGTCAGCATCCCATCTGTGCACCAGCTCTACTGTAGACAGGATCCCAAATCGAAATTTCACATACATGGACCTTTCAGACTTAGGACCGATAAGATCCAGTATTGGCTCAAACCCCTCCTCCATCTTGATTGTAAAATAGTGTGCTAGGGATTTGGAAGTTGTAGCTTTAGCCAGAGTATCCGGCTGCATCAGAGCCAATGCTGCGGCTTTAACTCTAACTTTGCAATGTGTGGTAATGGCAGGAGGGTCGGTCCAATAGCCACGCAGACCCAAATCCATCAGACTCCTCTTTACATGGACTGCCTACTTCAAATTCATAGCCCCTCGCTGGGATTTTTGTTAGACCACAGCTGCACCCAGTTAAGCGCTGGACACAACTTGCAGGCAGACTCCATTCCCTGTATGCCCGTCTCAAGACACACTGGCAGGCTCAGGGAGCAGATGGGTACTCCCAGTAACTTCTTCAGATACTGGTTTTCGACAACTGCCAGGGTGTGTAGGTAAGACTGCCCCCACAACTCGGACCAAACATCGCTTCTTGCCATGCCTGGGCAGTATATGCTTTGAGAGAAACCCACACAGCCCGATTTCCATGCTCTTACAAGTGCCCCACTATACCTCACTAGAATCAACCTGGGCTTTTCGAGGTGCATCGCCCAGCCACAGGTTGCCATTACTCTTATCCCGAGATAGTCATATATGGCAACCTGTTCAGTCACCCGTTCAGAACTTCCGAAAGGTGAGAACACTAAAAAAACAAGCAGAGCCCTTAAAGAAGGTTTCACCCTCCTTTCCGATTGTCAATTCGATTTGTTGTACACACTAGGCAAGGGTATATAGAGGATTTCCCCGGGCTCATTGGATTTCTTAACAGAGCTGATGCAGGACAAGGTCTGAGCAACATTCCCGTCTTGACACATGGCTGGATGGACAGAGCCCTCTCTTTGCTTGAGCATCACAACAGACTCCCATTTGAGCACTTTTACTGTGAAACACTGCCCACACTCTCGGATGGAGGGGACCTGAATGGCGGTGTGCGCCGCCCTCTCCCTCCCTCCTTTTCACCGAAAGGCAGATTATTCATTGGACAACACAAAGATTGGGGCAGGGCAGTGCTTAATAAGAGCAGAGACCGAGTATATGCGCTATGCTCAGATGGAAGCAAAGACTTGCACTCGAAACCCTCCAGTCATTGCCCTTCTGTTTGGCAAATGTTTCCATGTAAGCCACCATTGCAGAACCACTGCCAGTGCTGTTGGTCACCGGAAGAGTGACGTCACTTGTACTGTGTGCCCGAGTGCTGGCAGAAGCGTCAAAGCCTGCAGAGGATCATCCTGTGAATGGGCCAGCTTACATAGACACATTGATAGGAGAATCACCCCCAAGGTAAGAAGTACACAATAAGGAAGAGATGACCCAGCTATTAGGGCAGGTTAGGGCCTGGAGGAACAGAAAAAGAGAGCCGGGATGGTTGGGGGAAGCAGAAGCAGTGAATTGTGCCAGGGGAGGCATGGCTAGTGAGTCAAGAGGGGGGGCTGAAACCAGTCAGAAAAGAAACCAGTTTGGAACATGCACAGACATAGGCAATCGTTATTTTCCGAACAGGCATTCATCGGAATTTGCCATGCATTCACCACTTTCAGTTATTACCATCTTTGCCAGGTATTGCCACATGATGTTCTGGCACTCCCATATGAATTAAGTCCCTTAGTTGATGCTAGAGGGGATGGGACCGTTGAGACAGGGGACCACTACTTGCTCCATGATGGAGGCCACGATGGAGGTCTGCGGTGGATCCCCCAGACCATCTCTAGCCTCAGTGGTTGCCACAGACCCATCTGCTGCGCCAACGCGTACTGGAACGTGGAAGCTGGTGCACAGCTGTTTATGCAACCATTTTATCTCAAATACTCAAGGAAGCAGTTAACCTTGCATGGGGAGCACATGTGTTTACCCAGCCTCGTCAGCCATAGCACTACTGGACGATGAAAGGGAGAATTGTACTGTTCAAAAAGCCGCCACAGGGAGCATCTGTAAATCTCTCTGCACCAACAGAAATGCTTGGTTAATTGTACAGCAAAAGGTAGCGAGAGCCCTGTGCGCAGTATTCACGGTTCTGGTGCGCTCTTATCTCGAGCATGTCAGGAAGGAAGGAACAAGTTACTTACCTGTAACTGTTGTTCTCCAGCATGGGTCTGGCATGGATTCACATGCTCATGAATATTCCCCGTCGGCAGGCTGGGAATCCTCGGTAAAGAAAAATCAGTATCAGTTTCGTTTCTGATCTGTCTTTCGTAGTAGTAACCAATCACTGGTCTCTGCGTCATACTGACCACAGCCAATGACTGCCATCTCCCTAAGGCCCGCCTCTGGCAGCCATCTTCAGATTTGGTAGCACGTGAAGTGGCAGTATGACCAAGTGAAGAGCCGCAGAGGGGTAGGCGGGAGGGTTCGCATGTGAATCCATGTCAGACCCATGCTGGAGAACAACAGTTACAGGTAAGTAACTTGTTCCTTCTCCAGCATGGGGTCTGGCATGGATTCACATGCTCATGAATAAAAGAATACATAGCAGTACACACAAGCACAACCATGGGAGGTGGCAAAGGCTCAACATTAAGCATTACATCCAAAACTCAACATTAAGCAATTCTTACCTCCTCACCAGGCTCACCTTAGGCAAACAGGTTGCGCAGCACTGCTTGGCCGACCCTGGACTCCTCCCTGGAATCCCGATCGACGCAGTAGAATTTAGTGAAGGTGTGCGTCGACCTCCACGTAGCAGCCCTGCAGATGTCCAGCAAGGGCACACCAGATAGGAACGCCGTGGTAGCTGCGATCGCTCTGGTGGAATGGGCTCTCGGACGGCCAGGCAGCGGTCGGTTTGCCAACCGATGACAGTACATGATACAGCCGGAGAGCCATCTGGAAATGGAAGCCTTAGAGAGAGCCTTCCCCCGATTGACAGATCCAAAGTTCACAAAAAGTTGTGATGTCTTCCGAAAACTCTTCGTGCGGTCCACGTAGAACTTCAGCGCTCTAGCCACATCCAGCGAGTGCAAAGTCCTTTCAGCCGGCGACGAAGGCGACGGGAAGAAAACAGGCAACACCAAGGGTTCGTTGAGGTGGAAGTCCGACGGCACCTTGGGCATGAAGGAGGGGTGCGTCCTGAGCACTACCCTCGTGTCGTGAAAAGTCAAGTACGGGGGCTTCCAGGAAAGGGCCTGGATCTCTCCCACCCGTCGTGCGGAGGTGATGGCCACAAGAAACGCTGTTTTCCATGACAAGAACTTCAACGGAGCTGAGTGCAGAGGCTCGAACGGAGGTCCCATGAGCTTGGTCAGCACCACGTTGAGCTCCCACGCCGGGGCGGGTGCCTTCACCGGCGGGAACGATCTGAACAGTCCCTTCATGAATTCTTTCACCAGACGATGAGACCACAAAGACGTCTGTCCCGTGGTTCTGGTGTAGATCGGGAGATCGCAGCAAGATGAATCTTGATGGAAGCGTGCGCCAGTCCAGCCTTGGCCAGCGTCAGCAGGTACGGCAGTACTTGAGGAGCCGTAATCCGTAGAGGGTTAATCTTCTGTGCGTGGCACCAGACAGAGAACCTCTTCCATTTGTGTCCGTAGCATTTAAGAATTGAGGACGCCCTGGCCTTTGCAAGAACCTCTCTGCAGTCGGCCGGTATGTCAACCTCCAAACTCTAACGCTGCAGGAGCCAGGCCTGCAAGTTCAGCGACTTCGGGTCGTGATGGAGGATGGCGCCTCCTTCCCTGGAGAGAAGATCCGCGTCCACTGGCAGCTTGATTGACAGGGACGCTGACAAGTCCAGAAGGTCCGGGAACCATATCTGCCTCGGCCACACAGGTGCGACGAGAATCATCCTGCACCGTGACCTCTTGAGCTGGTTGATGAGCCGGATCAGCAGCGGCAATGGAGGGAACGCATATAGGAACAGGCCCTCCCAGGGGAACAAGAAAGCATCGCCCATGCTCCTCGGCTGGGGAAACCTGCTGGCGAACCTCTGGCACTTGGAGTTCGTCGCCGTCGCGAACAGATCGATCTGGGGTGTGCCCCACCGTCGGAAGAGGCGGTCCACTAGATCCTGTCGTAGTTCCCACTCGTGGCACGAGCGCAGCTCTCTGCTGAGCGAGTCGGCGATGGCGTTTTTTATCCCTGCCAGATGAAACGGCACCAGAAACATCCCTTGGGCGACGGCGCAATGCCACAGATCCTGAGCCTCCTTGGACAGGGCTGGGGATCTGGTACCGCCCTGCTTCCTGATGTAGAACATGGTGGTGGTGTTGTCGGTGAAGAGCCTCACCACCTTGCCCTTGAGGGATGGAAGAAAGGACCTGAGGGCCCAAAACACTGCACGGAGTTCCAGGACGTTGATATGGAGGGACTTCTCCGTCGGCAGCCAAAGGCCTCTCGGGTACAGATTTTTGGTGTGCGCTCCCCACCCTTCCAGGGAGGCATCCATGGTCACTGTCTTCTGGTGGCCCGGGGTCTGGAAGTCCATGCCCGCCGTCAGATGCGCGCGGGTGCCCCACCACCGGATCGCTCGTCGGAAGCTCTCGTCGAGTGTGATCCTGTCCTCGAAGCTGCCCGTCGTCTGGATCCAGCAAGCGTCCAGGAACTCCTGCAACGGGCGCATCCGAAGCCTGCACAGGCGGATGAGATAAATGCAAGAAGACATCATTCCGAGGAGGAATTTGATGGACCTCACCCTGGCCGCGTCCGCAACCAGCATCCGTTGCACCTTGCCCAAGATGGCCCTCGTCCTTTCCTCCGACGGAGAGGCCAGACGCGCCACTGTGCCGAGTTTCGCTCCCAGAAACAGCGCGTCTTGCGCGGGCACTAGGTGGGACTTGGCGTAGTTTATGGAGAATCCCAGGTCCGTGAGTAGTTGGACGGTCCTCACCGTGTGATCCGCTGCTAGCATGTTTTTGCTCGGATGACCCAGTCAAGGTAGGGGTAGACGTGGATCCCCTCCAGGCGCAGCCGCGCCGCCACCGGTGCGAGGCACTTGGTGAACACCCTGGGTGCCGACCTCAATCCGAAGGGAAGGGCTCTGAACTGGTAGTGACGCCCTTAGACCACAAATCTGAGAAACTTTCGGTGTCCCTTTAGGATGGGGATATGGAAGTAGGCATCCTCCAAATCCAACGACGACAGGAAATCGCCCTCCTCCAGTTGACCCAGGACGTGCTGGAGGGTGAGCATCCGGAACTTCTGTGCCTTGATAAATTTGTTCAGCCGTCGTAGGTCCAGGATGGGACGCCATCCTCCAGTCTTCTTCACGAGGAAGTATCTTGAGTAAACTCCGGAGCCCCGAAGCCTCTTTGGGACGAGCTCGATGGCGCCTTTCTTGAGCATTGCCTTTACCTCCAAGAGAAGTTGAGGGACGTGATGTGCCTTCCTTGCCACGGGGGGGGACGCGCGGGCACTTCTTTAGAAACTCTAGCACGTGACCCTGGGCCAGGGCGTCCAGCACCCAACGGTCGGTGGAGATGGACTCCCACACGCTGACGAAGTTCGCCAGCCGGCCTCCCACCGGGGTGCTTCGGTGGGGGCCCGACCCCACGGCCGGTTCAGTCCTGCTTCGACGAGGCTTTGCCGCCTTGTCCTCCTTGGCGACGACGGTGGGGTCCGCCCGACTTGCCTCGTCCCCTGTAGGCTTCCTGGGACGACGAACGGCCGCTTGACGATAGGTGGAAAATCCGCCTCCGGAACCTTTGGAGGCACCCTGCTTGCCTCTGCCGCTCCGAAAGGGCGGCCGTCGTTGCTGGAGAACACCAAGAGCCCGCGCCGTCTCCGTGTCTGCCTTGATGCCTTGTAGGGAATCGTCCACTGTTTTCCCAAACAGGTTGCTCCCGTCGAACGGTATGTCCAAGACTCTGGTCTGCACGTCCTGACGGAAGTCAGTTGCCTTGAGCCATCCACGCCGTCTAAGGCACAGGCCGTTGCCCAACTGGCGAAATCCAGTGTCAGCGATGTCCGTCGCTATTGTAATGGCGTGGTCCGACGCCACTTCTCCTTCCTGCAAGATCTCTAGGGCCTCCGCCCTCTTGTCTGGTAGGAAATCCAGCAGGGGGGCGATTTTGTACCACAACTCCCTGTCGTAGCGGGCTACGATAGCCAAGGCGTTAGCAGCCTTAATCGTCGTTGCTGCCAATGAGATGACTCTGCGTCCCATTGTGTCCAACTTCTTTGCCTCGCCGTCCGGCGGGGAGGTTGACATAGAGGCCGAGGCCCCTCCCCCCGCTTTCTTCCAGGCCGCCGCGGAGACGACCGAGTCCGGGGTCGGCTGTGCCCGAAGGCACAAGGGGGCCGCGTCCGGGACCCGGTACTTCTTCTCGTACCGATCCCTTCTCACAGGCGTTGTGGATGGGTTCTTGAGGAGGGCGAGACCCTCATCCCAGATATCGTCCAGTAGAGGTACCGCGAGGACCGTCTTCCTCTTGGTCTTGCGCCGTTGATAAAGGAAACCTTCCTTCTTCTCTTCCGGGCAGAGCTGGAAAAGCTCGGATGCCCTGGCGATCATGGCATGAAACGATCCAATCTCGTCGGGCGGGGAAGCCCGGGGAGGAGGTGACGACGGGAGATCCTCGTCGTAAACCTCGTCTGTGCCCGTCGCGGCCGTGTCAGTCCCCGGATCATCCCCACGGGTCGTGGATGGGGAGGAGGGCTGAGCAGGGCGCGATGGTTGAAAAGGAGGTGGAGGATGAATCCTTCTTCTCTCAGGAGGAGGGCTCCCAGAAGGGCCTGGCTCCGGGTCCCCCGTCGGGATAGGTTCCTCCGTTGGTGGTAACGTCAATCTCGTCCTTATCTCCGAGCATAAGGACTGTATAGCCAACAAAATGGCCGCAGAGTTGTCTTGCGGCACTGGTTGAGGGGAGTCCGACGGGCGGTCAGGAGCCCCGTCGGCACCCTCGACGTTCTCGTCGTCTCCTACGTCGGGGTCCCTCCCGACGGGCTGGTCTACTTCCACGCCAACGCCGTGGCTTAAGACTTCGATCAGCTCCTCCTCAGAGGTTGAGGCCGAATCCACGACAACCTCCTGCCCCCCCCCCCTTTTCTTCTCCGTCGGAGGTTTCACGGGGGTCCTGTCGATGGGCATGAAAGAGGACTCCCTCCGCTCCGCGGTGGCAGGGAGACTCTGGGCCCCAAGGTCGCCACCACTGGTGTAGCCTCCACAGGCTGAGCCAGGGCCGCCGCGACTGTCTCGATAGAGGCCTTGGCCGGACGGATTAAGGCTTTCACCACCTTAGGTGCGCTCACCGCCTTCTCCTTGGGGGGAGGGTCACCGCCTCGCTCCCCCTCCGATGGGGCCTTCGAGCTCGACCGGGGTCTCTCCAGGAGCTTTGCCGGGTGCTCGGCCTTCCTCTTACCCGAGCCAGAGCGTTGGCTCGTGGTTGATGGCGCCGGGGAGGATGCGCCCTCCCTGGCGCCCGTAGAGCCCAACCGTTCGGCGCTCCCGGTGCCAGCGGACTCGCGGTGCTTGACCTTCTGTTGGGCCCCCGTCGCCGGGGCGCCCTCAAAGGTCTTAGAAGACCGCTCGGACGACTTCTTCCTCTTCTCGCCTGATGGGCTCTTCCCTTCCAGCCAGTTGGCGAGACGCAGATGGCGGTCCTTCATGGTCCGCTCCGACATATTGTCGCAAAACGCACAGTCCTTCTCCACGTGCGTCTTGCCCTCATGCAGGCAGTAGAGGCAAAGGGAGTGTTCGTCCTCCTTAAAGACATTCTGAAGCTGGCATCCAGTGCAGACCCTTAACAGCTTTCCGGGCGTCGAGCTTCCCTTCTCCTGGGCCATGATCGAGATGGGCCTGAGAAACTTCTGGAGTCCTCCAAAAGCGTGGCTCGACGAAATCTTCACCCTTGAGGGGCGTTGAAGAATCCGACACGGGTCCCCGTTGATCGGATAAAGTAACGGTGGAGCTTGAGGCTCTTTTGACCGAAAAAGAAAACATGTTCCTAAGAAAAAGCGCGAAAAAAAGCACTAAAGCTCGAGAGCAATAGCACGAGGATCCCAACACTTGAACGTGCGGTAAAAATCTGAAGATGGCTGCCAGAGGCGGCGCTTAGGGAGATGGCAGTCATTGGCTGTGGTCAGTATGACGCAGAGACCAGTGATTGGTTACTACTACGAAAGACAAATCAGACACGAAACTGATACTGATTTTTCTTTACCGAGGATTCCCAGCCTCACGACGGGGAATATTCATGAGCATGTGAAGCCATGCCAGACCCCATGCTGGAGAAACCTCATCTCAAGCATGTCGGGAAAGAAACCTCACATGAAGACCAGAGAATCGGAATGTAGCTGCTAATAACAGCACCATCCGTCAATCTACTAAATCCAAGATGGCAGTTAGATGCTTTCATATGTTGGCCAGTAGGACCGAGACATGGGGCGGCAACCTGTTAAAACACCTGCCAAACGTGTAGTAGTAGAAAGGCCCAATACCAAAGCATGCTTATAATGTCCTGCATACCTGAGCACCCTTGAACAAGCTGGCACAACAGGCATGCTAAGAAACGGGGCCAAAGTGGGTACGGGAGACAGCTGAAGTGGGAGTTAGGAGTATAGATATAAAGGTGGAGATCAGTGCCTGGTGGTGCAGCAAGGAGAGAAGAAGGTATAGAGAGAAAGAAGAGGTGGGTGAGGAAGAAGGACACATGGAAGACAGAGAAAGGAGAGCAAAGGATGAATATCAAGAGTAGAGTAAAGGTGAGACAAGAGCAGAGATCAGAGAGAAAGGGGTGAGCAAAGGCAAAGGAGGAAAACAAAAAGTCAAGGAAACATAGTGCAGAAGGAGGGTAGGTCACAGCAGAACGCAGAGAAGGGAAGGAAATGTGTGGAGGACGAGGGAAGAGAGAGAAAGGGAGGAGGAACGGAGTGATCAGAAAAGAGGTGGGAGGGAGAAAATCGCTGCAGGAGGAAAACAATTTGGCCCGAGAACAAGACCCACCGAAGAGAAACAAGGCCCTGAAGAAATGTAGAAGATGATCGAGAAGTAAAACAAGAAAAGCCCAAGAAAGCCTAAATGGTTGGTGTATTAAGCCTGAAAGCCAAGGTGCAACAGTCTGATGCCCAACCACCCTAGAGATGATCCAATGTATTTAAAAATGTGTTTGTTGCATTCATTTTCTGTTTGTTAATTATTGTTAATAACAATAATCAAGGTAGTGTTAGTTGTACAACACATGATTGGGCGCATGACCGAATGCATCAAAATAAAGCAAAGTTAAACAAAAGAACCAAACAAAACAACAAAAGAAATTAATTGTCCAGGCAAGCTGGCCAGGTTCTGATACTGAGGAAATGATACAATAATTACAGTGGCGGAAGTGCGTCAGCAGGGGTTCTGCAGGGGGGCAACGGGGTGACAATAGAACCAATACAGGTGCGGAAGGGAGGGGAGTGGGGTGGAGGTGCCAGGAACTTATAGTTACATATAATATACACAGTTAGCAAGTGACGAGGTGTTCATGGAGGCTTATCGCATGGGTGGAACATATAGACAAGCATCTTCCAAGATTCATACGAGTCCCCAAGTGTTTCGTCTAAACAGTGTAATGATCTAGCCCACACTTTAGTCTCAGCTTCACTCCATATTTCAAGTTCACAGTACCACTGTTGGTATTGCGGGCCCCCGGTTCACTTCCAGGACACAGCAATGCAGCGTTTAGCAAGAATACAAGCCAAGTCCATGAATTTTTATTTACCATTCCTGGGATACGCACCGAGAAGACATTCCATTGGGTGTCAATTGTATCTAGTAACACCTGCCCTTTTACAAGCTTGTTCGATGCGAGACCAAGAACCTTACACTTTTACACAATACCAGAACATGTGGATTACCAAGGGCAGGTAGGGTGCTCGCCTTTGTTAAATTTAGCCACTCTACTGGGGGTCATATTTGTACGATGGAGCATATTTATTTGTATTAGTTTAAAGCGAGCATTTTGGGATACAACTTTAGGAAAACAGTGTCCATTCCCACTCCTTAATAACAGTACCCAAATCTGATTCCCAGCACAATTTCAATTTAGGGCCCTGTGGGTTAGGTCAGTTCAGCAGGCAGCCATATAATCTGGACACAGGTCTCCAACCGTCCTCCAGCGTATACATCAGGGCTAACATTTCAGTCTCTTCGGTCTCAACAGGCCACTCGCTCCATTTAAGTCTAGCCAAACCCACCGCTTTCATGTACCGTAGAAATGACCCCTTGGGCATAACAGTTTGTTGGGATAGGTTATCCAGGTCCCTAACTCTACCGTTTTCGAACTCTCCAAGTGGAGATACCCCATTCTTCCCAGCGCCTTGCAATCACAAGGTTGTTTCTATTCTTACACACGTCAGCCACTATTGGGACATTGGCTGAGTAAGGGCACGAAATTTGAAGTAACTTCAACATTCTGAACCATCTCTTCCTGCCAAATTCCCCAAATAATGCTAAGGAGTTAAAGCAGTTGGTCGGGAGCCACAGCATGTCATTAAGGCGGGAAGGAGCCACCAATTGCTGTAGTAGCAGCGTCTCATAAGTGATCTTGTCTGATAACCATTTAGTTTCAAAGCTGAGTTGGTTCACCAAGTAATACAATTTCCGCTTCGGCAGCTGCACACCACTTTCTTTGTAAGACAAGCACAATACTGTAAGGGCTACCTTGTGTCGGGCTGTGCGCCATAAAAAATCCTCTAATCAATGTGTAGGTGTCCAGTTAAAATGTCGAATGAATAATTTCGAATGCATTAATTTTGTGAAAAAAAAATGTTGAATATTAATTTTTTTATTTTATGTTTTTTTGGGGTTTGGCTAGTAAAAATGGGTTATAAAAAAAGGGGAGGGGTACCCCCCATTAAAAAATAAACATACATACGACTTTCTTTCCGACATTTTTGATTCAAAATGAATGTATTCGAAATTATTAAATTCGAAAATGTCACTATAAACCCAATGTGTAATAGGTGAAAGAAGTGGGCTTTGATGTAGTAGTGACATTGGTGAAGTAACACAAAAATCTAGGGAGGACAATCATTTTGATAATCTTCTACACATGATAGAGAGTGGCAATTGGGACCAATAGGACATCAATTTTTTAAGGCCTTCACCACCCCAAGGGTGCTACGAGTGTGTGTGTGTCCTCCAGTGTGTGCATGATTTGAATGTTTAGATATTTAAAGGAGGATAAGATGGTAAACTTTCTCTACTTCCACCCCTCCTTCTCCCCCAACGATTAGACACCTCTGACAGATTCTCCGGCACTACAGGTCTTGACAACATAAGACTGCGTGCAACATTCCAAATTTCAAAAAACATTTTTGTTTAATACAGAATATTTAAATTAAAACATAAGATACTACCCACACCTAACACAGTGTACAAAACTACCACTAAAACCTACAAAATCTAAAAAGCTAAATTTCAAATAAACCACTTACAGATGGACACAGACGAAATCACATATCACAGTACATAGAAAAAACCTAAATGTGTCACTAAAACAACATATAATCCCAACATGTTTCTGTTCTTTAAAGCCCCTTTCGGGCGAACATTCTTCAGGGGAACCTTTAAAACATCCACTATTCTTCTCAACACCGTGTTGAATGGGTAGTTTCAGGCAACCAGCCTGCAAAGAAGAGAAACCGAGGAAACTAATCAGATCCCCAGGGGAGGGGGTATTACCAAATGTAAAAGTGGAGTTGACTCAGTCAAGAGAACAATTCCACAAAAAGGTTTAGAAATTAAACCAATTAGATTTACCTTAATGTGGTGAATCTTCAACGCACGTCTGTAAATGACAGATAGGCTAATTTTTCTTCATTGAAAAACCAAGATACTTCAAAAGGCGTCTCAATCCGCTGAAAATATCGTCACACCTAGAAAGGACACATCACACTACCAATGAGCCATAGATCACTACAGGACAACAGTCATGAATTGTTCAGGATATATTAAATAAAAATTACCTTCACGCAAGTGAAGCCACCCACAACGTGGGGCAAGGGGAGGAAATCCCTTGAAATGACAACCAAGTCTGCAGATGATTACAAAAGAGGACGCAGAACAAATCTGTGATATAAGAATATCGTTACGGTACCCACAATCGTTACGTAGCAAAGTAGTTAGAGGTCTAGGGTGTTCACGTTTACAAAGCAATGACAAAATCCTTCCGTGTTTGTCCCCTTTTGCGTGTGTCCTGGTAGTTCGTAGGATATAGTCGAACTTAGACAACCTCTCCAATGCCTCAAGGCAATGGTACCAGGTCCTGGCCAATGTCTCCTCTTCCAACCGCAAGCCTGTGTGCCGGGCCTCCAGTTTCTGGATCGCTTCCTCCATAGCTTCCAACTCGTCCCTCAGATTCCGGCAGCTGCCCCCAGCGCTAGCTATAATTTCTCTTCTAGTCACTACCTTCATGGTTTCCCAAATAGTGCATTTTGTAGAAACATTTTTGTTGCGTGTCATAAAAGGGGACTGTCCTCTAATTTTATTTGGTTTCCGTAGGGGACAGATGTGCTTTAAAAAGACACAGTTCCCTAGTTTTTGGTTATAGCACTTTGACCACTGACCGTCGTGCTAGGGGGTGGGTATAGTTAGTGCAAAAGGACCTGGGGTCCTTGTGTCGGTTTCTTTTTTGTTCTTTTTATTTTTCACTTAGTATCTCAATCCCTGTGTCATGTATACACAGTAAAAGTCCTTGATCAGTCCTGTTATTCGTTTTCTGGAGAGATCAAACTGTAGTCTGGCATATTTAATTTGACTGCACAGGTACAGTGTTATGATGAGCCGACCGGTTTCAGTGGTAAGGACCACTTTCATCAGGGCTAGAACAGCTAGCGGGTAGTGATGCTGTTGTAGTTGAAGAAGAAGCTGGACCTGGCTTGTGTCTTTATAGGACCTACATGTACAGGATACAGAGCGGGGGAGATAGGGAAGGAGGGATAGAAACCAGCGAGGGTAGAGAAGAGGCACATACATGAGTGGCCGTGGGGATACAGGATTTCTCTAGTATATCTATAGGGAGAAATCTTACCCTAGACAATTATGACTTCTCTTGTCAAGTAGGTCCTGGTGTGAGTGTGTAAATCTTCAGTCTCACTGCAGGTGCCGACGGGGTTCAGCCATGTGCAAAGCCACCTAGACAAACTATAAACCATGCATGGATTTAGTAAATCTAGGTGTCTGTTTCTATGACAATAACTTTGTAAAAACTAATTTATTCTGTTTATGCAATGTTCACAAAGAACATGTATGTACACATGCATGCGTGGCTAGGTTCATACATAGGTGTACATGTACCAAGCCAGATGGTTGTACAACACAGGGGTGCTATACCCAGAATGTAAACACTCGAAAAATAGGACAACACTGGCATTGGTGTAGCTCAGCGTGCTTCTGGAAACCTTAGCCTGGGAGCTTTTAAAACGTAATTCTAAAGGAAAGATGTTTGTTTCAGATGAGAAAGACATGGGAGAAATGACGGGAGCGAGACACTGACCATTATAGCGGGTCGACCAGGAGAGCAGCAAATTCAATTGCCTCGAAAAAATTGCAGGAAAAGGAATAAGGAATAAAATGCCTGTTTCTGATCAGGGCAAGTCCAGTAAAAAGGTAAAGAGATGGTACCATAACCATTACCTGTGTAGTTTGGAGGGAGTGTTCCCAGCACGTCCGGTTTGTAAAATGACGGTTCCGGATGTGTGGGGCACAGGGAGGAGCGTGTGATATGGAGGCTGCAGAGCATGTCACGTGTTGAAAGTGACGCGAGTCTCGTCAGATGGTTAATATCACCCCTAAGGTGATGGGTAAGGAGAGGTAAAACTTCTAGTATTAACGTGAAGTGGCCAACTATGGAGGTGGAAAAGGATATTCTTTTGCTACAATATTAAACTGACATATCCGTCCAAGCACTAAAAAACGTGGGAAATGTAGTTTTTCCTGCAAGCGCTAAGGACCATGGGAAATTTAGTTTTTCCCTCAAGGCATGGCAGACGTGACGGGAAAGTAGCATGCATCTCGCAAAAATGCTAATGTCACCCCTATGGTGGTGGATTTGGAGATGCAACGATTGTAAAAAAAAATGTCATGCTGACAAAACATGGCCATTCTAAGGATGGAGAAATCGGAATGGAACATTCTTTAGAAAAAATACATAAGAAAAATGCTTAGGTGTTACAGACTTGATGGTCGTGCAGAGTAAGGATACCTCCGTCCCCAAGTACCGCAAAGACAACACCAGAAATACTGCCTGTGCGGTCTTTGAGGCCACAGGTGAAGTGGTTCGTAGGCCTGGATTCGGGAACAGCCGGAAAAGGACCCATCGAACGCTGTAAGGCAATAGGTTATAGGATAAGCACAGAGCAGTTGGCAAGAGTAAAACCCCAGGAAAATGATCCTAAATGGCTTACCTAATGTGTTGGCAAAGATGTTCAATGACAGCAGAGAGGCGTTGGGAGTTACCCAAGTGGTGGAGGGCAGATGTTGGGTATGCAGACAGGCAAGCGCTCAGTATGAAGGCCAGAGGCCAAGAATCCAGGGCAAGAAACCAAATCCGTAAGGCAAACCAGGGACAGTCCAAGGGTCAGGCAGCGAGAAAACAGTTCCAAACGAGGTAACAAGAGGCAAAGGCACTAGGAATCCAATGTAGCAAAGGTAGTCCGGCAACTGGTGATCCAATGTCAATACTTGGGCAAGGCAAAGGCAATCCGTGGTACCAAAAACGTGGTCGAGAAAATCCGTAGAGTCAGTTATAGAACGAGCGTCACGGAACCCAGGTGGAAACAGTTGTGAAGCGACGCTCATTGACTTCCGGACTCTTTTATCCAATGACGGCATATCACGTGATGGGGAATGACAGAAATCACGTGATACGGGAGTATTGCTGCACTGGAGAGTCACGTGACGCGCGGATCCTCCGAGGTCCATTCAGGGCACCCTGGTGACATGGAAGCCTCCAGTGTAGCTGCCAGGAGCGGGAGGGAAGGTAAGTGCCAGGTGTATGAGTAAACCCCCGGGTATGACGATTGAATGGGCGCCTGAACCTGCGTGCAATCGGATGTGTATGTGAGCGAGTGGGACGGCAAGAGGCCGAGGGTGGGGGTGGGGGCGTGGCACCCGCAGAGGGGTTGTTAGGTGTAGGAGACGTAACATTAGGAAAATGCAACCGGCATGTCCATAGAAGCGCTAAGCACCATGGGAAATGAAATTTCATGCCTCAAGATATGGCAAGCATGTGTTGAAGATGTTGCAACTGCGCACTGGCTGCCTATCTGTCATGGTGGTTAAAGCGACGCACTGGGGAGTGTCTGAACAGCGGCACGGTGCTGGAATGTGCAGTCCAAAACGCTGGTGCCTGGAGTGCTGGAGCCCATACTTTTCTGTTCGTTACTGGTGGTTAATGGTGGACTAAATGTGTACAGTCTGAATGGTCCAGGTAACTCGAAGGGGTGTGCCAGTCTAGGACTAACGCCAGACCAATTAGCCCTAATCCATTAGTGCAATTATGGCCAATGGGCCATATAGTACCAAAATAAGGGGTAATTCCTGGACACTATGTCAAGCCAAAAAAGTGCTCCTATTAGTTAGCTAGAAAAACATACAATCAAATCAAACACCATGTAATAGGTCGAACTGGCAGTTGTACGGATATAGTATACTGCAATGAAGAAACGCAGGGGGTGTTCAGAACTAATATGCACTTCAAATGTGTCATCCTATACATAAAGTGTGCTCAAGGAGTTCTCAAAGGAATTGGCACCATGTTGGTCACATATTGGGCATAAATTGCACATTGTCTAATAGGACAGCACGTATCTAAACATCCACATTACAGTTAGTTATTTAGAATATAGTTAGTACCTGTGCACATATAGTCCTTGTAAGGTTGCCAGAAATGATTTTGATCTTATAAGGTCGCCAGTGTTTGCCAAGATGTTGGTTCATTCAGACCACGGGTGTCTGTTTTCAGTCTGAAAATCCATTGTTGTTCACGCCGGTATAGTAAATCATGGAGATTCCCTCCTCTAGTTGGAATGTTTACTTTTTCGATGATGGACCAAGTTAGGTCCTCTGGGGCATGGTTCTTGCTGATGCTAATGTCTCCTCTTCCAACCGCAAGCCTGTGTGCCGGGCCTCCAGTTCCCGGATCGCTTCCTCCATAGCTTCCAACTCGTCCCTCTGTTTCTGGCAGATGCCCCCAGCGCTAGCTATAATTTCTCTTCTAGTCACTACCTTCATGGTTTCCCAAATAGTGCCCCATTCTTCCACAATTCCTACATTATGCTCTAAAAATTCTTGTTTTTAAAGATTTTGTGAGAGCGCCAGTAGGCATGCGCCACATCAGAATTGGACCATATACTCAGCATTGAAAAGGTCAGCCATTTGTCACAGGCAAAAAAAAAAAAACAATCCTAGTGTGTAAAGCATGAGGAGAGGAGTAACCCGTAACCCGTAACCCCACCGCCCTGGAATAAAAAAAACTCACGTCGGTGTGTAACCCCAGCACAGTGTGTGGACGTGAGATGGGATGTTCTGATTTGGGAAATATGAATTAACGATACACACTTCAATGTGGTTTAGGTATCCTCTTCGGACCAAAAACCACCCTTCCTTGCCTTAGTCCACTTCTAACAGCTAAAATGTTAGTGAACAATCAATACATATGAGCGATTTAGAGTACGTAGCACCATAACCCGTCCCACCCCAGCGCTCAAGGATCTTTTCTAGTTCTTCAGCCAGCCGGTGAGATCTTGAATTAAGGCTATAGATCTCTTTTTACGTCTCAGGCAAGATTTCACCAGTTCCTACGGAGGTAAGAACCCAACCTGTGTACATTCCCAGTCAATATTCTTTTATTTTTTTATTTTTATTTTAAAACATAAAACTTTATTTTGTTTATAGCACTTCCAAAAATAACAAAGCACGGGTAAACCTTTGTCATTTAAAACACGTTTACCCAAACAAACCTGCTGACAAACCGTGCAATTCAAGAATATGTTTGTATTTACTAATAAAATATTTCAGTTACAGTACCCAGTCAATATTTTAATGGGGGTCATTGTCGTATTTGCCAAGCAATCTATGCTTCAAACAAGTAATCCCATCCCAACCCCGAAACGTGAACAGGAGCACACCTCCAACCCTCAAGCATCCACGCCACCTGCCCAGAGTGCATGGTAGTAAGTGATTCACCAATAACCCTGTCCCTGTTCAGTCGCTTGGACAAAAGCAGCAAAATGTGTAACGTTTACCTGATGCCCAGCAAAGGGCTTGGCCTTCCAGTGTCGGGTGTGTGGCTTTCGGGTGTCGGGTGCGTGGTCGAAATCACCACTTTCCCACAATATCACAGAATGGCGAGAATAACCCTGCATACACGGTGTAGTCGAGAATGGTTTGAAAGGTTACCCAATGACTGGAAAGGCAGAGCGGCGGCCGAAATGAGGACCTATGGTTAAACAATGGGGAGATATTAGTAACTATCTTAACCTCTTCCCCTGCTCCCCCTCCCTTGTACCCTAAAGGGACAGGCTCACCTTTCTGTTCAGGCAGTGCACCCCAGTGTGCAAGGAAGGCACCAGGGCCAGTTCCGTCACTGGAAATATGTGGTAGAGCCCAGCTGCGACACACGTGATGCTTCTTGCGGTGTGAGTCTATGAATGAATGTCTTTGGTGATTCTGCAGGATGCGACGCAGTGCGTGAAGCGTCTTCATACCTGTGCTGCACCGAGCGCAGATTGCGCAATAATGTTCTTCTTTTGCTCGTGTTCCTGCAGATGCCGTCCTGGGCTGCTGGTGGCTGATGGATGGATCCGGAGGCCCAGAGGAGCGGAACTACAGCACAGGAGACACTGCAGAGTCGAAAGGATGCTGGGCTGCAGTATTAGGTAAGCAGAAGTTCACGTGTCTTAGAATGGAGGAGAGTCCGAAAAACGTACCTTCCCCTCACTTGTATGTACTTTCTTTACAGGCGCTGGATGTCGTGATGAGCGGAGCAAGTTGCTGTAGTCCGGTAAGTAGAGCGCTCAATTCATTCGGGCTGCGAGGAAGTCTGGTACGTTTTCTTGAAGTTTAAACGGGCAGCGCGGTAAGCGTTGCACTGCTGCACTGGGAAGCAGAAAAACCACTAAGCACAGGGTGTGGCCCAAGGTGTGGTTATATAGGTCTGGGCTGCACACTGAGACTAGAGTAGACCAACAGGTTACTGCAGCAACAGGCTGCTTGGGGGCCATCTTGAGTTCCAGAGTAAGGACCAACCTGGCGGCCATCTCAGTGGAGGCTGCTTCTATGACATGCAGCCATTGCCATATAGTGCCTGCGTGTCATAATCTGTGCTGTGATTGATTATGGCTATGAGTGTTGTGATGGTGGTGATGTCACTAACATTCTAGGTGGAGTGTTGGTGTGGTGATGTCACTGGGACTCTGGTGGAATGTTGATGTATGTTTGGTGTGCAGGGTTCTACTGGTGCCAGTTGGACCTAAGCTGCTGGGCTAGATGGATGTCCCAGTGCCTTCTCTACTTAATAACTAAGAGAATAAACCTACTTACCTTCTGGTGTTCTTGATTGGCGAAGGAGACTTAGTTTATATCACTGGCGACGAGGATGGAACTGCTGGGAAGGGGCAGTAAGTGAGAGGCGCTGCCTTCCAGGGTGACATCCATCCAGCATCAAGGAGCTGCAGGCCGGGCGGTGCAGTGAAGGTCCAAGGCTGGGAACCTATCTTGGCGGAGCACATAACCGGTGGCACAAGGAGGAATTGCCAGGCGGCTATGTCAGCAGGTCGGGTGGTGCAGAGTTCTGTGCCAGGTTCCAGGGTGGGGTCTTGTGACCCCAGTGGCCAGTGGTTGGCTGAGGGCATCTTGGCTGGCGGTCCGGAGCAACAGAGGTCCATGTTTCCAGTTATTATTGGCGGGAGAATGTCGGCCGGCGTAGCGTCCAGCGAAGGAACCGCTGGTGGGCGTTCTGCAGGTGAGTCGGAGGTGCAGTGCGGGCAGACGGCAGCGTTGGCAGAAGTGTCCTCAGTGCATCGGAGGAGTAGACAGGACGTGGATGTGAGGAGGGTCCCAGCTCCGTGGGCCGAGCGGCGCCGCATTCAGGCGAATGATTCCGCTGTGAGGAGGAGCGGAGACGCTGCCGCACAAAGTGTTCTGCGAGCGGATGAATATAAGACGGAGCGCCGAACTGCAGGCGCGAGGGTTGCTGGAGCAGTGGGGCCAAGCAGCGTTGTTGTTGCTCGCATTATGTTGGGAGCAGCTATGATGACGTCGGTTGGGGGAGGGCCGACGCCACGACTGGCGTTCCGGCGACATCAGCTGGAACGCAGCGTTGAGTGCCTCTCTGGCGTTGGTGTGGAACGCAACGTTCTGCAGGAGGATCACGCCAGCGCTGAATGTGGAAGTTCTGTCACTGCTGACGTGAGGCTGGCTGGAGCAACGTGTCCAAGCAGCGATGTTGCTTTCATGGTGTCGGGAGCAGCTATGATGACGTTGGCTGTAGGAGGGCCGACGCTGATGGGAGGAGGACTCATGTTTGGACTGGCGTTCCAGCAACATCGGCTGGAACGAAAGGTTGGATGCCTTTCTGGCGTTTGTTTGGAACGCAACGTTCTTCATGAGGGTTACGCCGGTGCTGGATGTGGGAGCCGTGGTGTTTCGGAAATGCTCAGATGTTGGAGTGGGACACTTGCCAGAGTTTCGTGCTTCACAAACAGTCCGGGCAGTAATGAAATAAGTGACTTTTTGGCACAATTGGTGGGAGTGGATGGCATTGATGTGAGAACTCATTTGTCACTGGAAATGGAGGGAAGCTCTATGATCGTGTCTGGATTTATGGACGTCTACAGAGTGCAATGGAAGGCGGTGGTTGCCACTTACAGGTGATTTCACAAGAAGGCTGGCAAGGTGGCGGCCGCTGGATCCGGACCAGTGGGGAATAAGTAACGTGATGAGGGATTTTACAAGGCACTAAATAGAGGTATGTGTTTGGTGAGGCCGGTTTTATTGGTTAATGCTGTTTGTATTTACGTTGTGGCCTCTGGGTTTAGTACAATTATGGTTTGGGTTCTGGGTTGATGTTAGCAGTTTATGGCCTGTCATTTATGTACTGATGTTGTGTTTATGTAGGTGGCCTGCTGTTAGGACATGTCTTTGGGTTTTCACTATGGACTCGTGGGGGTGGGGTCCATGGGACATTGTAATGCTGTGTATGCAATGTTTTCTTGCAGGTTGGCTGAAGTGGACATGTGGGTGGGGGTATGGCGCAGGGACTTTAGCGCCATGTCACTTGCATCCATTTTTGCATTTACAATTACTTGCCATGCATTTTGTGTTTTGCATTTCAGGGACATGTTGGGGTTTGGCGCAGGGTTTTTAGCGCCATGGACTTGATCGGGTTATCGCTTACTGTGGGTTTTACATGTTGTCCTGCAGTGTTTTGTTTGTCGTATTCGTAGGGGCATTACCCCAGGTTATGTGTGGATGATGCCAGTACTTTTGGGGGCAGTGAGGTGATTTCACTGCATGCACATGCTGGGATAGTGGCACAGAGGAATTGCAATTATGTGTGCATTTCATGGATACTTTGGGGGTGGTGCAAGAACTTTGGTGCCACTACGGTGCAAGAACTTTGGTGTCATGACGTCTGTTGGTTGTTGTTTATAGGGGCATGTCCCCTGGTTATGTGTGCATGCTGCCGGTGTTTTTAGGGGCAGTAAGGTGCTGTCTAGTGGGCAGTTAGGTGTCATATAGCGGGCAGTTAGGTGCTACCTGGGTCATCTTTTGGGGCAGTGAGGGGCTGTCTGGGTCAATATTGGGGGCAGTGAGGTGCTGTCCAGCGGGCAGTGAGGTGCTGTCTGGGTCATTTTTGGGGGCAGTTAGGTGCTGTCTAGTGGGCAGTGAGGTGCTGTCTGGTTGTTGTCAGGGGTAGTGAGGTGCTGTCTGGTTGTTTTTTGGGGCAGTGAGGTGTTGTCTGGTCACTTTCGGGGGCAGTGAGGAGCTGCTGGTGTTTCAGGGGCAGTGAGGTGCTGTCCGGTTGTGTCTGGTGTTTTAGGGACAGTCAGGTGCTGTTTGGTGTGTTGGGACAGTGAGGTGTTGTCTGGTCGTTTGTAGGGGCAGTGGGGAGCTGTCTGGTGTTGTTAGGGACTGAGGTGCAGTCTGGTGTTTTTAGGGGCAGTGAGGTGATGTGTGGTGTTAAGGGGTAGTGAGGTGCTGCCTGGTATTGTAGAGGTTTAGTCAGGTGTTTATGTTTTGGAGGTTTTAGGAAAGGCAGGAGTTGTTTATATTCATTTTAGGGCGTGATTCTGGGGTGGCACAGTGAGGTGCTGCAGCCCAGTTGTTTTAGGTATAAGAGGTGTTTTAGGGACAGTGAGGTGCTGACTGGTGTTGTAGGGACAGTGAGGCGCTGTCCGGTTGTGTTCTGGTGTTTTAGGGACAGTCAGGTGCTGTTTGGTGTGTTGGGACAGTGAGGGGTTGTCTGGTCGTTTGTAGGGGCAGTGGGGAGCTGTCTGGTGTTGTTAGGGACTGTGAGGTGCAGGCTGGTGTTTTTAGGGGCAGTGAGGTGCTGTCTGGTCTTTGTAGGGATAGTGAGGTGTTTGGTTGTTTTAGGGGCAGTGAGATGCTGTCTGGTGTTTTTAGGGGCGGTCTGGTGTTTTTAGGGACAGTCAGGTGCTTTTCCCTGGTTATTTGTGGATCATGCTGGTTTTGAGGGGTTGTGAGGTGCTGCCTAGAAATGGTGTGTGGTAGTGAGGTGCTGCCTGGAATGTTTTAAGTGGTAGTGAGGTGCCATTTAAGGTTTCAAAGGGGTAGTGAGGTGCGGCCCGGGTATTTAAAGTGGTAGTGAGGTGCTGCTTGGTTAAAGGGCGGTTAGGTGCTGGTTATTTTAGAGGGCAGTGTTATGCTGTCTGTCGTTTTTCAGGGACTGGGAGGTGCTGTCTGGTTGTTTTAGGGGCTGTGAGGTGCTTTTCAGGGGCAGTGAGGTGATGTCTGGTTGTGTTAGGGACAGTGAGGTGCTGCCTGGTGTTGTAAGGATAGTGAGGTGGGGTTGGTTGTTTTTAGGGGCAGTGAGATGCTGTATGGTGTTTTTAGGGACAGTCAGGTGCTGTCTGGGTCATTTTGGGGGCAGTGAGGTGCTGTCCGGTTGTGTTCAGGTGTTTTAGGGGTAGTGAGGTGCTGTCTGGTTGTTTAAGGGGCTGTGAGGTGTTTTTGGGTGCAGTGAGGTGCTGCTGGTATTTTAGGGACAGTGAGGTGCTGTTATTGTTGTTATTCAGCTGGTTGATAGCGGAGTGTTGGTTCTTCCATGTCGTGGTTCATTCAGCGGGTTTGTAGCTGAGTGGGCTCAGGTTCTGGGGAGAGCTTGTGGTTGAGTTAGTTTTCGGTTTTTCCATTAAAATCTGGGTTAGATCTTGGGGTGTAGTGGTTTGGGTTCGGGGGGGGGGGGGAGTAAAAATGGTTTCTGAGCTATAACATTTCTGGTAAATTGCACTTATGGTGGGTTTCTACCATGGGTATAGTTTGGTGTTATTGAAGAGAGGGGCATATGGCATAATCTGTGCTGTGAGTGATTATGGCTATGAGTGTTGTGATGGTGGTGATGTCACTAACATTCTAGGTGGAGTGTTGGTGTGGTGATGTCACTGGGACTCTGGTGGAATGTTGATGTATGTTTGGTGTGCAGTGTTCTACTGGTGCCAGATGGACCTAAGCTGCTGGGCTAGATGGATGTCCCAGTGCCTTCTCTACTTAATAACTAAGAGAATAAACCTACATGTAAACTACTTATCTTCTGGTGTTCTTGATTGGCGAAGGAGACTTAGTTTATATCACTGCGCCAGTCAGCAACCCGGACTGTCCATTTCTTGCTCGTGTCCCTACGCTTCCTCCCACTGGAATCTAAGGTTGTGCGTGGTGCGTTCCTGGGCGTCATGACATCTTGTGAGCCCAAATGTGTGTAGAAAACAAAACAAGTGTTAATACTAACCAAACTGTAACATCGTACCACCTGGACCTAACAAGGCCATTGTGTACCGAGTAGCGGGGGCCAGCAACAGGCTGGCACCCATTATTTACTTAAAACAGGCAAGTAAGACCAGCAGTGGGTTACCCAACGTTGCCCCCATTGAAAACAAAAACGTATTCAAGTGGGTATCTGCCATTACAATACAGTACAATCCAGGGCACACATTGATCTATTTCAAAAGCACATAGTTAGCAGATGCAACAGTAGGAGTAGGTGCCATTCTTGAACCTACCAGCAGCCCGCAAACTCATATCAAGTGTCCTCACAAATCTGCAGGGAGAGTCAGAAGGCCATGGGCGCACCAATTTTCTGACCAGGTTGGGTAGAAATGCTTGGCAAGTCAAGTGTTGGCTTCATCCCGGCTGGCCAGATTGTTATGTTCCAACCACACGATCGCTGCTGCTGGACTGTCGAGGAAGTGTGCTCTGCTTTTGTGGATGATCTTTAGTCCAGCAGGGTATACGAGCATGTATTTGATGTTCAAATGTCCGAGTCAAACCTTAACCGGCACAAACGAGTTCCTGGCCCTTTGGACTGCAGGCATATAATCCGGGTAGATAGCTATTTGGAGCCGTCTCTCTGTATTTCACCACCTTCCCTAGAGTATTTTAGGATCACCTCCCGGTCACGAAAATTCAGAATCTTCGCAATGGCCAGTCTAGGGTGGGATCCAGGAGAAGGTCGCTCGCTCAACTGTAAAGCCATGTGACAGTCTACCAGGCCCAATCTCCTGTAATAACACATTTTCAATATATAAGGTTGGGTCTCAGCCCTCTGTTCCATCCATAAAACCGTGTATCTGTATACTGTTCCTGCGGGCTCTGCCTCAGGGTCTTCTGCACGTAGTTCCAAGGCAGTGTTCCTCTTCTGTAACTCTTTGACCCATGTCTCCAAGTCATTTGTGGGGTCTGCAGTTTCTTTCAGCCCCAAGTCTACCGTGGTGACCTTCTCAGCCAGTTGTCTGATAACCTCATCTATTTTTGTCTCCAATGAGGATCTCAAAGCAGCCATTTCAGCCTAGGCCTGATCTTCCTGTGGGCTCTTTGCTGGGGTGCCCGATTCCGCATGTGCGACAAACGTATGTAGTGGGGACTCTCGTCGTTTGCTTTGGCTGGCAAACGAGTCCAGGATGGCTGATTTGCCCTGGTTTTTGGTGGGAGACACTATGATGGACATCAATTGAGGAAAGCAGGGGTATATGCCCCAAAGCGTGTTCAGGAGCTCCACAGGTAGTAAAGGTTAGATAAGCGTCTTTACGCGTCACACTGCAAGTTAGCACCATTGTGTGGTCTCTGCATAAAATGCAGACATGTCAAGTGATGTGGATTGTAATGCTCGGGGGTCCTCCACCAAAAGTGGTGTTGGAGCAGTAGGAGGGATGCCGAGATAATTAACATGGACCAGCTTCTTTAGGCAGTCACGATTATTACCTTGGAAATGGGCTGAGTTCCAGCAGGGTAGTACAATACCAGGCCCAACAGCTATGGCACTCTTATGATGCATGTTTCCCCAAGCGTTGTAGCGGGTGGATGGGGGGTTGGGAGTGGGGACACTCAGTGGGACATCAGGATCCAGTAAGCCCCCCTGCTGGTGGTCTGGGTGCCAAGGAAGAAGGACGGCGAAGTGAGATGAACAATACCCAGTAGATACGCTGCACAATGGCAGCGAAAGGAAAGCGGGCTCTCCGGCGCTCAGTCCACAGCCGATATCTTACCAGGGGAGATGCAGGCTGCCACACAAGCAACACATTCGCCGCACGGCACGGACGTGGGCGCGCTCGCTCCTCGGTGCCTCGCGTTGATTTGCGTCAGGGCAGCAATCCAGATTGCAGGTAGGTACCAGCTTCGCAGTACCTCAGGTGGAGGCAGAGCGTCCCTCACAGTCTGTGCACTCTGCAGCCACCGGCACCAGGCAGTGGGGAGCCATGGGAGGGTTATGGCTACCTCCGATCTCAATGGTCAGGCCCTTATGGGGGAGGATCGCAGAGCGGTCTTCCCGCAGATTGTAATCTAGGTGCAATTATGCCTCTGGCTGTTCCGCAACTTCTATAGAGCCGCTGCAGCGGCCATCTTGGATCGTCCGAGACCGGTCCTTCAGCACAAACTTTTAATACAGACTTTCTGATTTTTGCTGAAATAAGGTTGAGCAGCAGGGTGCAGGTGTCCCACGGCAGAAGGTGCCTTTAGGTACCACGGGAAGCCGCTACAACCGCCTCAATGCAGGATCAGGAAGGATCTCAGTCGGAGTTCAGTAGAATCACAGCCTTACTGCATGAGCTCAGGACATGCCCCCCTCCCTAGAGAGGATCCAAAGCACCAGGGGAGGTGGTGCTAGGCACAGTGGAAGTTAGGTAGACATCCTTCCTGACAAGCACTGAAAGACCAGAAAAACAACATGAAAGCCATGGAAGAAGAGAAGAGCACTCAAGCGCCCAGAGGCTGTGCGTGATACTTTTGCCCCAGAGAGAGACAATAGAGAGGGAAGGACTGATGACCATCGTCCCAAGGAAGCCTGACCAAGCTGTATTTGCTTCAACAATCCCCAATCTATGTTGACTTTAACCTTAGCTTATAGCATTTACCAGGCATTACACCTTACAGTCATCAACAAATGGACCTGTAGATGCCAAAGTATCACCAGCGGTATCTCCAGGCCAAGTCACCCATCCCACCCCAGAAAGCTTAGAATTGACCTCTTTCCCTTTGTTCCACATCTCTCCACCTCGGAAATCCACCTCTTGGCCAGGCAGAAACACTGGACCGTATCAGGATTGAAGAGGCCTCTATATAAAATCCTATGCAGGTCCCTGTCTAGAATTACCTCAAAGGACACCTCCCTACTCCAGCATACCTAGACGTTGCCAACAGACTGAAAAGAGGAGGACTCAGACAAATCCTCTTTTCTATGGAAAGAAAACCAACCAGAAGGACGGGTTTACTGGTTTGAGACCAGGACGACCAAAGTACCTCACATGAGTACTTACCAAAACCAAAGGAGGGCCTTTAAGGGGAACCCATGCCCCTCCTCCAGTCAACACAGTTGGGCAACAAAGTACAAACTCTCCCAGAGTAAAACAAATTGGAGAAGGAACAAGTTACTTACCTGTAACTGTTTTTCTCCAGCATGGGTCTGGCATGGATTCACATGCTCATGAATATTCCCCGTCAGGCTGGGAATCCTCGGTAAAGAAAAAACCAGTATCAGTTTCGTTTCTGATCTGTCTTTCGTAGTA
Source organism: Ambystoma mexicanum (assembly GCF_040938575.1). Lineage (NCBI taxonomy): Eukaryota > Metazoa > Chordata > Amphibia > Caudata > Ambystomatidae > Ambystoma > Ambystoma mexicanum. Next base: position 124,790,686 of record NC_090924.1, on the reverse strand, counting down.
ATAACCAATCACTGGTCTCTGCGTCATACTGACCACAGCCAATGACTGCCCTCTACCTAAGCACCGCCTCTGGCAGCCATCTTCAGATTTGGAAGCACGTGAAGTGGCAGTATGACCAAGTGAAGAGCCGCAGAGGGGTAGGCGGGAGGGTTCGCATGTGAATCCATGCCAGACCCATGCTGGAGAACAACAGTTACAGGTAAGTAACTTGTTCCTTCTCCAGCATGGGGTCTGGCATGGATTCACATGCTCATGAATAAAGAATACATAGCAGTACACACATGCACAACCACGGGAGGTGGCAAAGGCTCAACATTAAGCATTACATCAAACTCAACATTAACCATCTTACCTCCTCACCAGGCTCACATCAGGCGAACAGGTTGCGCAGCACTGCTTGGCCGACCCTGGACTCCTCCCTGGAATCCCGGTCGACGCAGTAGAATTTCGTGAAGGTGTGCGTCGACCTCCACGTAGCAGCCCTGCATATGTCCAGCAGGGGCACACCAGAAAGGAACGCCGTGGTAGCTGCGATCGCTCTGGTGGAATGGGCTCTCGGACGGCCAGGCAGTGGTCGGTTTGCCAACCGATGACAGTACATGATACAGCCGGAGAGCCATCTGGAAATGGAAGCCTTCGAGAGAGCCTTCCCCTGATTGACAGGTCCAAAGTTCACAAAGAGTTGTGACGTCTTCCGAAAACACTTTGTGCGGTCCACGTAGAACTTCAGCGCTCTAGCCACATCCAGCGAGTGCAAAGTCCTCTCAGCCGGCGACGAAGGCGACGGGAAGAACACAGGCAACACCAAGGGTTCGTTGAGATGGAAGTCCGACGGTACCTTGGGCATGAAGGAGGGGTGCGTCCTGAGCACTACCCTCGTGTCGTGAAAAGTCAAGTACGGGGCCTTGCAGGAAAGGGCCTGGATCTCTCCCACCCGTCGTGCGGAGGTGATGGCCACAAGAAACGCTGTTTTCCACGACAGAAACTTCAATGGGGCCGAGTGCAGAGGCTCGAACGGAGGTCCCATGAGCTTGGTCAGCACCACGTTGAGCTCCCACGCCGGGGCCGGAGCCTTCACCGGCGGGAACGATCTGAACAGTCCCTTCATGAATTCTTTCACCAGACGATGAGACCACAAGGACGTCCGGCCCGTGGTTCTGGTGTATCGGGAGATCGCAGCAAGATGAATCTTGATGGACGCGTGTGCCAGTCCAGCTTTGGCCAGCGTCAGCAGGTACGGCAGTACCTGGGGAGCCGTAATCCGTAGAGGGTTAATCTTCTGTGCGTGGCACCAGACAGAGAACCTCTTCCATTTGTGTCCGTAGCATTTAAGAGTCGAGGACGCCCTGGCCTTTGCAAGAACCTCTCTGCAGTCGGCCGGTATGTCGTATCCTCCAAACTCTAGCGCTGCAGGAGCCAGGCCTGCAAGTTCAGCGATTTCGGGTCGTGGTGGAGGATGGCGCCTCCTTCCCTGGAGAGTAGATCCGCGTCCACCGGCAGCTTGATTGGCGGGGACGCTGACAAGTCCAGAAGGTCCGGGAACCATATCTGCCTCGACCACGCAGGTGCGACGAGGATCATCCTGCACCGTGACCTCTTGAGCTGGTTGACGAGCCGGATTAGCAGTGGCAAAGGAGGGAACGCGTAGAGGAACAGGCCCTCCCAGGGGAACGAGAAAGCATCGCCCATGCTCCTCGCCTGGGGAAACCTGCTGGCGAACCTCCGGCACTTGGAGTTCGTCGCCGTCGCGAACAGGTCGATCTGGGGTGTGCCCCACCGTCGGAAGAGGCGATCCACTAGATCCTGCCGTAGTTCCCACTCGTGGCACGAGCGCAGCTCCCTGCTGAGTGAGTCGGCGATGGTGTTTTTTATCCCTGCCAGATGAAACGGCACCAGAAACATCCTTTGGGCGACGGCCCAATGCCACAGGTCCTGCGCCTCCTTGGACAGTGCTGGGGACCTGGTTCCGCCCTGTTTCCTGATGTAAAACATGGTGGTGGTGTTGTCGGTGAAGATCCTCACCACCTTGCCCTTGAGGGACGGAAGGAAGGACCTGAGGGCCCAGAACACTGCACGGAGCTCCAGGACGTTGATATGGAGGGACTTCTCCGTCGGGAGCCAAAGGTCTCTCGCGTGCAGATTTTCGGTGTGCGCTCCCCACCCTTCCAGGGAGGCATCCGTGGTCACTGTCTCCTGGTGGTCTGGGGTCTGGAAGTCCATGCCCGCCGTCAGATGCGCGCGGATGCCCCACCACCGGACCGCTCGGCGGAAACTCTCGTCGAGTGTGATCCTCTCCTCGAAGCCGCCCGTCGTTTGGATCCAGCGCGCGTCCAGGAACTCCTGCAACGGGCGCATCCGGAGCCTGCACATGGGAATGAGGTAGATGCAAGAAGACATCATTCCGAGGAGGGACTTGATGGACCTCACCTTGGCCGCGTCGGAAACCAACATCCGCTGTACCTTGCCCAGGATGGACCTGGTCCTTTCCTCCGACGGGGAGGCCAGAAGGGACACTGTGTCGAGCTTCGCTCCCAGAAACAGTGCGTTTTGCGCGGGTACCAGGTGGGACTTGGCGTAGTTCACGGAGAATCCCAGGTCCGTGAGAAGTTGGACGGTCCTTGCCGTGTGATCCACGGCGAGCTCCCTCGTCTTGGCTCGGATGAGCCAGTCGTCCAGGTAGGGGTAGACGTGGATCCCCTCGCGGCGCAGCTGCGCCGCCACCGGTGCAAGGCACTTGGTGAATACTCTGGGTGCCGACCGTAGTCCGAAGGGGAGGGCTTTGAACTGGTAGTGACGCCCTTGGACCACAAACCTGAGGAATATTCGGTGCCCCTTTAGGATGGGAATATGGAAGTAGGCATCCTCCAAATCCAACGACGACAGGAAGTCTCCTTCCTCCAGCTGACCCAAGACGTGCTGGAGGGTGACCATCCGGAACTTTTGCGCCTTGATGAACTTGTTCAGACATCGCAGGTCCAGGATGGGGCGCCATCCCCCCCGTCTTCTTCTTCACGAGGAAGTATCTCGAGTAAACTCCGGAGCCCCGAAGCCTCTTTGGGACGAGTTCGATGGCGCCCTTCCTGAGCATCGCCTTTACCTCCAGGAGAAGTTGAGGGACGTGAAGTTCTTTCCTGGCCACGGGGGGGGGGGGACGCGCGGACACCTTCTTTGAAACTCGAGCGCGTGGCCCCGGGCCAAGGCGTCCAGCACCCAACGGTCGGTGGAGATGGACTCCCACACGCTGACGAAGCTCGCCAGCCGGCCTCCCACCGGGGTGCTTCGGTGGGGGCCCGACCCCACGGCCGGTTCAATCCTGCTTCGACGAGGCTTTGCCGCCTTGACCTCCTTGGCGACGACGGCGGGGTCCGCCAGACTTGCCTCGTCCTCTGTAGGCCTCCTGAGCCGACGAGCGGGCCGCTTGACGGTAGGTGGAGAAACCGCCGCCGGAACTTTTGGAGGCGCCCTTGCCTCCGCTGCTCCGAAAGGGCGTCCGTCGTTGTTGCAGAACTCCAAGGGCCCGGGCCGTCTCGGTGTCCGCTTTAATGGCCTGAAGGGAATCGTCCACTGTTTTCCCAAACAGGTTGTTCCCATCGAAGGGCATGTCCAGGACTCTGGTCTGAACGTCTTGACGGAAGTCCGTAGCCTTGAGCCATCCACGCCGCCTAAGGCAAACGCCGTTGCCCAACTGGCGGAACCCAGTGTCGGCGATGTCCGTCGCAACGGTAATGGCGTGGTCCGAAGCCACCTCACCTTCCTGCAGGATCTCCAGGGCCTCTGCCCTCTTGTCGTCCGGCAAGAAGTCCAGCAGGGGAGCCAGTTTGTACCAGAGCTCCCTGTCGTAGCGGGCCACGATAGCCAAGGCGTTGGCCGCTTTAATCGTCGTCGCCGCAGACGAGATGACTCTGCGTCCCATAGCGTCCAATTTCTTTCCCTCGCCGTCCGGTGGGGAAGTCGATGTGGAGGCCGCACCCCCCCCCCCGCTTTTTTCCTGGCCGCCGCGGAGACGACGGAGTCCGGGGTGGGCTCCGCCCGGAGGCACAGGGGGGCCGTGTCCGGGACCCGGTACTTCTTCTCGTACCGGTCTCTTCTAGCTGGCGTCGTGGAAGGGTTCTTGAGGAGGGTGAGGCCCTCATCCCAAATGTCGTCCAATAGAGGCACTGAGAGGACCGTCTTCCTCTTGGCCTCGCGCCGCTGATAAAGGAAGCCTTCTTTCTTCTTCTCCTCAGGGCAGAGTTGGAAAAGCTCGGATGCCCTGGTGATCATGGAGTGGAACGATCCAATCTCATCGGGCGGAGAAGCCCTGGTGGGAGGCGACGACGGTACATCCTCGTCGTATACCTCGTCGTCCGTACCCGTCGCTGCCGTGTCAGTCCCCGTATCATCCCCTCGGGTGGACGGGGAGGAGGGCTGGAAGGGGCGCGACGGCTGAAAAGGAGGCTGAGGGTGGGTCCTTCTTTTCTTGGTAGGGGGAACACCAGAAGGTCCCGGTTCTGGGTCCCCCGACGGGAGAGGTTCCGTCGGCAACGGTAGTCTCGTCCTTATCTCTGAGCATAAGGACTGTATAGCCAACAAAATGGCCGCCGAGTTGTCTCGCGGCGCTGGCAGAGGGGAATCCGACAGGCGATCAGGGGCCCCGTCGGTACCCTCGACGATGTCGTCGTCACCTGCGTCGGGATCCATCCCGACGGGTCGGTCTTCTTCCACGCCGAGGCCGTGGCTTAAGACTTCGACCAGCTCCTCCTCCGAGGTTGAGGCCGAATCTACGATGACGCCCTGCCCCCCCCCCCCTTTTTCTTCCCCACGGGGGATTTCACGGGGGTCCTATCGATGGGCACAAAAGAGGACTCCCTCCAAGGTGGCAGGGAGACTGAGCCCCGAGGTCGCCACCACTGGTGTAGCCTCCACAGGCTGAGCCAGGGCCGCCGCGACAGTTTCGATAGAGGGCTTGGCCGGATGGATTAAGGCCTTCACCACCTTAGGTGCGCTCACCGCCTTATCCTTGAGGGGGGGGGGGGACACTGCCTCGCTCCCCCTCCGCCTTCGAGCTCGACCGGGGCCTCTCCAGGAGCTTCGCCGGGTGCTCTGCCTTCCTCTTACCCGACCCAGAGCGTTGGCTCGTGGTTGATGGTGCCGGGGAGGGTGCGCCCTGACTGGCGCCCGTAGAGCCCGACCGTTCGGCGCTCCCGGTGCCAGCGGACTCGCGGTGCTTGGCCTTATGTTGGACCCCCGTCGCCGGGGCGTCCTCAAAGGTCTTAGAAGACCGCTCGGCTTTCTTCCTCTTCTTCTCGCCGGACGGGCTCTTCCCTTCCAGCCAGTTGGCGAGACCTTGATGGCGGTCCTTCATGGTCCGCTCCGACATGTTGCCGCAAAACGCACAGTCCTTCTCCACGTGCGTCTTGTCCTCATGTAGGCAGTAAAGACAAAAAGAGTGTTCGTCCTCCTTGAAGACGTTCTGCAGCTGGCATCCAGGGCAGACCCTGAACAGCTTTCCGGGCGTCGAGCTTCCCTTCTCCTGGGCCATGACCGGGCCTGAGAAACTTCTGGAGTCCTCCAAAAGCGTAGCTCGACGAAATCTTCACCCTTGAGGGGCGCAGACGAATCCGACACGGGTCCCCGTTGATCGGATGGAGAATCGGTGGAGCTTGAGGCTCTTTTTGACCGAAAAAACGAAGTTTTGAGAAAAAACGTGAAAAAAATAGCACTAACGCTCGAGAGCAATAGCACGAGGATCCCAACACATGAACGTGCGGTAAAAATCTGAAGATGGCTGCCAGAGGCGGTGCTTAGGTAGAGGGCAGTCATTGGCTGTGGTCAGTATGACGCAGAGACCAGTGATTGGTTATTACTACGAAAGACAGATCAGAAACGAAACTGATACTGGTTTTTTCTTTACCGAGGATTCCCAGCCTGACGACGGGGAATATTCATGAGCATGTGAATCCATGCCAGACCCCATGCTGGAGAAATATACTAACCAAACCACAGGCAAGAGATGTGGTTCTTCAATCTCCCCACCTTTGAAGGCAAAGGCTCAGCACTAGGATTTTCCACCACATCAAGCAGCAGCAGTTGCCATCCATCCAGTGAAGAGCTCATTCTTGACATGATGGTGGCAGGCCTTTATAAAGACTTCCTGCAGAGTGACAGGTCTACACAGCCATTCTGCCACTGGACATCCGCAGACCCATCACTGCTCAGAATGAGGCTGCTACATTCTAGACAATCACTATACAAGATCCCTCTCCCTCCCAGCAAAGCAATGGAAGGGAGTTTGGGAGTTGTAGAGTGTTTACCTGGTGAATGAGAAGGAAAGTTGGAGGAGGATGGTGGTGAGAGCAGATGTAGCTATCACAGGGGAAAGGGCGTTAGAGAGACGTTGCAGATAGGAAGCTGAGGGTTATAAGAAGTAAGGAGGTGGTGTAGAGAAAGGAGAGGGTGTGGAGGAACAGAAGGAGTGCGAAGATTGGAGGGAGAGCTAAAGAGTGGAAAGGAAGAAAGAAGAGAGGAGATCCATAGTTGCAGGGAGGAGAGTCAGTATGTCAAGAGGAGGCAGACAACATCAATGGAAACGAATGAGGTGGAGTGTGGTTTAGAGGTGGGAGGTGAAATGAAGGGAGAGGAGGAGTTTTTCAGGTTAAGGCTGGAGGCAATAACAGTTAAGGAGGAGGGTGTTAAGGTGTGTATTCTGAAGTAGGGTCAAGGAGGAGGCCTCGGGAGGAGGCATCTAAGGAGAGACAACAGAGCGCTTTAAGGAGGAGTTTGGAATAAGAGTTACAAAGGAGGGGACTAAGCGAGAGTATGGATATGGAGGCGAACCAAGAGTAAGGGGAGAGGGAATCGTACCCTAAGCCAAGAGGGTATGAAAGACTGTGGGTGGAGGTAGCAGCATGTGGTGGAGTGTTAGGAAGGGAGTAAAGAGGAAGGAAAGGAAAGTTAAGGAGAGTAAGAAGAGGTCCCGAGAGGCACAGGACTCTTACGACTCATTGAGGATGGAGTATTGGGGGACTAGAGGCAGGGCCCCAAGACAAGGAAGTGGCAAGAACAGACAGCCTATGAAGCAGCTTTGGTAGCAAGCATACTGTTGTAAGGGACTATTACAAGCCCCCCACCCCCCGGTACGGTCAAATAAACATCCACAGATGCACATGTGGGGCTAGGGGGTCACCCAAGTGACTATACCAAAAAGTGAAGGTTCTGACAAATTAGCCAGACATTAAGAGTGGAGAATGAACAACAAAGAAATGAGAACATCCAAGGAATGGATCTCTGAAATGAGAAGTGTAAAATCCACATAAAATTGTTTGAGCTACAGAAATGTTTGATCTACAGGACAAGTAGCAGCTAGGATCTTGGTGGAGCATCATTGTGAGCACTGTCCTCAGCGTGGGCACTGTTCGAGCACCGACACTCCATCCACCCCCACACAGTCATTGCACTGCAAAAACACTGTCCACAGGGAGACACCCTCCCCCTACCAAACAGTTGACAGAACCACACACCAAACATCCACGGACAATACTGGCAATGGTAGTTCTATCTGGGACTTTGAGAACAAACCCTTTAAAAAAGGTAGGAGTAAATACGCTTTTGCAGGCATTACCGGATATACGACAAACACCCGAGATATGAGAGTACCATCGGTACTCCCCAATAGCAATAGCAATAGCTGGCAAACATTGAAAGTACCTGCATATATGCATTGCCTTACACAATGCTTGTGCATCAGCCAAAACTATTGGCTTTATCAATGTTTATTTTTAATAGCATACTTCAGTTTGTCTTTTTCCCTGTACTTTACTACAGGCTCCTACATGTTGGTAAATGCTCCTAAAGCTAGAAATTAAACAGGCTCATTGGTCAACCAAAGCAATCCTCTTACTTTTTAAGCCTGACATAAACACTTCAAGTCAGTTATTCTCTTGCCAAGTCTTGTGCTCTTTTGCTGGGAAGAAGAGCAATTCAAAGAAAATGCCTTCCCTAACCTCAGTTTTCTTTCTTCACTTTTATAAAGTAGTGCAAGTAAACAGTAGTGGGCTGTGAATTTTCTAATTGGAGGGATGTAATATTTCCCCAAAATATGCCCAGGCTACCGAGCGTATCGAAGAAGCTCAAACCAACAAAGGAGTGTTTGCAGGGTTTCTCCCCAAAGAACATTTTTGGAGTAATGGATTAATATGGTGCATTTTAGAGCACACGTTATGTGAAGAATTGGGTAAAAAGCCAGACAGTTTCCAATTGGTTTTGTAGGCTAAATCTTGAAAAGAACTAATAGAAGCAAGTCACCAACAACGCACAGGAGCATTTCCTAACACATTTTCATGATGCCTTTGCCCATACATTTCTTTGCTGCCTACATCAATATGTGTCAGTATTGCCATATAAGAACACTCATGTTTGCTTTGCACATAGTGCCAGTAGTAAAATAAGGAAACATGTCCATGCTGGTTCGGCCAATAAATGGCAGAACCCTCACTGAAGAACATGTGGCTTTAAAAATCCCATTCCACAGTATGAAAACACCAACATGTCAGTCTAGCCAGGTAATAACACTTATGCTTGCTTTATCAAAGATGTCCAGCAAAAACTGACATACCAAATAAATTGCAAGACTGGCTGCACCAAAATGCAAGTCTAGCCACAAAGTAACACTTAGCACATCTGTTTTATCAGAGATGTCCAGTAAAAATGTCATGCCACAGTAAGAAATGTCTGCGCCAAAATGCTAGTCTAGCCACTGTGATGAATGCTATGGATCACTCACTGAAACCCTAAAAAGGTAGTACCTACGTGGACTATGGGGCAAAGACAAAAATTGTAGATTGCACACCGGACTGGAATAGACTTGAAGGCTTGTTTGGGAAGAGGGTGTTATCCCTTCCAGCAAGCCTGCCAATTCAAATCATACGATTTGAGCTAGGATTACTATCGCTAAGAGTTATGAGTATGTGGCGAGCTTTGGCATGGTTTAGGAAATGGATTTTTAATCAACATACCACAAACTCAATAATTCCTTTGATTGCACACTTGCTCCAAGACCAGCTTGATCGGTCTTTGTATTGTTGGAAGACAGATTGTTTGGAAATAATGTCTGCAGTGGATATTACATTACACTTATTGTTAGCAGATCCTGATTTTGCAAAAAATGTATTCTGGTTTTATGATTGGAAGGTAATGGAGGAATGTAGCGCTTATAATTGGTTTAAAAATTGTCACTTTCAAATGAAATCGATGAATCAAATTCCTTTATACCCAACAAAATTCCCATGTCCTAAATATTGTGCATGGTTTTTAAGATTTTGTTTAAACGTATGGCCGACTAGGGAGATTAGGAATAAGGTTGAAGTGGCCATTGGATCAGAAAATGTGCTGTTTCTGTCAGAAACAAAATGAAATAGAAACATTAAGGCACATTGTGGTATCTTGCCCAAAACTTTTAGATAAGAGGAAACTGTTTTTAGAACAATGTTTTAGAGATTACAGATTTTTAACAGAGGATAATTTATGGATTTTTAGTGGACAGCACATCTTATTGATTTTAGCAACAGTTCAATTTTTATTATCTATAAAGATTTTATTAACTGATGTAGAAGAGATGGGTTATTGCACTGTGTTTTAGATCTGTGAACTATTAGACTTTGAGTGAGAGAAAATTGGAAAATGTATTTATGTGCCTTTTTGTTTGTTGAAACTTTCTTTTTAACTTAATAATTGTACTTGTGAATTGTTAAAGTAAATGATTGTATGTGTATTGAAAGGTTGCATTTGTTTCAGCCATAACAATACAAAATAAACAAACAAGAAACCCTACCTAAAGTATCCTCCCGGGTGGCCTGGGAAAGGAAGACACTTCCTGATCCTGACATTGGGGGTGGTGTCCTGTGGGTGGATTATCCGGGAGGAGAAAAGGGGAGTGGGGGATACCTATGAGATGAGACACAGTATTTAAACTATTTTCAAGAGGACCTTCCACCAATACCAGATGTAATGGCTTGTTGCCATCATAATTCTATTATTCCACAAGGTGACGATCTGAACGAGAATGAATTCAGCCATAAACACTGTGGTGGTAAGGATAACAAATATCCTGTTATAAACCAAGAAATGCATGCCGTTATAAATTCCCCAATTCCCAAAATCCTAATAAGATGAAGTTGTAATAATAGAAGTCTTAAGAGCCAAGAACCATATTCCTCTTCTCAAACCTGCCTTATGACTGGTTCTTGTAATATCTATTTGTTAAATGTTGGAGAAGTTGAAGTCAAACTCAAAATGTGAAAAGAGTAAAGAAAACAAACTCTTTCATTCAGGACTTCAAGTCCCATGATTCCATCAGTACTGAGGTGAGGAAGAGTGATAGAGGAACAAAGATGTAGAAGTGGCCAGCTAATTAACAGGAATGACCTACACCTGAGAGAGACTGGGAGGCATAAAAGCCCCCTTTAGGTGCAGGTAGTACGGAAGGAGAAGCAGCAGAAGCAGTTTGAGAAGCAGAAGAAGTGCAGGCCGGGTATACTGCGGGAGACTGGTGTAGAGGAGCGGGAAGACGCCAGGACCGTTACGAGTCCTGAGAGGGGTCTGTGCCTCAAGCATCCTAAACTGCAGAGGTCGCACAGTGGGAAGTGTGTGGAAGAAATGCTTACCCAGGAAGACTACGTCATGCAGAGCTTTTGCAGCAGGAAGGAGGCATAGTCTGAGCAGTCGAGAGGCCTCAGGTGTCAGGGTTATACTGGAGACTCTCAGGAGTCAGTGACTCCAAATCAACCTGGCGGAGGCGGCAGTGACCAAAGATAGAAGTTGTGCCTGGAGAAGCCACGGTTGCAGCAGTCCTGGAAGCGACCTACCCAGTGAGTGTAAGCCACATGGATTGACTGCTCTGGTGCAGGCCGCGTGTTCAGTGTGGGCAGGATCACTCGCGAGTGGGTGAAAGGCAGTAGAAGCAACGTTACAAATGACGAAGTGCTGTTAACGTACAAAAACAAGCTAATAAGCATCACAAAGTGTTACAAACCTCAGAAGGCAAGCTAATAAATCTTGTGAATACCGAACCATTGCACCTTTTCAAAGGCAAGCTAATAAATCTTACGAATACTGAACTGCTGCAGACCTGCAAAAGTGGCTGATGGTAAGCCAAACATGGTCCAGGAATGAAGGTCCAGGAATGAAAGTGTGAGTTTGGGCAAACACCAACAAGCTGGTGGGGAGGTCGTACTAGACACCCATGCATACCACCAATACGTAACCCAAGAGACCTTGAGAAACTGGCAATATCAGTCCAATAAATGATGCCAAACACAAGAGGGGGAATAGTGCGAAGCCCCAATGTTACAGAGGTTGCCATTCAAGCTCGGGGATACCCAACATTGTGGTTGATGTAGCTTCACATTGCTACAGTCAAAACAGAAGCAGGAAAAGACTTGATGCTGATAATTTTCGTTATTGATGCAGAAGGGAAAGAAAGGTGGCAAACAGGCGGCCCTTCTGGAGATGGTTAACCAGAGGAAGATAAGCATAGTTTGTGGAGCGGTCCTGGTAAGGATCAAGGTGAATGTTCTATTCCTTGAAAGCTGTTAACCTACTCCTGATAAAGAAGTCCATTAAAGTTGTTGTTATTCTACTGTGGAAGTTACCATTGAAGCACTTATCTGTTTTGGTTGACAGGCAGGTGTGTAGACCCATAGGGCAAGAAGGGATTGCCCCGAAGAAACCTGGTGAAACATTACACCAGGTACTAGAAAGAACAAGCACTGAAGGGTGGTACTATTGGAAAGCAACATATTAAGTTGTGATATTTGGGGGAAGAATTGTGAAAGCGGATTGTGGAAAAGTTAAAATTCTTCCTGCAGTCATTCTTGAAGCAGACCATTCTGACCAAATCATTTGTTGTTGTCAAAGATGTGAAGGTGTTCTCAATCCAGGAGGTGTGAGAGTTTATGATTTTTTTGTTTCAAGATACTTTGGGAGAGTTCTTGTTCCAGGAGGAGTGCACGTTTTTGACTTTGACAAGTTACTCTTCATTGAAACAACAGAAATGTATGTTACATTTGGATTTCCTTGTTTTTCCTTTGAACTTTGAAGAAACTCCTTATTTGGATCTGGGGAAGTGGAGTTCCCCAAGTCCATAACAAGAGACATTGGCTATACTTTGAACCAGGTTATATATGTTGCGTACATTTGTTGAATTGAGTTGCCATATTATATTTGTTTTGATTGTTGTATTAGTGTGAGGGTTAGAGATCCCTTGGTTAGAGTGTTTCCCTTTTAGTTCACTATAGGCAGGGAAATCCACGTTAGGGTAGGGATAGTGAGGAGTTTATTTAACCAGTTAATGAAATGGCAGAAGTTAAAAACATTTCACAAAGTTGTCCGCCTTACATTTCTATCCCCTCACACCACGTATTAACACTTCTGATGATGCTTGCTTTATGAAGGATGCCCAGTAAAAAATGATGCAGTCATGTCAGATCTATTCTATGATGCACGGTTAGCACAACATGGCCAGAGTCATTATCAAGCAAGCATGCCATTATGCCTAACACACAACTGTTTCCATAATGCTCAGTAAACACAATATGGCCAGCTCCACTTATGCCCAGCTAGTTAACCATGACAAGATTCCTGTGACACAAAGTCATCGCAGATAGTGTACTAAGCAGAGTTCTTTCATTTTGTAGAGACAAAGAGCAAAGGGCTTTCTATTTGAAAGTGTGCTAGGCCAAAAAGATCGGTATGTCACACACATGCAGCAGAAAATGGTTGAGGGCAGCAATCCACAACTAGTAAGTAGCGTTTGCGAGGGGTCATGCCATGGAATGGTTTAGTAAATGGATGAATTAACAAGCAAGTGGTTTCATCTGTATGCTTTGATGAATGGACCAGTTTTTTGCTCGTCTTAAATAACACTATTACAGCAGTGTGACATATAAACATATACATCTATCACCTTGGAAACATTTGCATAGCCACAAGAATAGTTTTACTTCGCCACAGTTAACTTTCAATCATCAAGGACCAGCTCGGAGAGGTTGGCCTGGCCTAGGAGGCAGGTGTGCTCCATGGTATTAGCAAATGCTGTTCACATCACATACACAGATTTGTCAAACCATTGCATGTAAATTCCATCAGTAAGAGGTAATGCAATTGTAATATGCCTTATTCCAAATGCAGCCCAAAACATGTTTGTGAACACTCATCCTTATATTGTTAAGCAGAAAAACGATAAGTATATTTGTGTATCACAGTAGGCTGAAAGGTTCATCAATTAGAATTGTGTGCACAGTTCCTAGATGAACAATTTAGAATTAATACATACCTTTTCTTAGGCAATTTAATCTTTGCTATATAACTCAGACAAAAGTTGATGATGTCTTGAACCAAGTCTTCACCAAGATGGGCTTGTATGCTCTGAACATATAAAATAATGATCACATATTGCTTTTCGTAGGATCAATTACAAACAGCATTATAAAACAACTTGGTTAACATGCAGTAGTACACATATAAACTTTCAATTAGTTATTCATTATTTCATACCACATTAAAAAAAAGGAGACAAAGATACAGCGAGAATTCTGCCCATTGTGAAGGCACCATGAAGTAGACACACAACTGAGTAGAGATTTGTGATACAAACATTTATTAAACAAAAGGTGGGGTTGGAAAAAGGCCCAACTTGCCCTATGCTAAGGTGGGATTTGCCAACCTAAATGAAACTAATGATAGTCTGTCATGAAGTCCAAAGCAAAAGTCTGTCAAAACATATACTTGACCTCATATCTAACTGTATACAATGTGTAGGGATGTCAGCATCAAATGAGAAGTGTTCGAATAGAAGTTCAGAGCTTCTTCCAGCTCTTGGATGGAAAAGGGGTTTCCATTCCCAAAGGCTCAAATAGTTCACATTAACAGATCGGGGTTCCCTTCCCCTTGCTTTCAAGTCTCAAGGTTTTCAAATAAAATTATCTTCCAGAACTCACAATGTTCCAAACACCACAAATCCCTTGGATACTCTGCAGCTCTTCTGGTTTTAGTCACCTTTCGCAAAGTTATAGAATTGAGTTCCTTAATTTCATTTTACTTCTATCTTCCGTGGTTCAATCACAAAAGTGGCTTTTCCATAAGTGGATGCACTCTGTCTAGGTGCAGTTGTCGGACCACACAGTCCACCCATTACAGGTCACGCAACCGACACCTTATTTGTATTGGCTTCATATGCATTATGTCAGTTTCATCTTTTCAATAAGGCTTGACTTTAATTTTCATTCACATATCCTTGATAGATATGATTTGGCATTTAATTTGCTTCTGACAACAAGTATTTCTAGGTGCCACAAGGGAGGGAAGGCAAGACAAACGATCCGACGAGGCCTTATGTCATTCGGATCGTGCAAGTGCAAAAAGCGCAAGCGGAACGGAGCGGGGGGGGGATAAGAGTGCAACAGACAGGGGCAGGGAAGTCTGAGCTGGGTTGCTTGCATCGAAGTGAGTGAAGCCAGGGCAGCACGGCTCAAGTCAAGTGCTAGGAGGCAGGGGTATGTTGGGATTACAGCCCCTAAGTGTTAGGTAGGCCAGGCAGCAGTGCAAGGTAGACTGGACTAGGAGGACCCGGTACCTTGTGAGACTCTGAGGGTACTAGACAACCAGTCGGCACAGCAGACAAGTAAGCTATGTGAGAAACCTGAGGGTATTCTCCCTGCCAGCCCAGATAATCCCTTATTTAGGTGGCTTGGGAAGGACCAATGCTCTCAGATCCCAACCCCAAGGGTGGACGGAAGAGAGAATATCACCTGGAAAGGGGAACCCGAGGTTGTGCTCGGGGAGAGACCCCAGGCGAGGTGCTGTCTTATACATAGGAAGAGGAAAATGAGACCTCTGAGGCCTTTATAGGCTATATGACATCTACCACCCTTCTTCTTAGTGAACCCATCCAGCAGGGATCTAACGATCGCTCCATATACACACAAGCCATTAGGATTCCAAACCTCAAACACCCCAACTCTGAGAATCCTCCTTTCTCTGATATTCTCCACTTTAATGATCCCTCCATGTCCAGCAAATTCCCCAGGAACCCAAGCCTCATTGCACCCAGAAACCATCTTTCCCAGAATCCCTGTTACTCTGTTCCCTGCCCAAATGTTCCCAATCATTCTTCTCCACATCCCTCAGGTTATTCTTTCCCAGATACCCCCATCTATGCAGATGAAATACTACTGTTCCCACAATCCCCCTTGTTTATTTTCGGATACCAATTCCGGCCACTCTCGCTTGCTTTCCAAACCCTGTCAATCTCATCCGTTTGACTTTATTAACACCCCTAGGACAAAGAATATAATTCCCATGAGAAACCCAAACACATTCTCACCCCATGGAAGACGTCAGATTAACACCAGAGCCGTTCACCTGAAGTGTCCCAATACAAGCATCAGGCAAACTCAGGCAATTGAACTAAACACACACACACCTAAACACACACACACACACACACACACACACACACACACACACACCTAAACACACACACACCACCCCCCCACCCCCCGCGCAAGAGAGCACAGTACGAGCAAGGCAGACGGCACCGCGAGACAGCTACCCAGGCCTGACAGTTCAAGAGGAGGAGAAAGGTGGTGAATATCAAGAGGCTGACAAGGAAGGACATAACGTTGCCCTTTTCTGACGCAGTCCCAGGAAACCTCTGCAGAGAGAACTGTAAGACTGAGGACAATAGCCCAAGTGTGCTGCAACAGATGTTAACAGTACACAGAGTGTGTCAACACTGATAAGCAGGAGCGAGGGAAATTCCTGCTACCATGGTACTTGACTCCAGTTATAAGGAAAGCCCAGAAGTTCAATACAGCTAGTGAGTCGAGGGGAGAGCCGTTAAGAGCCGGGCTGTGGGGAGCGAAAGATGCAAAGTGGTAAGTTGAAATGTATTCAAAGAACTGTACAAGTGTTAAGAGACTAACTACAGAGGGAACCGGCACCAAGTGGGTGCTAACTTGAGAGAGTTTGGTCGATCCCAGTCGGAGTTAAACTACAGATACCAGAAGGCTGTAGGAGAGCGGTCAATTTAAGCCAAAGTGGACCTACAGGAGGTCAAGCAAAATCCCAGTACAGTTGAAAGCCTTTGACCCAAGAACTCTAAAGAAAGTAAGGCAAGTGAATCCTGTCACATGGGAAAGTGAGGAAAGTGAATCCCGTGAACATTTGAAAGTAAATGTGAATGAAGTTGGCAAGAGTGTGATAGGCAGAAACTTGTGCAGTTCCCTTAGGGACCACTGCAAAAAGTTTAAGACTACAGGTGTTAGCAGTAAACCCAATTGGTAGCAGTCTGTACCACCCAGATTTACCTGGTAGCTGTGGCTGAGCAGTCGGACTTCTCTCAAGAAGAGTTAGGCAGTATGTAGAGTATACAGGCTCAAAATACAGTAGCACAAGCAAACACTGACCAGAGCTTTGGTATAAAAGTATAGAATTATTTATTTAAAAACACACTTGTAAAAATACACTGGCACTAATGTCAAGCAAGTTCAAACACAGTCACTAGAAATATATACACCTCCCTAATTAATTATTTGACAAGTCTAGGTTAAGACACCACTTATTTAGCAAAACAGAGGTGAGTGTGTAACCATAGATGGCACTCCAATAAGGATTTAAAAAGGAAGAGAAAAGGCAGAAATAGGAAAACACACAATACCAACACTTTTAAAGAACCACAGCAAGTCAAGAAAGGCAGGGTCTACTGTAGAGCAAAAAGTTCATAGGCCAGGCCCACTCTTTGAGAGAGCAAGGCGGAATGTGCCCAAGATCACACAGTTGAAGTACACTTTAAAAGTCTTTGCAGATAGTTCAAAAAGTAGTTAGATCAGTTCAAAAGTTAGTTAACAGATCCCAGGTCACCCCAGGATAGAGAGTCAAGGATTTACGGGACACCTTGAACAGTCTGTTGCAAGGGAGACCAGGTGGGACACAGTACCTGAAATGGCGAGAAAGCTCCAGCGGGGGCAGTTGTTCCTGGCAGCGGGTGCAAGTCGGTGCTTCGTCCAGGGGAAGAGAAGATCTCGAGGTGGAGGAAAGCTGGAGGTCGTTGGACTGCCAGGGAAGAAACCAGCCGCAGAGTTTCCCGGTTAAAAGGTACCACCCTTTTATTCGCGGTAGTGATGAAGCGTGGCTATCCGGCCGCCGGGGTGCTTGGCACGGGCGATTCGACCACGAGACGATCCAGGAAGGCGAAAAAGGGCGAACTAGTTAACCCCACCAGCTCAAAGGAAGAAGACTCTCCTGGAAGAAGATCTTCTCTGTCGTTGGGAAGTGGTGAGTTTGGTTCAGCAGGGTGCCACCGGTGGGGTCGGCGTTGCAGGTCGGCTCAGCTTCTCCCTCTTCGGATTCTTTAGGTCCTGTGGCGACTTCTCAAGTTCCAGTCCACAAAGCCCTGCTTTTATGCAGAAAACCCCCTTTCATCCATCCTAGCTGTCACTCAAACATGCTAAGTGGTGAGCCGGGCAGCTCATCACTGGGCCAATCACACAAGAGTGCGACTTGAGTTGCCGAGGCAACTCAGTCCAGGGTGCCCTTTACCCCCTCCCACACATCCTGTAGACCCAGACAGAGTGGCACCACTTTTGAAGGCTTCTGTGCAGAAGCCTGCCAAAAGTGGAACAAAGGGCTCGTCTGGGGTTGGAGTTACAGAGGCGAACACAAACGCCATTTTAAAACCGAGTCCTGGTAAAAAGACCCAACCGGGGAATAAATATTAAATAAATAACCCGGCGGTATCTTTAACATTGCACCAAAAAAGTGGCGCGTTTAAAATGAATGGGAAACATAGGAAATATTCCAGTGGAATATTTTGCGTGGTAACCACTGCCAACAGCCAGAAACTCGACAAGGGGGGACTGGACAGTGCCCCCTCGAAAAACAGACCCAGGGGCAATCGAATTACCCCTACCAGTACTTCCACAGTATGATGGTTTGTACTGGTTCTATTCACAATTTAAGACTAGTAAAGTCAATGGTGACTTTACATGCCCTGGGAGACAGTAGTCAGTCCCAGGGTATGGAGTGTATGTTTGGGGGCCACTATGACACCCCTGTGTTACTGCACTGAGGGCGCTGTGTAACACACTTACCAAAAACACATGAAGCCCTATGGAGTAAAAGACCCCATAGCCCATAAAACACATTACAAAGTCAAAGGACATTCTCAAATCAAATCATGCCTAAGAGTGGGAGAAAAAGAGTCTCACTCTTAGCAGGAGAAAAAATTAAACCCCAAAAATCCAGCAAAGCTGCTGGGGGACTCACTAGGTTTGGGAAATTAGCCTATACAGAGAATTCTCCCTAACAGAGTGAGAGGGATGCTGACGAGAGAGGGGCAAAGTGTGAAGTCCCAAGAAACAGTGGGTTGACAAACGTGAACCCAGCCAAGGGATATCCACTGAAATGGTTTAAAAAGACATTCACATTTGCAAAGAAGGAATAGCCATAGTGAACCTGGTGGATGGAGGCTGAAAGCAAAGAGGGGTCTGTGCCCGGAAAAGGGGGAACCAGCAGTGAATCCATCAACCGAGAAAAACCAGAGTGAAATGGTGGAGGGAGGCTGAAAAGTAAGAGGGGTCTGCACCCGGAAGATGGGGACCCAGGAGTGAGCCAATATCAACCTGATCAAGGGAACCCGAGAAAGGGAGGTTCACCGCGAACTGTTGAACTTTGTACGAGAACGATAGTTTGTTGTTTTTGTAAAACCCAACAGGCCCTCAGAACCAGAAGATACAACCACTGAAGGCCCTGATACTGAAAGGAACTGTTTTGGGGATCCAAAACAGAAGAGGGAGATCCAGGGGGTGAAAGAGTTAAATCACCCAATAATACGAGAAACAAGCGCCAGAAGAGGGGAACCCAGGGGTGAGACCATCACCCAAACAACATTTAGAAATTAACTTATTTTGTTTGTTATTTTCCGACACTCGATGGCAAGAGACTTTTTTGTACAAGAGACTTGGCCAAATAAGTTGGAACAGAACTGTTGACGTACTGGGAAAGCTCGAACGTGTGCTGTGCTCCAAGATCCCACCTTACCCGGTGCTTAAAATGAAGACCCCAAGCTACCCACACCCTTTTTGTATTAGTTGTAAGGTTTGGCAATAGGTTTCTTAGTATAAGCCCTTTTTATTTGACACTACACCACTAGGATTGCCTTATTTTCATTTGATAATCGACGCTTTCTCCCATCTTAGATTAGGCTTTTTTCCAACCTGAATACAGTTTAATAAACACCCTTGAACTGTGATCACTTGTGTTTGTCTTTACTGTTGCCACCATGAGTGCCTTACAGTTAGCAGGGAAACTGTAGAGAGAAGGCAGAAGCTAAAAGGAAGGTCTTGAGCTGCTTACAAAACTTCAGGTGATCCAGGTCAAGTCTGAGAGGGGCAGGGAGGCCGTTCCAGAGGGAGACACCTGCAGAGGAGAGAGATCTACCCTACTCTGTCTAGAGAAGAGTCTGACCCTCATGGAGTTGAAGGTAGCAGAGCAAAGGGCTCTAGAGGAAAGTATTTTGGCAGAGAGTGTTGGATGTAGTGTGGGCCCCGGCCCCGAAAAGCCTTGTGGATGATGCAGAGGGTCTTTAACTTGATCCTTGCAGCCAGCGGGAGCTAGCAGAGAGATTTCAGGGCTGGAGAGATACGGTCCCTGGGCTTTATTATATCTTGCTTTAGATCACCATTCACTTGTAGCTCTTGCTTTCAAAGACCAGTATAAGCTTCCCACTAACACTCTCCTGCTAGGAAACGTATCAACCGTTTGACTCTTGATTCTTGACAATGTTAGATTGCCTCTTGACAATGTTCATTACAACCATTAATTCTTTTCAGCAATAATAGCATGCTTATTTGAAAAATGCTTACTTGATTGTTGACAATGCCTCCTGAAAATGTTCATTACAACCATTCATTCCATTCTTTGATAACTTGGCTTTTAATACTCATTGGACTATTGGCAATGCCTTTTTGCCTCCAACAGTTCCTGGTCCTCTGGTTACGGACCTTTAGCCATTATACACTTTCACAGCTTATGCTGTTTACGCCCTAAAGGTCCCCCTGCCTTCTGAGCAGACTCACCGGTTTCCAGTCGTGTACCGGTCGGCTCCTGTATGGTGCTGGAGAACCTCTTTTGGCTCTCCCTGCCGTGCGCCACCTTTCCACGGCTACCTCCTCAAATGATCTCGATACCCTGCTGCCTTCCCTGGAGCACAGGTAAGCACTGCCCTCATGATCATGCCGCTACAACCGCCCATGGAGCTTCTCTCCGCTCCCAGAATCCACACAGCGTTCCACAACACCGGTTCCACTTCTCCCAGCTTGCTCAACAGTCTCGACCTGGCTTCTTTCCAGTTCCCGCTCTCTGCAGCCTCACTGGTTCCCCTCTCGTGTCCCGCCGAGTTTCCCTATTGCCATTGCGTCCTCGATTTAAAGTTCCAAGCATCAATTAAAATGTCAGAAAGACTAGACAGCTCAGTGTCCAACCAACAGTCTTTCTTCCGTGTTTGAGGTCTCTTCTTCATCTCACAACGCCGGTTCCACTTCTCCCAGCTTGCTCAAGAGTCTCAACCTGGCTTCTTTCCAGTTCCCGTCCAACTAACAGTCTTGCTTCCGTGTTTGAGGTCTCTTCCTCATCTCAGTACCAAAGTGATCCCCATGTATGTAAGAGTCATTATAAAGAGGATGTATGGCTCTGTTGGGTCTCTTCCTCGTCCCAGTACCGGATTGATATCTACTGGGAAATAATGTACGGGAAAGATAGGAAAGGGACGGATAGTAATCTACAAAGGCTTGGGGGATATTAGGTTCATTGGAAAAGGGAAAGGGGGGGGATACCATGTTGTCTCACCGAAGGGTGCCTCATCTCCACGTGATCCAGCCTCAGATATCCGCCCACAGGGTCAGTATCCGAAAGCGACAGCTTTTCCCTGGTTACCTGGGAGGAGGATATATTGGGGAAAGAAGGACGCCCTCGGATACCTCACACCAGTTACAGGTATAGGATGACCAACGATCTAACCTACAGCATTGGGTACATTCCAAACTGAAGAAGTGGGTTAAGGATGCCAGCGCCCAGAAGGCATACAGAGTGCAAGAATTTTAGAGTGTGAGTGGTCTACAGAAGTAGAAGTGCAGAGTAAGGAACAAGTTAATTACCTGTAACGGTTGTTCTCCAGCATGGGTCTGGCATGGATTCACATGCTCATGAATATTCCCCGTCGTCAGGCTGGGAATCCTCGGTAAAGAAAAAAATCTTTCTCGTTTCTGAACTGTCTTTCTACTAGTAACCAATCACTGGTCTCTGGGTCATACTGCCCTCTACCTAAGCCCCTCTGGCAGCCATCCTCAGATTTGGTAGCACGTAAAGTGGCAGTAGGACCAAGTGAAGAGCTGCAGAGGGGTAGGAGGGAGGGTTCACATGTGAATCCATGCCAGACCCATGCTGGAGAACAACCATTACAGGTAAGTAACTTGTTCTTTCTCCAGCATGGGGTCTGGCATGGATTCACATGCTCATGAATACAAGAATACATAGCAGTACACACATGCACAACCACGGGAGGTGGCAAGGCTCAACATTAAGCATCTCTTACCTCCTCACCAGGCCCACCTTCAGACGAACAGGTTGCGCAGCACTGCCTGGCCGACTCTGGACTCCTCCCTGGAATCCCAGTCGACGCAGTAGAATCTCGTGAAGGTGCGCGTCGACCTCCACGTAGCATCCCTGCAGATGTCCAGCAGGGGCACACCAGATAGGAACGCCCTGGTAGCAGCGATTGCTCTGGTCTAAATGGGCTCTCGGACTGCTGGGCAACGGTCGGTTTGCCAACCGGCGACAATGCATGATGCAGCCGGAGAGCCATCTGGAAATGGAAGCCTTCGAGAGGGCCTTCCCTTGGTTCACAGGTCCAAAGTTCAAAAACAGCTGTGATGTCTTCCGAAAACTCTTTGTGCGGTCCACGTAGAACTTCAGCGCTCTAGCTACATCCAGCGAGTGCAAAGTCCTCTCGGCCGGCGACGAAGGCGACGGGAAGAAAACAGATAACACCAAGGGCTCGTTGAGATGGAAGTCGACGGCACCTTGGGCATGAAGGAGAGATGCGACCTCAGCACCACCCTCGTCTCGTGGAAGGTCAGGTATGGAGGCTTGCAGGAGAGGGCCTGGATCTCTCCCACTCGTCGTGCGGAGGTGATGGCCACAAGAAACGCTGTTTTCCACGACAGGAACTTCAATGGTGCCGAATGCAGAGGCTCGAATGGTGGCCCCATGAGCCTGGTCAGCTCCCACGCCGGGGCCTGAGCCTTCACCGGCGGGAACGATCGGAACAGTCCCTTCATGAACTCAATCACCAGGCGATGCGACCACAGGGACGAGCGCCCCGGAGTTCTGGTATAGCAGGAGATAGCCGCCAGATGGATCTTGATGGAGGCATGGGCCAGCCCCGCTTTGGCCAGCAATAATAAGTACGGCAGCACTTGAGGGGCCGTAATCCGCAGAGGGTTAATCTTCTGTGCCCGGCACCAGACAGAAAACCTCTTCCATTTGTGTCCATAGCACTTGAGAGTTGAGGACGCCCTGGCCTTTGCAAGCACCTCCTTGCAGTCCGCCGGGATATCGTACCCTCCAAACTCTAGTGCTGCAGGAGCCAGGCCTGCAAGTTCAGCGACCCCGGGTCGTGATGGAGGATGGCGCCTCCTTCTCAGGCAAGGAGATTCGCGTCCGTCGGCAGTTTGACTGGGGGGGCCAGACGCTGACATGTCCAGAAGGTCCGGGAACCAGATCCGTCTCGGCCACGCCGGTGCAACGAGGATCATCCTGCACCGGGACCACCTGAGTTGGTTGATGAGTCACAGCAGCAACAGCAACGGCGGGAACGCATACAGGAACAGGCCGTCCCAGGGGAATGAGAAGGCATTGCCCATGCTCCCCGGCTTGGGAAATCTGCTGGCGAACCTCCGGCACTTGGTGTTCCTCGCCGTCGCGAATAGGTCGATCTGGGGATTGCCCCATCGTTGGAATAGCAGATCCACTTGATCCTGCCGCAGTTCCCACTCGTGGCATGAGCGCAGCTCCCTGCTGAGTGAGTCAGCGATGGTGTTCTTTATTCCTGCCAGGTGGAAGGGTACCAGAAACATCCCCTGGGCGACAGCCCAGTGCCACAGATCCTGGGCCTCCTTGGATAGGGCTGGGGATCTGGTGCCAACCTACTTCCGGATGTAGAACATCGTGGTGGTGTTGTCGGTGAAGATCCTCACCACCTTTCCCTTGAGGGACGGAAGGAACGACCTGAGGGCCCAGAACACAGCTCGGAGCTCCAGGACGTTGTGTAGTGACCTCTCCTCTGGGAGCCAAAGACCTCTTGCGTGGAGATCTCCGGTGTGCGCTCCCCATCTCTCCAGGGAGGCATCCGTCGGCACCGTCTCCTGACGTGCCGGGGTCTGGAAGTTCGTACCCGCCACCAGATGCGCGCGGGTGCCCCACCACCGGATCGCTTGGCGGAAGGTCTCGTTGAGCGATATCCTGTCTTCGAAGCTGCCCGCCGCTTGCATCCAACGGGCGACGAGGAACTCTTGCAGTGGACGGATTTGCAGCCTGTACAGGCGCACTAGGTAGATGCACGAGGACATCATGCCGAGAAGGGACTTGATGGACCTCACCCTGGCCACGTCCATGGTCAACAGCTGCTGCACCTTGCCCAGGATGGCCTTCGTCCTTTCCTCCGACGGAGAGGCCAATCGTGCCACTGTGTCGAGCCTGGCTCCCAGAAACAGTGCGACCTGCGACGGAACCAAGTGGGATTTCGAGAAGTTGATGGAAAATCCCAGATCCGTGAACAGTTGGACAATCTTCGCTGTGTGCCAGACGGTAAGTTCTCTTGTCTTTGCTCGGATGAGCCAATCGTCCAGGTAGGGGTAGATGTGTATCCCCTGCAGGCGTAGCCGCCTCGCCACTGGTGCTAGGCCTTGGTGAATACCCTGTGCGCCGACTTCAATCCGAAAGGAAGGGCCTTGAACTGGTAGTGCCGCCCTTGGACTATGAATCGGAGAAACTTTCGATGTCCTTTTAGAATGGGCATGTGGAGGTAGGCATCTTCCAAGTTGAGCGACGATAGGAAGCCGCCTTCCTCCAGCTGCCCCAGCACACACTGGAGGGTGACCATCCGGAACTTCTGGGCCTTCATGTACTTGTTTAAACGTCGAAGGTCCAGGATGGGTCGCCAACCACCGCTCTTCTTTCTTAGAAGGAAGTATCGCCAGTACACTCTGGAGCCCCAGAGCCTCTTTGGGACGAGCTCGATGGCTCCTTTCATCAGCATCGCCCTTACTTTCAGCAGCAGTTGAGGGATGTGGTTTTCCTTCCTGGCCACGGGTGGAATGCGGGGGCACTTCTTTAGAAACTAGAGAGCGTGTCCGCGGGTTAGGGCATCCAGCACCCATCGGTCGGTGGAGATGGACTCCCACACGCTGACAAACTTTGCCAGCCGGCCTCCCACTGGGGTGCTCAGGTGGGGGCCCGACGCTAGGGCCGGTTCAGTCCTGCTTGGCCGCGACCTTGCCGCCTTGGCCTCCTTGGCGACGATGAGATCCTCCCGACTTGCCGTGTTCTCTGTAGGCCTCCTGCGACGAGGAGCAGGCCGCCTGGCGGTACGTCGAGGAGCCGCCGCCGAATCCTTTGGAGGCACCTTGCTTGCCTCCGAAGTTCCGAAAGGGCGGCTGTCGTTGCTGCAAAGCTCCCAAGGCCTGAGCCGGCTCCGAGTCGGCCTTGAAGGCCTGCAGTGACTCGTCCACTGTCTTGCTAAACAGGTTGTTCCCGTCGAAGGGCATGTCCAAAACTCCGGTTTGCACGTCCTGGCGGAAATCGGTCGCCTTGAGCCAACCATGCCGGCAAAGGCAAACACTGTTGCCCAACTGGCGGAAACCAGTGTCAGCAATGTCCGTGGCCACCGTTATGGCGTGGTCCGACGCCACCTCGCCTTTCGAAGTCCAGCAGAGACGCGTTCTTAAACCACAGCTCCCTGTCGTAGCGGGCCACAATCGTAAGGGCGTTGGCCGCTTTAATCGTCGTCGCCACCAACATGACCCGTCGTCCCATGGCGTCCAGTTTCTTCTTGCCGTCCGGCGGGCAGGTCGAAGTTGAAGCTGTCGCCCCAGCCACTTTCTTCTTGGCCGCCGCTGGGACGACCGAATCCAGGGTCGGCTGCACCCTAAGGCACAAGGGGGCAGAATCCGGGAACCGGTACTTCTTAACATACCTGTCTCTCTTGGCAGGAGTCGTGGACGGGTTCTTCAGGAGCAACAGCCCTTCATCCCAGATGTCGTCAAGTAACGGGACCGAGAGGACCGTCTTCCTCTTGGCCTCAGGCCGTTGATAGAGGAAGCCTTCCTTCTTTTGTTCTTCGGGGCAGAGCTGGAAGAGCTTGGATGCCCTGGCGATCATGGCGTGGAAGGAGCCAATGTCGTTGGGCGGGGAGGCCCGAGGAGGGGGTGATGGAAGGCCCATCCCGTCACCACTGTTGTCATCAGTCACCGTCGTGGCCATCTCTGTTCCCGTGTCATCCCTAGGACCAGGGGAAAGAGATTAAGGCTGTGAGGGCCGTGGGGGGGGGGGGTGAACTCTCCTCTGCTTGCTTGGAGGGCTTCCCGACGGGCCAGGGTCCGCTGGATCGTCCATTGGGGGTAAGGGCAACCTTCTCCTCATCTCCGTACATAAGGCCTGGATCGCCATGAAGATCGCTCCCGAGTTGTCCTGTGGCCCAGGTACTGGCTGCGACGGGCGCAACGGTTGGGGAGTGGAATCCTCCACGGGAACCTCGTTGGCACCACCGTCTCGCTCTTCGTCCGCCTCGTCAGGATCACTCCCGTGGGACCGGACCGCCTCGAACTTCTTGTTCAGGATCTTCATGACTCCAGCCAGCTCCTCTTCACAGGCTGTATCCATGTCCATGATGGCCACCGCGCCCCCCCCCTTTTCCACCGGGGTTCTCACGCGGGTCTTATTGATGGGTTGAAAAGAGGATTCCCTCCGCGGTGGCAGGGAAACTCTGGGCCCCCGAGGTCGCCTCCACTGGGGTAGCCTCCACAGGCTTTGCCAGGGCCACCACAACTCCCTCGATAGAGGCCTTAGCCGGGTGAATCAAGGCCTTCACAACTTTGGGCGCATTTGAGGCCTTCAACTTGTGGAGGGGGGAGGGTGGAGGTCACTGCCTCGCTCCCCCTCGGCTGTCTCCGTCGGGATCGACCGGGACTTCTTCCGAAGCTTACCAGGGTTCTCCGATTTGCTCTTCCCCGAGCCAGAGCGTTGGCTCGTGGTTGATGGCGTCGGTTAAAGTGCGCCCTGCCTGGCACCCGAGGAGCCCGACCGTTCGACGCTCCCAGTGCCCGCGGACTCGCGATGCTTTGCCTTTTCTTAGGCCCCCGTTGCCAGAGCACCCGCAAAGGTCTTAGAAGACCGCTCGGACCTCTTCTTCTCACCTACTGCTGGGCTCTTCCCCTCCAGCCAGTTGGTGAGGCGGATACGCCGATCCTTCATGGTCCGCTCCGACATGTTCTTGCAAAACGCACAATCCTTCTCCACGTGCGTTTTGTCTTCGTGACGGCAGTAGAGGTATCTAGAATGCTCGTCCTCCTTGAAGACATTCTGCAATCCGCATCCAGGGCAGTTCCTTAACAGCTTGGATCCGGGCGTCGTGCTTCCTTTGTCCTGGGCCATGTCCACGCGGGGTAGGCCTCAAAGATCTTCTGGAATCCTCCAAGAAGCGGAACTCGACGAAAACTTCGCCCTCGAGGGCGTAGAAAATTCCGAAACGGATCCCCGTTGATCGGAAGTAGAAACAGTGGAGCTTGAGGCTCGATTGATCGAAAAAAAGAGATGAAACTCTTTGAAAAAAATTATGAAATAAAATAATTTGCAAAACGCAGTAAAAGCTTGAGGGCTATAGCACGAGGACTCCCAACACTTGAACTTGCGGTAAAAATCTGAGGATGGCTGCCAGAGGAGGGGCTTAGGTAGAGGGCAGTCATTGGCTGGGGGCATGATCCAGAGACCAGTGATTGGTTATTAGGAGAAAGACGGTTCAGAAACTAAACTGAAACTGATTTTTTCTTTACCGAGGATTCCCAGCCTTACGACGGGGAATATTCATGAGCATGTGAATCCATGCCAGACCCCATGCTGGAGAATTACAAATCTTTCTGGGTAAGTAGGTGCCTCCTTAGTCCTCATCTTCTGACCTTCACAACAGCGGACCAAAATGCCAAAGCCTACACCTAGTCAGCCAAGAAAAGCTGCTGGTGATGTCTCTGTACCGTCAAACAATCTGACACTCAAGGACATCAACTGCAACACGTATATCACCATAATCATCGTATCATACCATATAGTTTCTATGATCTGCCTCATCACTCCTTTATCAAAAACAATCTTGTTCTTCTGCTGCCATCTGACTTACCACCCCCTTCCTCTTAGAACCAAATAGCCCCTTTTCAGTTTCTCACCTTCTTAAGTCTGGCAAGAGAGAGACAGATTGCTCTTGGTCACCCCTTTGCTGTTGCATATGTAGAGAGAGCCAAGCTGCTCTGTCACGCATGCTAAGTGCATCCTGCTGAAAGCTCAGTTCCAAAGTACCCATCTTGGAAGAACGATAAGTGCTTCACAGGTAGGAGATCGATTTGTGAATTATGCTTGTAAAAGCAGATTGTCACAGAACCAAACAGCACCACAGAAACAAAGTCCCCTGCCTGACCTTACTAGTGAACTGTGAGGCTGCAAGGAATGCCAAATGCAGTGGGCAGGAGAATCACGGTACAATCTCACACTCCTACCCCTTTCAGGGGGTATAGGAATGGCAGTTCTGCAGAACTAACAGCATGTGCATGCTTAAATCCCTTGCACATGTACAGATGTTTTAATATTAAACCACATTAGGGAAAGATGAATATGAAGAATGATAGGTAGTCGGCCAGTCAACGCACAAGGCCTCCACCTCTCATACAGTTGAGAACAGGTTGGCTTAAAGAAGTCCAACCTTGGGGATAGGATCTCCGCATGACAGTCAATCAGAGAAAGGACCTCCCAAGAGGAGGAACTAGTCAGCCACCAAGTCCAACATCGAAACTGAAGGATATCCTCAGGGACGGCCACCTCAGCCCCAGCTAGTCCTCACATCAACTGCCCAAAGTAACACACAGAGTCATCTTTCATTAGAGAGGCTGAAGGGCAGGGCCAGGGTGTGGTGTAGATGAACAACCGGAGGGGGAGGAGGTGGTTGAAAAGAGCAAGGAGGAGGTTGGGTATAAGGGGGGAGGATGGTAACAATCAGAAGGTTGTAGAGGAAATTGGTGATAGCAAGGACGTCGGTGAAAGAATGGAGGAAGTGGATGATTAGGTGCCTGTTGAAAAGATTGAGGATAATAATGAGATTGGAAAACTGAGGAGGAGGATTGTATTGTGAGGTGCATCATGAGGAGGTTGGTGACACGCATCAGGTGGTTGG
Organism: Ambystoma mexicanum; assembly: GCF_040938575.1. Classification (NCBI taxonomy): domain Eukaryota; kingdom Metazoa; phylum Chordata; class Amphibia; order Caudata; family Ambystomatidae; genus Ambystoma; species Ambystoma mexicanum. The sequence goes on along the minus strand of NC_090924.1, from coordinate 124,762,161 downwards.
AGATTATTAAAAGATGTAAGGTTGGATAAGGAAGAAAATACAGACATTGGCAAAGTGTTTGGAGACCAGACTGGAGATGAGGGAGACGGGTGGCTGAAGGGGATAGGAGAGGCAGGAGTATACCCAGGAGTGGCTGGAGAAAACAAGGTGGGGTTTAGAGACCATCAGGTGGTGCTTGAGAAGGCTAACAAGGAACTTGAATACAAGGAGGAGAAGCAGACTACAGACAGAACAGGACTATTTTGACAGGCCTGGTTGGTCTTAGAGAGGCATTAGAAGCAGGTAGAGAAACAAGTACATGACAGGGAGGCTCAGTGAAGTGAACAGAGAACCAGAACCCAGGTGGAGGGGATAATCGGATCCAAAACACTCAGCCAGATGGTCCAGTCTGGCGACTGCAGGAAGAAGTGTATGTGAACCCCTGATAAACCTGCAACATAGGATTAAGAGGGGATTTGCTACCGATGCCCAACTTTATCAGATGTTTTTTTTTTTCTTCACATTTTATCTTCCAGAGGGACACTTTTCCTTTGGCGGAGTCCCCTTGCACAGATTCTACCCGAACCACAGGGAGATTAACCGTTCCAACTATTGTAATTGTAAAATACCAATTGTGGCTGTTTTAGTTATCCTTTCATACACTTCTTCAATTCAAAGCCATTTATAAGTGAAGTTGGATTTGACTCGTCTGTTGATCCAGTCACCCTAAGTGATGCAGCTTGGAAGTGGAAAACGCATTACATAGTGCATGTGTTACTGATACTACATACAACTAAGCTCCCAATCTATAATAATAATAATGCCACTGGACCAGCAAATTCTGCAGTCCTTTTCATGTGCTGATAAACCTGCATTTATATTACATCAAAGCTCAGAGTTCGGACCCATGTTCGTGTCTATAGTAAATAGTAAGCAGGACTGAATTGAAAGCGACGACAGACATGCTTTAGAATACAGTGTTGCTTGGTACCTGGGCCTGCCACCAGCACTACTTCACTTCCGGTGGTCGTGGCACTGGGACTTCAGTAGCACTTCTCACCTGGTGCACTTATGTATTTAACTGAATCCTTACTGTATGACTGAAAAAGAACAACTTGGACAAACTCAGCATCCTCACCATCCGGGTTTCCTCTCCAAAGGAAACTGTGCTGACTCAGAGGGAAACCTGACCCTGCTCAGCTGGTGAGTGTTATTCTACATACATAAACCAAGCCACAGTGCAGACCAATGTGTTAGATCTAAAGCTCACACCACAAACCAAACTTCTCTTGGCGCCTTTACCAGATGTTGCTTTTGCTGAACTCTCTGGCATTCATTTTATCTACCTTCGAAGGATGAAATTCTGAGCATGTATGAAGGGAGCGGTCAACCGGATTAGCTCCACTGAATACTTGGCATACCTTCCAAGTAGTTGCCTCTCGTGAGAAAACAAAATGCACATATGTTAAGTTTTTCTGCTTTGCTCGCCTCTGAAAAGCTCCTTTTTATGTTGTTAACCACCTGCCATTAACAAACCTTGTGCGCAGGAGTTCATAGACACCAGTTAGAAAAAGAAAATAGTATTTGAAAAATAAATAAAATGGGATTGTCCGGTTCAGCATCCCGGCAAAGCTGGTGAAGTAGCCGAGTGAAAGTGAAAGGAGAGTTAAAAAGGCTGGTGATTGGAGACATTGGAAAGATTCTACTATACAATATCCAATTTACATTAATATAAATTCATAGTTTATGCAAACAAATGGGATAAACGCCTAAACTGACTCTTTGAGGGAAGATGGGGGTACTTACGATGACTATTGCTGAATTTATTAGATCTCCAACATGCTTCCGCTCCAATTACCTGATCAGATAATATATTACCTGATCAGATAATATATAACATTTAGTATTTTTTTTTATGGAGATGGTGAAATAAGACACAAATCACTCTAAAAATATTACTAAGTCCTGTTGCTGTTGGAGGTTTTGGATTTCCGAAGTTAAAAGAATAACATAGGGCATATACACTCATCATTATTAGTTAACTGCCGACTCTGAGACATCCCTTAATTGGGTGAAAATTGAAACATCCTATATCCATCAGATCACTTTAAAATGTTTTTATTTATGGATAATAAATGGCAAGTTGCAGTTCGCACCCCTCGTCAATTAGTCATGTCATTAAAGAATGGAAAGTGTTATATCTTCTCTCCAAAGATTTTTGTCTATGGACAAATCCAGCTATACTGATAAATCTAATGTTTTGGAAATCATGGTGGAATGCCGGTATACAGACTTTAGGTCAAGTTCTGGATGGTAATAAATTACTGTACTTTGGTTTCTTGAGATTTAAATACAAACTAAGCTTTCGAGAAATTCAGGTGTGTGGTCAATTACATAATGTCTTCACTACAGAGGCATTCTCCCTTACATCACCTTCCTCCAGAAACTCAATGTCTCCAGAGCTCTGGCCCTCTCTAGGCTGGACTACTGCAACAGCCTCTTCCTCATTCTTCCCTTATCCTCCCTTTTCTCCCTTCAACTAATCCAGAATAAGACTGTAAAACTTATCCTTGGCCTCAAGCTCAGGGACTGCATCCCTCCAGCCGTACAATCTCTCCACTGGCTCTGCTAGGATCATATTCAAGACCCACTGCAGCATCCACAAGAATTTCTGGGGCATGGGACCCTGCTACATCCAACTGTCCCTCCCTCAATTCCTCTCTGCTAGAGACCTTTGGTCGTCTAGCTCCAACTCTCTGCAGAAAGGATGCTTTGCTAAGCAGAGAGTGGAGGGGTAGATCTCTCTCCTTCGCAGGAGCCTCCCTCTGGAATGGTCTCCCTGCCCCCCTCAGGCTTGAGCCAGATTGCCTTAAGTTCCGAAACTCCTCAAGACCCTCCTTTTCTCTTCTTCCTTCCCTTGTCCCCTCCCCTGCTAACACCCTTGCAGCGACAGGCTGCCTGGTTCCCTCAGAGTTCTACAGGGTACCAGCCCCCCCCACCCCTTCCAATCCACTCACCCCTCACACTTCGCATGTGGACTCTCAACACATACACCCCAGGCAATTACCTGGCACTTGCCCTCCTGCCCTCCCCTTAGCACTCGCCTAGCCTCTGTTGCCCCCCCCCCTCTCTCCCACACCGCCTTCACTTGCACTCTTCTCCTCTTCACCCTACACTTCTCTTTCCACCCTAGCACTTTGCGTACACGCAGACTGGCACTCCCCCCCCACCCCACCCCCGTAGCCCCCTCTGCCTCACACTTCCCGTTACTGCACTTGCACAATCCAAAGGTCACAAGGCCTAGTAGGGCCATTGTTATCTTTCTCCCTTGTCTCTCCCCCCCCCCCCCCCCGGACCCTTTTTTTGTCTTGTGGCACCTTGAAACACCATTTGTTGTATAGGCACCTTACAAATATCCACTAAATAAATACAATAAATACCCTGTTTACGGCTCTGAATGCTAGTATACATGACCCGCCGGAATTGTATAGACTTTCTGGATTGACTCCCCCATCTGCTTCCCTAATATATAGCTTTCTTACATCTTCTGAATCAAAACGCCCATTGGAGGGAGTAAAGAACAAATGAGAGATTGAGCTAAGGAGAACGCCATCAGATAAGCATTGGACTCGAATTTGTTCAGGACCATGCCCCACTGGAAAATATATCTTAACTTGAGATACACTCAACACAAGATAATACATTATCTGTACTGGTCACCTTGGGAAATATGGTATTGTAAATTACCAGAAATGGATAAGTGAATGGCCCTGTAGTGAAACAGAAACTTTTTGGAATTAAGTTTTGCAACGGATAGACATAATATTGGACATCTCTTATTTATTGTGTATTGGATTTGATGCCATAAATCTTTAGTGTGGGTGTTGGTAAAAAAAAAAAAAAAAAAAGAAATGGGTATACAGAGCAGACATTGTGGCAAAAAAATAAAATAAACAGATTGTAAGAGGGTAGAAGAGTCCAATTAGACCCTCCTATGAAGACTGGATTATTAGCTTGATTTCTCTAACAGAAAATATATCCTTCCAAAAGAAGGATAAATTAGAAAACAATTGAGAAATGTGGGATACCTTTAATGAATTATATGATTGATGTTGTCAGGCCAAAACCCCACCTTTCACCCTTTCCTCATATATATTGCTGCATATAGGTGGTGTAAATAATATGTTCTTTCCATTTTAATACAATAAGTTGAAAAGAGCTCGTATTTCATGACTACTATATATGCATGGTGTCCCACTCGGATCATGTTTAAAGTACAATTAGTATATTTTCCTTTCTTTTGCAAACAGACCCAGCCACTCTGCTTGCTACACAACAACCTGCACCTTTAACCTGTTATTTGTCCCAGAATGTGAACCATTCCACAGCTGTGAGAAGTGTGGGCTAATCCCCAAGCAAGCAAACCTAGGCAAAGCCAATGGGCCTGGCTTCATAAACATAGATATTCTTTGTTCTGTTGTTCAGGCTTTAGAAAATAAAAATAAAACAGAACATTAACTCTCCACGTTTAACAAACAAGCTCTATAGGCTTTGCTCATTTCTGGACCTCTCTTCACCACCCTCCCTTTGTATTCATTATGTTGAGTGTTCCATTGTTATTTTTCTTGTTTTCCAATTTGTCCTTCACCTTTATACAATATTTTTTCAGTGTCTGATCAAAAGACATCGTTCAGAAGGACCTTTCATGTTCGCCAACTCAGAAGCAGGCTACATACAAGATTAGGCACACGCAATCTAACATGACGGAGGGAAGATGCCAATAACACAAAAATACAGCTAAAATGGAGGGGCACAGCACACTGCCCTGGACAATAATCAAGAGGCTGCTAGTGCGCATTGATTCTGCACTTCCTTCGCAAAGAGGAATGGCAGTTGGTGAGGGTAAACATCAAAAATCAGTCTTTTTGAATACAATTAATCAAACTGTACATCTTATAGCCAAGCTAAAAACGCAATAGAAAGCGGGAAACAGGATACCATAGGATAAAAACAGATTAACAATTCATTATCACAAAACCTATAAAACATCATTTTAAAACTGTTCAAGGCTAAAAACAAATCAGTGGTTCAGCAGATGCGATATAAACACTATACGCCAGTCTATAGTCCAGCAAATTCAGGTTTCTTAACACTGGTACTATGTCTCGTTCTTTTGCATTTGGTGAGGGTTGCAAAACATGTAAGTGGGTATGTGTTGTGGCGGCAACAGGTGTATTGTACAGGTTTGGGAGGGGAAAAAATGTGAGTCATTTGAAAAGCGGACAGGGCGCCAATGAAAAAAAAAAAAAAAAAAAAAAAAAAAAGGAATTTGGGCCAATGGACATGAACAGATCAAAAATGCCAGTGGAATTATGCTGGGGCAGAGTCTCAGATGTCATTCTGCCAGTAAATAGGAAGAGATTCCAGGTGAAGTGCAAGTTTACTGCTAGAAAGTCGACAGGATATTTTCCCAAAAATTGCCCGCTTTGGATTTTCCATGTGAGAATTGGCTTTTAAAATGGTAATGCAATGTTGGACTTGGAGAGTGACCTAGGACTTTGTCCACAACGCATCCGTAGCACCACAATAGGAAAATGTTTTATCGAAGACCAAAATCCTCATGTATCTACTGCAAGCATTGCATAGTCTTTTTCTTATGTTAGCTACTTTTGGATATCAAATGCACACAACCTGTAAGGAAAGGCACGTTATCAACATTAAGGCAGACACAAGTGACCACAGTTTAAGGGTGTTTAATGAAATTTCGCAAAGGGTGTGATAAATGCCTACCTAAATCTACAGATGGGAGCAAGCTACAACCATCAAATAATACAAATGCAGTCCTATGGGGGTGTCAAAATAAAAAGGTTCTATCCTTAAAAATAAAAAATATATATATTTTTACAAAAAAGAAAAAAATCTGTTGCCAATCCTTACTACTAATTTACAAATAATGTCGGGTAAGGCTAATGAAACAGAAAGAAATGTTCATAAAATAATATGTCAGGATGGTCGGGCCGTTGGCCTCCCGTCGCCACATTTTCATCACAGGGCAAGGCGTGTCACTCGAGCAAAGCACACACACTGGCTTCTGCGGCCAGAGGACAGTTCTGTTTTTACAATTCCGGACCTTCCATATCCAAGCCTCTTTACTTCTTGCAAGTCTCTTGACTCAAGAGGGTCTGGTGTACAAAGAAAAACCAACACGCAAACGTTCTTTTCCTTTTCCAGAGTTCAATTGGGGTGTTCACCCTGGATACCCCTCATCCGGGCTCAGATCCCTTTCATTCACCATCTCCCTCAGCCAGGCTCGGACCAATTGTGATCTAGATTAAACTATCAAAGACTTTCGAATGGGCATGAGATTTATCTTGACCCGTTGCATGACCACTTTGATCTCAATATTCCTTTTTCTTACATTCAGCATTAGTTGGATACCTAACAGAGACTTTCAAATAAGTACCAACGTTGCGGCGGACCACTATGCATGATATCTTTTCTTGACTCCCCAAGTTCAATTATGAAGTTCAACTACACCTTTTGGTTTCCAATTATTCGCATCACTCCTTACAAATGCCTCACGTCTCTTTTTTTTGTTTATGGTTAAAATAAACCTTTACAAAACTAAAACATATTCCACATATACCATTTTGAATACATACATATTTAAAATATTAAGAAAAGTTGGTTAGCGATTTTGTCTCAAGTACAAGATATTAAACTACTCATTATCAATATATGCAACACTTCATGTCAATCCTTCAATGGATATCTATTCAATCGTTAGGTCGCAGTCAACATGATGCACCACTTGATCAAGTAAGAACTCATTTTCATTAAAAACATACATGACCAGCATGTCATAGTCGTTACTTACTTATCCATAACATATGTCAATAAAACATCTTTTGATGTCAATCGACATTTACCATGGACATAGGAGGCTGCTATGCCGATATGAATAATATTTCACATGAAAGCAGTATCACAGCACAGACCTTACACACTCAGATATGAGAACTTGCGACTCATGAAACAAGAGGCCTCATTTTCATTTATTTATTTGGATTTGTAGAGTTCACTGCAGCCACCGAGCATCGACACGCTGTAGGAGGAGCGTAAGAAGGCTTGATTCAGGGTTACATGAATGCCGCCCACAGAACAGACTTATTGCGGGTACAAGTTTACAGTTACAGAGGTGGATGCGGTACAGGTTACAATGTTGCATCCGCAAATGTGTTGATACCAAGCATTACCTTCATGCAAGACATTACCTATTTGTCCATTTCTTGCATGTCAGTGAATCATCATCTGATGAGGGTCTACCATGGGATTAGACGGCAACCATCTACCTTGATGCCAGTAAGAACAATATTTCAAATGCAAATAATAACAGCATAAGCCCTGCTCACACATAGTAAATACTTTAGTACTTGCGACTCAAACCTCAATATGACACGTCTACATCTTTACAAAAAATCTCAAGCACAACACTAGCTCAGCTTCGATAATTTTTAATAACTGTACGTGAGTAAAGATGAGAGGATTATAATTGCCCACCATCATCCTTGCCCATAGTAGTTGGGAGTCTTCAAAGTGGATTGCGACATTTCATCCAAAGGGTGGTTTTAGAGACCCTAAATTGTGGACATTCAAGCACTAAGTGCTTGAGAGTTTCTGTTGGTTCCTCACATCTCTGGAATCGACAGTTCTCTTGTTGATCTTTACTTTTACCATTTCCCCAATACCTACACCGTTCCCAGGTGTGGAATTGGTAAATTTTGAAGCGCATGTAATACGCACGAGTACGCAAACAGGGAAAAATACTGATGTAAGTGCAACATGGCACTCTTTTCCGAGTATGCTTTGCATACTCTCTATACGTACTATACTCCTTGAGCCGATCTAGAGTACGACTCTAGTCCCTCTCTCTCCTTCACATATGCTGGTCTAATGCATAAATCGGTGTTCGTCACCACAAGGTCTTCGAGAATGCTCTGCATTCTCGTTTGATATTGAGTAAATGAGGTGGGACCTTTTGTCTGTAAGGCTAGTTGCAAATCCTGATAGAGAGTTTTTAGGCAGGTCCAGAAATTTTGAATAATTAGTTAGGGCTCGCCATTCTGCTCTACAAGATAGTGAAATTAGCCCAAATTTGTGTCGAATTTCACAGTTATGTATTGAGAGGGCTAGATTTAGTGCGTTTTTCATTAAACACCCTTGTATACTATCGAGTTGGTTACTGAGATCAAACAAACACATTTCAAGTGCATAGAGCAACACAGCTTCCACTTTAAGAAGGAGGAAGTCACGCAGCGGAATTAAGGAGAATTTGCAGTACTTCGCAAACATCTTCAATTGGGATTGCAGAGGTCTAGCTTTCAAATACAACTTGTCACTCCAAAGTTTGATAGAAGAAGCGTTGCTCATAAAGTAGCCAAGATATATAATCTCAGAAGTTTGGGAAATATAAGCTCCTACCATCTTCCATTTATATTGCTTTAGCTTTTTCCCTGCATTGAATACCATCATACTGGTCTTTGTGGCATTAGGGCTGAGATTGTGAGAGTGAGCAAATTCCTCGAAGCAACAAAGTTTCACTTGTAGACCCGATGGTGTGAGATCAAGCAGGATGAGGTCGCCTGCGAAAGCTAGCCAATGCAGACGCAGGCTACCTACTTTTACAGCGTACATTCCTTGCCCCTTTCCACTGGTGGTCAAGGTCGCCCAAGTAAAGATTGAATAGCGTAGTCGCTAAATTGCAGCCCTGCTTGAGCCCCAAATGCGTCCCGACAGGTTCAGTATGAGCTCCTTCTCGCATTACCCTTACCTTTAGGCTGTGTGATTATGCAGCAATGCTATCCAATAGAGCAAAACCAGTGGAATACCTAGTTTACTCATTTTGAGCCATAACAAGTTGCTTACAACTGTGTCAAATGCTGAAGACTCGTCAATACATGCCATATACAAAGGACAAGCACCTTTCATTTTAGTGCCAGCTAGTATACGAGACATAGTTGCATTTAACACAGTGCTCATACCTCTCCTAAATCTTGTTTGAGATTTGGACAGAATGCTGTAAAGACTAATATGTTTCTCCAGTTTATGCAGGATCAAAATAGCAAACATTTTTGCAACAGCATCTATTAGGGAGATAGGACGATAGTTGTCCGGATTGGTGGAGTCCCCCTTTTTGTAGATTGGCACTATTATCGAGGTCCCCCATTCCTCTGGGATGTTACCAGACAATGAAATTAGATCAAATTTGGTTTTAAGGATTCTTGCCCATAGGGCTGGGTCTGCCTTATATACACAGGGCGGGATGCCATCAGGCCCTGGTGCTTTCGAGTGGGTCAGTTTACTGATGGCCCACTCAATCGAGAGTTCACCAATTAGAGAATTGAATATTTAAACCCTATGTCAGCCGAAACTTGATTCCTATAAATCGTGATGGAAGGTGGTACTTCCTAGCTATGCATCTTTCCCAGACCTCGGCAGAGATGTTATTCGCTGAGCTTACTTTACCCTGAGAAACTGGGTGTCGAATCACTGCCCAAATATCACTCGTGTCTTGATTACAAATTGATCTAATGAGTTCACAGTTTACTATTTTGTACCTCAAGATCTGCAATGCTCCAACTTTGTTCTTTTAAGTTTATAAGATGTGTTTTTTCAAACATGAGTGCTGTGAGTTGCTCACATGAACATTTTTCAGTGTTCTCAATTCTTTATACGTTTGAGCAATTTTACACTATGATCATACGCATGATCAGTCAGTTGTACCCTTTTTTCTGCTTACTCAGAAGAAATGAGATGGCAGCCGTAACAAATATCAGCAATGCACGCTTCTCTTAGATACAGAGAGTAACTGGGCTGCACAGTCCACTCAAAGATATTGTTTAGGTTATGGGACACAAGCTAGCTGATGGCACAGTCCTGGGTTCCATCTAAGATCGATGTTCCCTGCTCTATTTCCGGAAATTGCAGCAGCTCGTCCACAACAAGATTCAAATAGAATATACCAGTGGATAACTGATTTGGAGCATGAGCTCCGAAAGTGATTGAATGTATACTCACTAGCTCTACTTTATGAGCAAGAGTTAGCGACACTCTGAAATAGTCAATCATAGTTGACGCTCCCCCTCCCCCCCAGGCCCCCCTGGCTCCAAGTATGATTGAAACCAGTCCCTGCGCATTTTACAAAGCTCAGATCCCAATCATCAAAAAAGTTCACCCACCTCCGCCTCTCACCCTAGCTCTCGTCACGCGTTCAGAATGCTCTTCCATATCCAGTATCACAACTATTAAGACACAAAGAATTAAAATCACCCCCAATAATGATATCATAGCTAGGGTTATATACAAACGCATTCTCTAAACAACTATCTATTTCGTCAAACATATCATCTATGGCTGGTTTGTGTGGATTCCAATAGAAAGTTAACAGTAATGGTTTACATAGATTTACCTTAAACTTCAACTCAACTGCTAAAATGTGTTCCATTACATGCATAAGTTTATTGATACAATTCAGGTTATTGTTGATAGCAATTGCTAAGCCTCCTGAAGGACGTCCTTCCTTTGGTTTGGTAGCATAGGAGCAAAAGGTGGAAAAACCGTGCAGCAACAATTGATCCATTTTCATTGTTTCCTGAAGGAAAATTACATTCCACGGTTGGGAGAGAAAGTTCGTTTTTCGGGTATTGCTAATTAGAGTTCCTATCTGCATTCACGTTAAACATAGTTCTCAATAAAGGCTCTACCCATGCTAATATCTTTCTTATTCCCAGCGATGGATAGCAATTGAGAGATACACAACTTCTCATCAGTAGTACTACCAGATGCTCTCAGGTTTGACTCCTCCCCACCTTAGGAAAGCCTAGGGAGCTGCAAGAACTCACTTGCCAACAGCTCATCATTAAAAAGGGGTGTTGCGTGAAGCCTAGCTCCCGCAACTCAGCTCTATAAAACCAAATTAATTTGAGAATGTTTGCAGATGGAAGATAGAAAATCAATCTTTGATTATTATGCAGTGGAAACAATATTCTTTCAAAATCTTTGTTTTTGAGGATTCTTAATGGTGGACTACACAAGATGATTCCAAGCCAGTAATTCCGATTGATTCTTGCACCTCCCAAAACATCAACATTCCCTTCCAATCCAATAATGTTATGTGTACTGCAAGAGCCTTCGCCACCTGCTGACGAGTTTGTAGATGGTTCAGCGTCAGCCTTAGGAATCGTCCAGTACCACCCCTACCCTTCATTTCACATGCAGAAGAGGTAACCGTACAATCAGCAGTCCCTTCACTCTTTCGCAATGCAGAGCCTATCCTAAAAGTCTAATTCTATACCAGATGTGGTGCAAGGGGTGCCACTTGCACCCTCCAGAACTTGCACTGCCACCATTGGCAAATTGAGTTCCTTCATTAACACCTCAGATTTCAGTGCACCACATTCTAAGGCTTTTTTCAGAATACTCATTACATGTTTGTGAGATTCTGTCTTGCTTGCGTTTGGTGCCTGGGGGCAGGTAGTTGATTTTGGAAGCTATGACTCAATGGGACCTGAAGATAGCTTTTGGTTTACAGATGCACTGTGTTCCATGCTCACAGATGGACAGATTGCTGTGTCCCCCTTCAAGCTGCTCTTCTGAATATTGCAAGATTCACTGGTTGTTTCTGTTGAACATGCTTGGACTTTGCTATTGTGTAAGGCATGTCCTAAAGAGGGCAACTCAGGTAGTCCCTAGATTTCCCAGAGCCACTGATAATTACAAAGCCTTTTTCTGAAGGCAACCCATTCCCTTTTGAGTACTCGTGGATGTTACTACAAGCTTCAGCATATGAAGAACCTTTGCACTTGTAGTGTTACTAGTTAGAGCAAGCCTTTTCTCTAGTGGCGCAATGTTACAGCCCACCGCATTAGAAGCGCTAGGCGTGTTTGTGCACTTCCTCCCTTCTGCAGGATAATAATTGTTCAGGTTCCTTTGTTTTTTCACCGTGTCAACCATTAACTCAGGGAAAGATTTTTGAATCGTTACACAGATGAGAACGGTGGTACTCTTTGCACCGCCGTTTGTTGTTAGTAGGGCCTGCCCTGTATTCCCCCTCACCCCCCCATGTTTGATCTCTGGGAGGCAAGAGCAGCGCCTGGCTCTATTCATTTAAATGATCTACATCAATTCTATCTTCCTCACTGTCATTGGGAGGAATTATCGTGCAGGTTCGGTCCGAGTTATTGTTTAGCTCCACCGAAGTGCTTTTAATCTTTTTAGTTTTGCTAGTTAGTTCCCCCAGCAGCCTTTCTCCGCCTCTCAGCCCTTTTTACAGCTTTCAACTGCATTTTCTTGGTGCATCACGAAAGAAAGGCTACTTTTTCACTAGAAGCCACATTTGTGCCTTCATCCTTCTCCATTAGATCTATAATTTTCGTGAGAGCAGAAGGACTGTCCGCTGTCCTATCACCTTGGTGCGGCAACTGTGCACTCAGTACTTCTATTAACTGAGCAATATTCTGTTTTATGCTTTCTATATCAGATTTTATCTAATTTATATCTGCTATTAGTCCAACCATACTCTAACTCAATGTGCTTGCACTATGTGATTCAGAGACAGTGGTTTGTTTTGCTTTATACTGCGTACCTTTCCCTTTAAAACGTCCTCGTCTCCTTACACGTTAGTGATGACTGGTTTTCTCTATGGGAATCCTTTAGGGAGTTGGTACAGATCTCTCGTGCAATAATAAAACCCTAAAGTCAATTAATCTTAGTTAAGATACCGTTCATTGAGAATTTTATTTCACGTATCTCCAGGTGTGTAAAATCATGCCCCTTATCTAAAAGGTCTAGGATGCGTAGGATTACAGGGAAAGCATAGGGCCTGTCTGCATCGGATACAGACGATATGTTATCTGCAGGTCCCTCACCATGCGATGGATTGTCCCTGTGCTACTCACAGACTGACACAGGATTAGTTAACTGTTCCATATCAGTTCCTACGCCTTGCTCGCTATTCATTTTTTCCAGCTGGAGCCCTTTGGCGTCGTTCACTAGTTATTAGGCATTTGTTTAATTGGACCCGAATGGTAAACATGCTTTTTTTGCAAAGATCGTCCTTGCCACTAGTGCGTTGCACCAAGGGGGTCAATAGGCCAATCGAGCGGTGAACCCTTTTGTTGAGTTCCTCCATGACTTCGGCCTGATCTTCGCCAGCTCTTTAGCCGATTCATTACCCGTGAAGGTAGTGTTAGGTGTACTAGTTTCATACAAAAATGCTGCAGCTTGTTAGAGTTGCTCGCAGCATTCAATTTGCTCCTTCATTGGAATCCCATTAAGAGAAGACTAGATTTCAGCAAGGTCCGCTGGTTCAGTTTTTGAAGCGTGCACTTGGGGACTGTGCAGGACCCGTTTACTCGAGCTCCCAGTAGCTAAGTCCCGGCCGTTGTTAGAAGGTGGCGAGCCCAAAAGGATAAGAGCATCCTTGCCCTGACCCGCACCGTCAAGTCTGCAAGAGGCACCTACTGGACCCTCAGCACTGCCCAAGTCATCTACCTCAAGACAAAAATGGACGGATTCGCAGCCCCACACAACTGAGTCACTGTGAGAGAAAACCAGCGAGCCTTCTAAGCCAAAGACAAAGAGATAGTGCCCGAGCAAACTCAAGCTTCCCACTTAAAGACACCACAACAGTAATAGTGTACCGTCTAGCCAATTCCACACCATTATACCCAAACTCAGAGCAAAGCCGACCAGCTAGATACTGTCGAGCCAAGAAAGAGAACGAAGGCCGAGAACTTGTGGACCTGATGTTATTCTCAGGTGTCCCCAGTACCATGACCTTTGGCACCAGACACTGGCTAGGTCTCCTTTCCTCACGAAGGCTGGAGAACATCAAGATGTTTGTGTTTTTTCCTTTTCAATTGCCTAATTTTAACATTCTTCTGGAAATTAAAACATAGTTAACCTACCTGCAAGTATATGAGAGGTGGGTTTACTCCTGGTTATCTTGTCTGATTCGGTATCAATAATCCTTCTAACACGGTAGTTAGTGCGATACAGGTTCGCTTTTATTGATGGTTTATGAAAGATTCCACTTGATACAATGATTAGTGTGTAGAACACTGTTATGGCATTTTATGCCTTGGTGCGGTCAGCCGACACGTGTTTCAACCCAAACGGGTCTTTCTCAAGGCAAGTATGTCATGCTGCGGTCCCTGGGTGGGGTTCTTGTTTTATTGTGGGTGGCTGTCCTTATGGCAGTCTAGCTCCTATTGGGCTCTTCGTCCGAGTAGTGTCTGTGATGCGTTGCTCCCTGCGGCTTCAGCAACGCATCACAGACACTACTCGGACGAAGAGCCCAATAGGAGCTAGACTGCCATAAGGACAGCCACCCACAATAAAACAAGAACCCCACCCAGGGACCGCAGCATGACATACTTGCCTTGAGAAAGACCCGTTTGGGTTGAAACACGTGTCGGCTGACCGCACCAAGGCATAAAATGCCATAACAGTGTTCTACACACTAATCATTGTATCAAGTGGAATCTTTCATAAACCATCAATAAAAGCGAACCTGTATCGCACTAACTACCGTGTTAGAAGGATTATTGATACCGAATCAGACAAGATAACCAGGAGTAAACCCACCTCTCATACGCACCAAATTGGGGTCCTGGCTAAACCCCTAACCACTCCTGTGATCTTGCGACACCAGAACAAACCTTCCAACCTATAAATGGTGCTTAGCATGGGCAGGTTCCAATCCTAGAGCCAACCAGACCCTCTACCTGCAAGTATATGCCCAGTCTCTACTTACTATGTTTCCTCAGACTGACTGAAGTCTGAGAAATGTTCATAAACTTGTAATCCAGTCCACTAGCATTTGTCTTGTAGATCATTTAAATCTGACTGGACGGGGGTTCTGAATGTACAGGGAAGAAATTCTCAAATTGGTTCCCAGGTATTCCTCAAAGAAAGGGGTAGAGGCAGCAACAGTCATGAATAAAGCTAACAGTTGCTAGAGCCAAGGAACCGTAGTGTTTATGACCCCAATTGCAACTAGCCCATTCCTGTAATTATTCAGCATGGAGCCGACTATGGGAGGCCTGGACATGGATTACCATTACACAATAGTCAGCTGCACCCATGATGTAGCATTAGGCCACCTCTGGGGTGACATAGGAACAGAAAGGACTGTTTAGGATCCTTTTATCAATGTGTCCCCCTCCTGGTTGTACAGCAGCAAAAGCCACCATACGTCAAAGCTGTACCATCATTTGTCATAGAGTGACACATTATAGGCTCTGGTACCCGCACTATAGGCTGGGCAGTGGTATCCTTCAACAGTACTGTATGATGAACTCTTGAACTCGTTCATTACTGAACGGGTTAGATTGACACATTGAACAGCGTGACCGCAACATTGTCATGCTGGTTGGAATGGAAGAAGGGGACAATCGAAGGGACAGAACCTTAGTGAGAGTGCCTGGTCCAGTTCCTCTATGGCAGAAACAAGGTAACCTTTCCTGTTCTGTCTACTAGTGATCAGGGAATCGCAGGCGACACTGGTTAGGGAAAGGCAGGTCAGGGTTCTGAAGGACCCTCAGAATTGATCTCGGCATCCTTTCCAGGACCCCACCAGTGTGCATTTTAGTAGAGCCCCACACCTCATTAAACTTCCTCATTTATCAAGCTTCATTCTTCTTCTTCCCAATGTCTCACTCTTAGGGTGAGTCAGGCAGTAGGAGGAAAAATGAGGAGCGATGACAGGTGATAACAGTAGTGAGAAGGTGTGAGGAAAAAATATGGACGTTCCAGAAACCGATGCTTGCAAAGATAGGCTGGCTCTCTCAATTTTACCTTCAACTGTTAAGTATCAAAATCACAGTATCTGGCACTCCTTGCCCACCGCATCGCCGCTCTCTGCCCCAACTTTCAGTGCTATGCGGACGATACCCAGCTCATTTTCAGGCTACCCTCGGCCTCCTCTCCTGCCCTCATCTCCGACTGTCTGTCCGCTATCCAGGAATGGTGTGCCGCCAATGACCTCTGCCTTAATGCCAGTAAGACTGAGATTCTACTCATCGGCACACTGTCAGGGATGGCACTCTATTAAGAGTGGCACAGGACACCCAGAAAGGGTTTGGGTGGTTGTGCCAAATAAAGTGGACAGATAAGAACACACACAGCGGAAAGGAAAGAGAACGAAGAGTAAGCAAGAGTAGCAAGGGAAAAGATACAGAATGAATACCCTCTTTGGGTGTATGCAGATATAGGAAAAGAGTATTCCACGAACCTTGGAAATACTCTAGCCTTCTGCACAGTTTGCTATAACAGAGGCCCACGCTGATTGCTCATGACTTGGAACAGCAGCTCTGGGTGTCTGTAATGTAGAAACAGGACAAGGGAAGGGGCAGAGGTTGACTGATGGGAACCAACAGACAAGCTCTGTACAAAAGGGTCTACAAACAGTACAAGAGAAGATACTACAGACAAATCCAGTAAATGAGGTGATAGCAAACTAGCAGAAGGAAATGAAAGGAAAGTCGTGTAACAGGATAGGATAGCAGAGGACAGTAAGGAACAAGGTTGAGAGCTCAGAGGAGCAGGAAAGCAATGAGTAAGCCCACAGGGGTAGGACTGTAAGGTAGAACGCCCAGAGGAAAAGGGCTTAGGGCAGCAGAGTAAAGCAGACTGCACGGCAAGGATCCCGTAAGGGCCGGGCAGTAAGGAGTGAACCCTGAGGGACAGGGCCGATGAACGTAGAAGGTAGCAGAGGACTGTAGAGAGCTGCTAGGCCGAGAACCCAGCGGAAAAGGTAGGTAGTAGGCAGCGAAGCGGGATAAGCTGCAAAGTAGGAAGGCCCAGAGGACAAGGGCTGTAGGTTGCCAGAGAGAGGTAGGCTGCAGAGCAGGGAGCCCCAGAGGACAAGGGCTGAAGGCAGCCGGAGTGAGGCAGGCTGCAGGGCAGGGAGCCCAGAGGACAAGGGCTGAGGCAGGAAAGCAGCAGAGCGTGATCAGCTGCAATGTAGAGGGTACGCAGGGCAAGGGCGGAGGCTGGAAGGCAGCAGAGCGTGATCAGCTGCAATGTGGAGAGCCCGGCAGGGCAAGGGCGAAGGCTGGAAGGCAGCAGAGCGTGATCCGCTGTAATGTGGAGAGCCCGGCAGGGCAAGGGCGGAGACTGGAAGACAGCAGAGCGTGATCCGCTGTAATGTGGAGAGCCCGGCAGGGCAAGGGCGAAGGCTGGAAGGCAGCAGAGCGTGATCCGCTGCAGTGTGGAGAGCCCGGCAGGGCAAGGGCGGAGGCTGGAAGGCAGCAGAGCGTGATCAGCTGCAGTGTGGAGAGCCCAGAGGAGCAGGGCTGTGAGGCAGGGAGCCTGGAAGGCTATGGCTGGAGGCAGCAGGGTGGAGCAAGCAACAAGGCAGGGTCCAAGCAGGAGTGAAGGTAAGCAGCATACAAGATCCGTAGAAAGAAGCAAAAGGTGGAGGAAGAACTCTCAGATGCAAGAGGCTGAGCCACTGCAGGCAGCAGCCTTTATACTGCCTAGCCCAGCACAGAGGCAGGCTAATTGGTTGCACCTGGCTAAGCACACCTGCAGGCAATCGGCCACCTCCCTTTCTGTTCCTGGGCTGGTGGAAGCAGGGCAAGTCTCTAGGGCTTCTGGGGGGTGTAGTTCCATTGATAACCAATAGGAACAGCCAGGAATCGATGCTTGTAGCCAGGTGCATTATGGTATGCGTAGTTTGTTGGAAATAATAATTAAGCAGCAAAGTCTCGCAAATGGGAAATAAAGTTTCCAAAGTAAATATAGATGGATCCAAGAGTCTGTTGTAAATAAATGATAAACATATAGTCCAAATTGAGCGTAAATGGATGCGCCCATGGCGCAGGCATGACACACACCCACTCCCTCCTTCCCTGCAGCCCTCTGGCCAGCCTCTCTTGGCCCTCTTCCTGCTCCTACCTGCAAGGCAAAAAACCTCGGGGTCATCTTCGACTCCTCACTCTCCTTCTCTCCTCATATATCGGACGTCTCTAAGAAGTCACACTACCAGCTGCACCTCCTCAGAGGTATTCTTCCCTTCCTCTCCTTCCCCCAGAAGCTCACTGTCTCCCGAGCCCTGGTTCTCTCGAAGCTGGACTACTGTAACAGCCTCCATCTTAATCTGCCTGCCTCCACTCTCCGCCCTCTGCAACTCATCCAGAACAGAACTGTGAGACTTGTCCTTGGCCTCAACCCCAGGGACCGGATCTCTCCAGGACTGAAATCTCTACACTGGCTCCCAGTGGCTGCGAGGATTAAGTTCAAAACCCTCTGCATTGTCCACAAGGCCTTCTGGGGCCTGGGGCCTAAATACCTTCAACTCTCTCTTCCTAAATATCTTCCTTCCCGAGCCCTTCGCTCATCCGTCTCCAACTCCCTCAGGGTCAGCCGCTTCTCGAATCAACGAGCTGGGGGTAGATCTCTCTCCGCGGCAGGGGCCTCCCTCTGGAACAGCCTTCCTGCCTCCCTGAAACTTGAGGAGAACCATCTCCGGTTCCGGAAGCACCTCAAAACCTTCCTCTTTGCTTTCTCTCCCCCTCTCCCCTGCTAAATTCTTCACTGAAACTGCACTGAATCTGTAACTGGGCCACTCTCACCGACCTCGGTCCTGGGCCCAGCCACTCTCCACTTGCACTGCCTCCCTGGCAACACCTGCTCTGCGGGACTGTCTCTGTATCCCTACAGTCCCCCCTCCCCAGCACTTCTGTGCACTTACCTTGCACTTGCCACCAGCTTGCCCTATTTATTTATTTTTTTATTCTACTTACTTTGTACTGCACTTCCCCCTCCCCCTCCCCCTCCCCCTCCCCCTCCACCTCCACCTCCACCTCCACCCTTCCTCCTACCCCTGCACTTGCACAATCTGAAGGACACCTGGCCTAGTAGGATCGTTGTCTGTCTTCCCCTTGTTTCCCCCTCCCTGCCTCGTCGCGCCTTGAAACACTTGTGTATAGGCGCGTTACAAATGCCATATCATATATCACAGCTTGGATGGGAAAGAAGAAAAAAAAATAAAAAAAATAAAAGACTAAAGGCATTTTACAATCACAATTTCTGAACAAATATTTCACAGGTGGTCTTTATCTTTTATTCAAAATAAACTCTGAAGCCCATATAAGAAAAAATACGAGACATTTCACCTAGTTTATCTAATGTCTCAATTCACACGTACCTGCTTGCTCAAGAACTCCTGTTCTTTGTACGCCACCAGACCATTTTCGGCAAAAACGTAATCAAATTTCTTAACCACTAAAAACACAATTAGATTAAATGAATAAAATGCAATTAGTTTCCTCATATACACTGTGCCTCTTAGTATCTCTTTCTATTCAGTACAGAAGACAGACACATTGTACAACGCTCATAAGAGATTCTGGACCAATAGTGGTGGTGCAGAATACATTTTATAAAATGTCAATGCTGAAAAATGGAGCTGCAAGAACCAGAAATTATTATTAGGTAGAATGGCTAAATCATTGTTATTTGAAAATGTAAGCGCTCATTGGCAAAAACAGAACATGCCAGTTCTTGTTAATGCTTTAAAAAACAAAAATACTTATATGGTGGTAACTGCCCTTGATCAGCCAAGCGATCTGATAAAGATCGGCCAGCAACTTTGATAGCCTTTTCTCTCTTGCAGCCTGATTCATGGAATTATTTGCGTGAAAAACGCAAATTTGCGCACCTTTCTGTCCGAAAATCCCAGTTTGAAGTATGGGGATTTTCAGGCAGAAAGGCGTGCAAATCTGCGTTTCTCACGAAAATAATTCCATGAATCAGGCTACTGGAGTGTAATTTACAGGATAAATTCCCTTTGTTCAGATTGAAACCAGTGATCCTCCGGTTAGCCACGTGTCTGAAGCAGATCCAACAAGGACTCCATTAAATAAAAAAAATAAAGAAGAAGGTTTCTTTCACTACAGTGTAAACAGTGGAAGAAGATTTAATTGGTACACTTGCCCTCTACCATGTTTTCTTCCATGGTGACTTGATATCGCTGGAAGCCATTTAGCTCCTTCTCAGAGCCTAAAAGAGCCTGATTGGCTCGACACTAACAGATGCCAGGAGCTACTTTTGGTTTCCCTTGCCAACTGATGTCATACAATCCCCTGTGTGTTATATTAACTCTGTGCATTTGGGAATTTTTTATGAAGGAACATTAGGGCACATCTAGAGGAGAGTTAACACAATTGGCCATACGTATTGGTCAAAGGGTTACAGTTTGCATCACTTGAGGGACTTAGATTTTTGGGAAGTAATCTAGCAGCTGCACATTCCCCGAAGGTAGATTTGTGAACTGGGGGAACTCTCATTACCCAGGAGCTGCTCTTAGCTACTACTGAAATATTTATTTTGAGTCCTAACTGACCAATTTGCAAAAAATCTCCTTCGACATTCAGTCTTTATACATTATTTCCTTTTATGCAATTGTCGGTATGCTGAAAAACGACAGAACTGCATTTTGGCCTGAGTCTAGGATCTCAAACAATTTCAGGAAGGTGGTTTTGCATGCAGGACGCCCGAGGAACAGTGCAATAAAAAATGTTCCTGAGGTTGCCTTTAATTCAATAAGCCATCATCTGGCCGGCCTGAAAAATCCAGTAGTGGACAGCAATGAGAAACGTATGTAGTGCTTACTGCCAAGAAGGGTGGTCAAAATCTTAAGTCTAAACCAATGAGGATGGTTATGACCGTCTTCTACAAGTGAGACGGACAAGCCAAAAGAAGAAGCAGTGTCCCTACAAGTTGGGCTGCTTAGTTATTATTTTTTAACTTTATTTATTAAGCACATGGTGAGCAAGCAATAATTGTAACAGAATTACAGTGTCTATACAGTCTGTGGCAGCACCCACACAATCAAGCCCATCGAGGTATTCGGCAAGTTATGCATTGTACGCTACAGTTCAAAAATCAAAGAGCTGCCTCTTCTGCCACATATGTACGGAAGTCCTGCCATATGTCCTTTGGTCGGCAACTAGTAAGCACTAGTGAGACATACAGTTCTTCATTGTTGTTGGACCATATAACATCATTCAGCCAGTTTACCAGCTCCTTCCACGTCCACTTCAGTAAAATGGCCCTTTTAGCCAAGAGGCCTAAATTTAGAAATCTTTTGGACAATCAGCATTTTCCCAGTATACCCCCAACAGGCTGTGCCCTAAAATGCTGTCTGCCCAGTATTTCTTCCAACACCTGGCTTACCTTTGATCAATAGTCTCTCAGCCTGGGGCAGCCCCAGAGCATATGTATTAACTTAGCCAGCGTGTTCTGACATCTGGGGCATTCCTTAGCCAGGTCAGGCCTGAACTGATTGAGCTTGGCCGGAGTAAAATACAGTATTAAGAACCTTTAAATGTATTAAACGATATTTTCAGTTAAGTGACACCCTTTTTGTCAACATACACGCATTTGTTCACTGCACATCTGAAAAGTCTGTACCCAGATCAGTGCTCCACTTCTCCCTAATATCACCCCACACTCGTATTTACTGTTTGAGCCAGTTTATAAAGCATGGATATACTCTCCTGGATACCGTGGTGGACATAATATAGGCCAGACAAACATGCGGGATGGGTTCCGCCCGATATACCGGAAAAAATGTCGCGATAGCCATTTGCAACCTAAAATAGTTACATTGTTGTCATTTGATTAATATCCTCCCATGCCACCATCTACAAAAAGGGCCCCAATTGTAGTGATGCGAGCCCTTCTCCAAACCACCTCCAGCACCCTGTCGATGGTGGGTACCAAAGCAGACATGCCCAGAGTGGGAGGCTCTTTTCAGATGGCGCTGCTATATTCAGTCACCTATTCAACTTTCTCCATATCTCCCTGGTCGCCCCCACTGGGTCAAGGGAGTGTGAAGGACAATAGGCATTTCCTGCCAGCAACAGCTGCAAGCGTTAGGGGACCCGCTTTCAACTCTTCCAACCTGACTTACACTGCATCCGTGTATTCACCCACCCACAGTGTTGCTGTTGAATCGGTGCCGTCAGGAAACAGAACTCGAAATCAAGAGCCGCCAATCCTCCCACCTCCTAGGGGCGCCCCAAGCGCTCCCACTTCATATGGACCGATCCACCCCACCCAAATAAAAGAGGAGCATGATCTATTTAGCTCCACAAAAAAAAAATGCATGGCCTGGCAATAATGGAATATTATGAAACATAATACTTAGTATAACCACTTTTATTAATGACAGCCTCTCAGCCAAAGACAACGGGAGCTTCCCCCATTTCCAGAACTTAACCTGCAGCCCAGTTAAGTAAGAAATCTAATTTAATTCAAATATTATGTGGCCGACCTGGCAACGCAGATCCCCAGATATTGGAAACTGTGCCTGGCCCACGTAAGTCATGCGCCGTATTTGTAGACGTCTGAGTAGCTGCGGTCAGGGGCAATATCTGGTAGTGTTTAGATGGAGCCTGGAATCCGGTCAGCTAGCGGCTCAATTACTGCGAAGGGCATCCTTGCCTGGTACCTCCCCCAAGCTGCAGCACGGGGACAGTCTCCAATGTACTCGCACACAAGCTACCAGTTGCGTATATAATATTTTAACCCATCCAGCAAAGTGGGACCCAAAAATCATAGCTAGTCAAAACCTTAAACATGAATGGCCATGGTACTTTATTAGGGCGGGACACTTGCTAAAATATTGTAGAATCTCCTTATATTATCGGCCGTCAAGCACCCCGGTATAAAACCAGATTGATCCGGGTGCACCATGTGGGACATAAGGGGAGACAGTCTGGTTGCGAGGACATCAGCAAATATTTTGGCGTCTGCATTTATAAGCAATAAAGGTCTATACAATCCGCAGTCATTCGCCGCCTTATCCGGTTTAAGTAACATTATGATAATAGCGTTGCATATAGTTTCGGGTAGAACCCCTTTCAGGAGCACCTCCTCCCATGCCTGCAACATATGGGGCCAACACGTCTCAAAATTCTTTATAGAATTCAGCGCAATATCCATCGGAGGCCAGCACCTTGTCAACCCAAACAACCACAACAACCACAACAAACCATTAGCACTCGCCGCAGGGACAGCTGCTACCGTGCAGTGCGGGCTAATGCATCAGTGTCACACAACTAGCCCATTGCGACCCATGTTACTATCTACACACATATACCCAAACATTCAATATTGACTCTATAAACACTGCAGTATCGTTGTGTTTCATGTATTGTTGGAGTTTCTGGATGCAGGAGCCGCAATGGGGAATCTCCGCCTCGATGAAGGTTACAGCCTCCTCCGGGACTGTGATGAAATATGCTCTGTTGTACTGGATCTTCAGCCGTGCCAGAAACATTCCGTATGTGATATTCCGCTCTCGTAACAGTCTCTTCACGCCCATGAAAGCAAGTTGCTCCTGTTGCACCGCAAACGTGAAGTGAGGGTATATATGAATTGTGTTGGAATCTAAAACACAGCTCACGTTTCTCCCTGGCCACTCGTAATATCAAATCCAAGTCTCGGTAATTCATGATGCGTGCAATTATTGGTCTGGGAGTCTCCCGATTTGGCTTTTGCCGCCAGTGCTCTACGAGACTTTTCAACTGTGAAGTGCGGTGACCAGCTAGGGTTGTCAGTAGACTATGCAACAGTTCTTCAAATGCCATCTGCATATTTCCACGATTAGCATCCTCTGGGATCTCAATAATACATACATTGTTCCGCAAGGACCTGAACTCAAGATTTTCACACTTTGCTTTTATCTGCTTCATATCCCTTGTCAAAGCAAAGACTGCCGTTTGTAATCCATGGACAGTATCCTCAGTTGTGTTTATCCGACTCTCAGCCTCTGATGTGCTGCGTCACCTTGTCCAATTGAGCTTGAATGGATGCCACAGTAACATCTATACCTGTCATGATGCCCGCTCCCGGGGAGCCGGTTCAAGCCCTGCGTCCCCGAAAGCGGACATCCAGTCCCCAAGGAAGGACCCAGCAACCCCATATAGGGGCCCTTTGGACAGTGTCCTGGCGCCTATGGCGCCAGGCTCATTATGGAAGTGCTTGGGTGCACTTACCTGATGCAGACCATGCTGCAGGATCCCGGCCTCCTTGAGGCCTGAAAGGAACTACTTTACCTGTGGGACTAACTTACCATCCGGGCGTGGTCGGGGAAGTATACATACCCGATTGGAGGAAGGATACATACTTGGAACTTCTTCCAAGGCTATTTAAACCCCACCCGAACAGCCACACGTGCTTCGCGTTGTTCTGCATCTAGCAGCTGGACGCTCACCGTGTCCGCTCCTGCATCCTGACTTCTGCCACGCCTGCCAGCATCCTGGGTCACCTGCAAAGGAAGAGAAGAAGAGAACAGAAGAAGGAAAAGTCCTTACCTGCTAAAATCGCATCCCGGAGACAGCTCGCCGACAATCCTGAAAAGGAAGACTTATTTAAAAGCTCATCGCGTCGATCGCTGCAGCGCCGCATTCCACTCACCTTTACAGGGCGCCTCCATGTTCAGCAGCGATCATCCAGATTCTCAGTCACGCCCCAGCGCCTAGGGAGAAAAAGACCAGAATAAAAGGTGAGAGAGAAGGGAATAAGGAAAGCTAAATCTCCATGTTAAGACTTACCTGTTGATTCATTCCCTCTTCATTTCGGGTCCGTGCCGCATCCTGGCATTTCCAGACCCCGGCCCCTAAGGGGAAAAAAGAGACATCAGCGTTAATGAGCGAATTAAAAGACATTACCAAAAAACACTCATTAAAGACTTACCTGATTTCTACAAGGATTTCACCTCTCATCTCGGGTCGGTGCCTGTTCCCCGGCATTCCATACCCCGGCCCCTATGGGGAAAACAACACTAGCATTAGTACATTAATGCATGGACACAAGGGGAACCTCTTATCAAAAAACTTACCTGGAAGCCAAGCAAGTTTGGTTCTCACCAATCCGAAAATCCAGTGAAGTAACTGGATACCAACGCGCCCCTGCATCAGAAGCAGGATGGAGAGCTCGTCCTTCCAGACCCTAACGTGAGACGCTACGAGGAATCACAGAAGGGTTTCGAGGAGGGTGAGAGGGGAAAGTGGGAGGCTGATTGCATTACCCCGCAGACAGTTAATCCCCTATTTTCGCCTACAGAAGGATACTTCTGCGAGCCAGACAAGCCAGATTTGGGGGCCCAGTCCAGTCCGTCTTCCGAACCCTGCGCATCACCTTAGAAGAGGTCACAGCAGCGCGAACCAGGCCAGCGCCTCCGTGGGAGTCAGGTGAGCATTACAATACCATCCAGCTTCACAGTCACTTCTGCAAATCCATGCTGCATCGTTTCAAGCATGTGCTGCATATCAGACGGTGCCCCAGCAACTGGTTGTGTGAAAAGCTCCTTTCCTCTCCCTTTTTTTTTTTTAGCAACCTTTATTTTATGAGACACCCCCACTGTTCAGGGCGGGTAATGTGACGGATCAAGGTATGCGGCTCAGCCTACACTCACACCGCCCCAGGGGCTCCACACTCTCCGGGTCCCCCGTAGCAAGAACCAGAGCATGAGTCTGCAGCCCAGACGGCCGTCAAAGAGCACTAAAATTTTCCATGCACATGTATACCTCAAGGTCCTCCACCGTTATTCTATCGCTGGTGTACCACAGTGTCGGGCTCTAATCTTCACCACCCTCGCCTCACCACCGTGAGCAGCAGATGTCGAGTATCTGGGTGCGCAGGCACCCCACCGGCACCTCAGGGGCCTCATACCCCACAGTTACCCTGCTGTAGTATCAGCAGCACCAGCCATCAGGGATGCCCAGCTAGGAAACATCCTCAGTTCACCTGGAGCACACAGAGAACAGCACCAAATCTATCAATGACTGCACGGTCCCTGGGCGGCCCCCGCAGTCCTCTAGGCCAGTCTCAGCAGCAGCACAGTCGCCACACCATACACCAGCCTCAACCACCGTTACACTCCAGCAGCAGAGACGTTACATGCCAGTCCCAGGAAGCATTTGGCCCGTTCGCCACTTCACCCTCTGTTACGTTCACCTGACTCCCACGGAGGCGCAGGTCTGGTTTGGAGTGTTGCTTCTTCTATGGTGAAGCGCAGGACCTGGAAGATGGGCTGGACCGGACCTTCGAATCTGGCTTGTCTGGCTCGCAGGAATATCTTTCTGTATGTGAAAAGGGAGTATTAACAATCTGCGGGAGAAAATATAAGCCTCCCGCTCCCTTCTCACCCCTCTACGAAACCCTCCTGCGACCCCCACGTGAAGTCTCACCTTAGGGTTTGAAAGGTTGAGCTCTCCATCCTGCTTCTCATGCAGGGGCGCGTTGTATCCAGTTACTTCACTGGGATTTTGATTGTAGAGGGTTCAAGTTTTGTTTTCCCGGTATAGTACCGTAAGGATTCTGTTAATGAGTACGATTCCGCAATAATAATTGTTCGTTGTCTCTTTTTCAGGTGCGGAAACTATTCCGAGAAGAGCTGCGGAACCGAAGAATGAGACTATGGTGAGCTTGATGAGTTCTCAGTGTCCTTGTAACAATGCGCTCACTAACGCTGATGTCTTTTTTCCCCATAGGGGCCGGGGTCCGGAAATGCCTGGATGCGGCACCGACCCGAAACGAAGCTCAATCTAGAAGAAATCAGGTAAGTCTTTAATGGGCGTTTGGGTAATGTCTTTTCATGCGCCCACTAACGCTGATGTCTTTTTTCCCCATAGGGGCTGGGGTCCGGAAATGCCTGGATGCGGCACCGACCCGAAATGAAGTTGGAATAACCCAACAGGTAAGCTTTGTAATGGAAATTAAGGTTTCCTTGTTTTCTTTCCCCTCTCACCTTTATTCTTGTCTTTTTCTCCCTAGGCGCGGTGATGTGGCTGCGAGTCCAGATGTCGCCGTAGAACGTGGTGGTACCTTGTACAGGTGAGTGAGATGCGGCGCTGCAGCGATCGATGCGATGTGCTTTTAAATGGATGTCTTCCTTTTCAGGACCGTCGGCGAGATGTCTCCGGAATGCGGATTTAGCAGGTAAGGACTCTTCTTTACCCTTTTCTCTTCTCTTCTCTCTTTGCAGGTGTTCCAGGATGCTGGCAGGAGTGGCAGAAGACAGAATGCAGGAGCAAACACGGTGAGCGTCCAGCTGCTAGATGCAGAACAACACGAAGCGCGAGTTGCTGCTTGGGCGTGGCTTAAATAGCCTTCAAAGTAGTTCCAGGTATGTATCCTTCCTCTCAGGTATGTATTCCTCCCCTGACCACACCCGTGTGGTTAAGTAGTTCCAAAGATAAAGTAGTCCCATTCAGGCCTCAGAAGGCCTGGATGTTGCAGCATGGTCTGCATCAGGCAAGTTAACACTAAGCACCTTTAACACAAAGTCCCCTTTTATGAGCATGGCGCCTATGGCGCCAGGACTGTGGCCCGATATGAGCCTGGCGCCAAAGGCGCCAGGACTGAGTCCAAAGAGCCCCTACTTGAGGCTGTTGTGCCTTCCCTTGAAGACATGATGTCTGCCTCTGGGGTAGCTGGGTCTTGTCTAGCACCTTGGAGGTAGGCATCATGACACCCACTGCCAGCAACACACTGCACACCTCGGGCATGGAGTCCATACACCATCGGAGGGAAACCCAACCCCTCTCCGCTTCTGGAGTCGCAGCAGCCCAGAGCAGCCCGCTCCAGCCCCTATGAGTCACTGAATTGGCAACGGGTGCAACAGGCGCTTGGCAGTCATCTCAGGTCCTCCTGGGCCTCCGATGACACCAAGCAGGCCAGGTTGCATGGCTGACAGGGTCGGCCACACAGGTCGGGATGTCCGCCTCTCTCCACGCACCCGGCAGCGTGGGCCTCCTCGGGATCAGACCGCAAGGGTTTCCACATCGGCGTGGCCGAATCACTCGACCAGGGTTCCCCTCAATAAGCCAGGATGGGCCCGGTAAGACAGCCCGCATTCAGACTTCACTATAGCTCTTTTAGAAGTGTCGGGCTGGTGTAAAAAGTGCCCACTCTGCACAGAGCTTAATAGAGATCAGCTATCCCCACTTCTGCTGCTTAATTTATGAAAAATATGTAAAAGTTTCATATTCCAAATTTTTGACACCAAGTTCAATGTACAGTACCATATAATTAAGGCTTTCTGCCATGGTGTCTGACTTTTACACATAAATGCAGACGAAAATAACTTTTCTTTCTGTATTTATTTGAAATAAATTGGAGAAATGAAGATCTCTTGGTTGGGTGGTTAAGTTGTCTATGGCTGTGTGAAGTAACAGTGCCAGTATTGATTCCATTTATGGATTCTGGTAGTGCGACATCCCCGATTTCATTTCCCCTCTATGTACAGACCCACCCCACAATTATAGACAATAAACAGAGCGATTCTAAACATTTTAAAATGTATTTAAAAGAATGGACTCTGCAAATAGAGGATACCCAAAAGGAGAAGGGGTGGTCCCCCAGGACCCAACGAGCCGTCCGTAAAGCCAGAATGAAACTAGAGGCCCACTATGCTGAACATACGGCGCAACTAATGGCAAAGACTAGGCAATTCTATTATGCCAAGATTAACAAGGCTAACAAGCTACTAGTAGCCAAACTGGCCAAAATTAGACAAACACACCATCACGGGGCTCCGCGACCCACAAGGGAGGATGCATTACTCAGAGCCGGAGAAACAAAGGCTAGCAATGGACCACCTAACCCAAGTGATGAATACACCCCGACGGGACCGGTCCAAACAGGAGGAATACCTACGGGGGGTGGCCCTGCCGCGCCTGTCCACCGCAGCGAGAGAGAGAGCCTAGAAGCACCGATCACGGGGGAGGAGGTCGACGAAGCTATTAAATCCCTCAAAACTCGGGCCACCGGGCCCAGATGGTTTCTCCTCAAGATTCTACAAAGTATTTAGATCCCAACTGATTCCCCCCGATGGTGTCACTTTTCAACTCATTCAAGGAAACAGGCTTGGTGACCCCCTCAATGCAGGAGTCTACTACTATCCTCCTCCCCAAGCCACGGAAAGACCCGAGAGACCCAGCTTCATACAGGCCAATTGCCCTGTTGAACATAGACGCTAACCTTTATTCAAAGATCTTGGCCAACCGGCTGCCGCACATCCTCCCGGCCTTAATCCACGCCGATCAAACAGGCTTTAGTCGGAACAGAGCGGCAGGAGACAATATCAGGAGAACCCTGAACCTGGTAGACATCGTCCACCGAAACTCCCAGGGCCTGGCACTGATGGCCCTAGATGCTACCAAAGCATTCGACAGGGTAGACTGGTCATATTTGAAGTTCACCCTTGAAGCCTTTGGCTTTGGTCCAACTTTCCGATCTATGATATTGGCGAACTATAAATCCCCTAAAACCCTCCTAAGGATCAATGGCTCTCCATTGACCCCGATCCCCATGACCTGTGGGACAAGGCAGGGCTGCTCATTATCACCCCTTCTCTTTGCGCTAACAATGGAGCCTTTTGCCCAAAGAATCAGACGGAACAAGCTTATCAAGGGTCCCCAAGTATGGCCATCCCAACACAAAATTGCATTATACGCCAACAACGTCCTTCTGACGCTCTCGGAGCCCAACTCCTCAGCTAAACACGCCCTGGCGGAAATAGCTAACTTCGGGATGGTCACGGGTTTCACCGTCAATTTCTCTAAATCAGTAGCCCTGGGCATTGGCCTCCATCGGGAGGAACAAGAGGTACTAACCAGGCTGTTATTAAACAAGAGGGCAGATTCTACAAAGTTAACAGGATATTGCCCTTAGTAGATTATGTTCACACAATAGATAGGCAACACACATGTGTATTATAAACTGTTAGCAGCCAAATAAGACCCAAAGGAGGTCCAGTCGGCATAAACCAAACAACTGTGGTCAGGACAACAATTTCAGCTAATATCTAGCTAAACATCGAGAAAAATGTAGAAACAGGGCTGTGGCAGAAGACAGAAGGATAGAACAAGAAATATAATATCCCTGCCTAAAGTGCGCTCTCAACTAGGTTGCGGTGTTACAACGCCCATCTAATAGTGACAGAATAAGAGTCAAATGTATTTAAATTGGAAGAAACTGTAATTAAAAGAAGAAGCGCGCCAGGGAAATTAGAGAGGATATATATTCCTTCCCAAAGGCGCGTGTGGCATCTAACGGGGTGAACAGTCCTTTGATAGCCCACAGATTGTCACACTGACCCTGGATTGCTAGGGTTAAAATGACACAAAAACAATAGAAAAAGAGGAAATCCTTTTTCTAGAACACAAAGACAATACAGTCACGACTTCCCTTCCAAAAATCGTTTTAACTCAAGGGGAGTCAGGCAATGTAAAAAGGTTTGCTCAAACAATCACAAATAGGCTAACTAATGCCTTTTTTTTAGATGTAGCAAACAGTCGACCGGTTTCAGTGGCATGACTTCATTAAAACCACATTCATCAGGACAGTCTTAGCTTCCTCAAAGCTGGTGTGTTTAGTGGTTTGACAACTAGTTTATGAGAAACTAAAGTACGGTAGATGGAATTGTACTATACCACCTTGCCGTAGGTGTCAATGGACTGTAACAGTCTGGGAGGGAGCCTGTGGAATCAAAGTAAACCACAGTCACAACGCGGCTGCTAGGTTCCATACATTGGATTATGAATCGACACACAAATACGTGTCATTCATTTATGCAGACAGAGTCTGTTACAACCACACTACATCATTCTATCTTAGTGTATACCTCTCAATCTCCTTAGTATGAAGCCATCCTGGCATCTATGGCCAAAGTGTAGGCTACAGTATTCTATATGCTAGAAAATGGGTCAGTAATCTTAGGTACATGAAAAAAAATTTGATTTGCACGTCTTAATGCAAAAATGATCTTGAATCAGTGGAGATCAAACATTGTAAATGTCAAAGAAACACTCAACCTGTATTTGCTTCCCACGAGAGTCGAAGAAGGAGCGACTGCTTCAATTGAGGGCACAACTCGACTGACCAGTCCCATGCTGTCAATCTGGTCAATCTGTGGGGTAATGTAAAGATGTAACAGTATTACTCATATAGATGGCACTAGATTTAATTGTGCCTCAATCCACAGTGCCACTGATTTGGGTGCCAATAATTTGGCTCTTCTAATACATTTGGGAAAAGGGAAAAAGACAGGGAGCCAAGAATGGCTAATCCTGAAAAGGGCGAGGTCTTTCTATACAAAGGGACACTATCCCGTTATACTACAAGTTATTCCAAGCCCAAACGAGGTCCGCATGGCTTACCAGCATACACCTTCCTAGGTGTGTAGTACGGCTTGTGTATCTGATGCGAGTGCGACCGCAAATGTTTCACGCTCGCTGTTTATAAGGAACGGAGTGCCTGAAGACTTCCGTTCATTTCCATATCACGTGACAGATGTGAACGGATCACGTGTGCGCGTCTCATTATGCGCATGTTCGGCCCGGGTGTCAGGCGGATTACGCTAAATCAATTCAGGCCGCGGGAATGGAACCCCCCTGTCACGTGACATGCAATAGCATGTCACGTGTTCTCGCTTATATTGACACAATCAGCCCGGATGTCAGGCTGATCGGCTGGGACCAAGTCAGGCACTGTGTACCGAAGTGGATCAGCGTAGATATCCACTGATCTCGCTCAGAATCGAGGTCCCACTTTTAAATGGAAGACCATCGATCAACAGTGAGAGGCCAATAGATGTTACTGTCTATTTCATAGCCATATTATTTTGGCAACCCGTGATGAAAGGACAACTCATTATGACTTGATAGACCATACATTTATTAACTTGTGTGTGATGTATTAATAAAAGGTCTATTCTTTAATGGTCACAGAAAAAAGGGGGTGAAGGGAGAAAATAAAGCGGATGGTTCCAGGTCACTGGTGATGCGATCTATGTATCTCATATAGATTAATAAGCATCCATCTTCAGTCAGATAGGACCTGCAACCATCCTAGAGTACACAAAGGTCCTTGTTTTGCAGGACTAGGCGATAGCTTAGGCAATCATAGCTAAAGAATGCCAGGGTATACTTTCGTTCAAACCAACCTTATCCGTTTTTAAACACAACACCCATTTCTGTTCACGTTTCAATAGGAGATGGCTCATGTCCCCTCCTCTTCTTGGGCATTTTACTTTTTCTATGATTGTCCACTCAATTTCAGTGGCCTGGTGATTCAACCTCATGAAATGATCAACCATTGGTGCATTTTCCCGATGGGTCCTAATGCATGATAAGTGCTCTTGGATCCGTTTTTTAATTGGCCTAGTAGTCATGCCAATATATTTTTTATCACAGGGGCACTTTATCATGTAGATTACATTAGATGTATTACAATTAGTTAGGGAGATCTGTTTCCATGGTGTCCTTAGGCCTAGGTCCAGAGTCTTGGTGCGTTTGTTAAATATGCACACATTGCACTGACCACACGGTGTATGTCCCTGTGGGGCTGAATTGTTCCACAGGGTGGTCTGCCCGGTGGCCTCTAAAGCTGGTGTGTATGAATGTATAAGTGTGTCCCTTAAGTTTTTTCTTTTTTTCATGGCAAACCGTGGTAATGGCAAAGTGACAGGCCCTACATTGAGTATTGGCCACAGTTTGATTTCCCTTTTGAGGAGGTTGATTTTGTTTGAATAACTAAAGACTGCTGTAATTGTTTTTTCTCCAGCTGGTCGTGTTTTTTGTTGCAAGGTTATATCCCGAGGGATATTTCTTGTATGTTTCCTTGCTGTTCTCACAGTCTTCTTGGGATATCCGCGTTCTAATAAGCGGTCTGTAAATCCATGTGCCTGTGAATCATACTCCTGTGTAGTTGAACAATTACGCCTATATCGCAAGAACTGACCAGATGGTAAGTTTTCACGAAGACTCCTTGGATGGAAGCTGGTATAATCCAGCAGGGAGTTGTAATCAGTTGGTTTACGAAAGACTGTGGTGACCAGACAGCCTAATTTAGGTGCGATTTCCACGTCAAGAAAATTAATGATTTCTTTCGAAATGCAGTGTGTGAATTTGAGATATATATCTCTTGAATTGAGCCAAGTGAGAAATTCTTTGAATCTTAGTTCTGTTCCCGTAAAAATGCCCAAAACATCATCAATATACCGCGTCCATAGAGTGACCTGTGTCCTGAAAGGATTGGATGGCTGGTATATGCGAGTCTCCTTGAATTCAGCAACATATAGGTTTGCCAGAGACGGGGCAAATGTAGCACCGCTAGCGGTGCCTGAGCATTGCTCATAGAAAGACTCCTTGTACAGAAAGACATTTTTAGTAAGTGCGAGCTCTGCTACTTGTAATATAAGCCCTATTGGAACCTCTGGGGGAGTCACTAGATCTCTAAGGACTTTTTCCACTATCTCAAGGGTCGCTGATGAGAAAGACAGACATGACGGGTTTGCACCCTAGATCGACGCATATTTCTGCGGAATCCCTAACTTTTGAGAAAGCCATAGTGAAAAAAATGGAAGAGATTGAAAAGCAAGAAAAAAGTACCTTCCATAACATTACCATGCAAGAACGCAATGCCTTGCGCGACCTTAGTAACAACAAGGCCATTATAATCAAACAGACAGACAAGGGCGGTGCAACCGTTATGTATTCAGTAGATTATGATCTTATGGTCACATCACTTTTGGGAAATGGGGACCATTACAAAATTCTAACAGGGGATCCTACAGAGTCTTCGAGTAACTATCACGAACATTGTGGAAGAAGCAGCATGGGAAGGCCCTATTAGCACCAAAGAAGCGGCCTTCCTTACTCCTAAATTTCCGAAAATTCTGGTGTTCTACGCACTACCTAAGGTACACAAGGGGATATCACCACCCCCTGGGAGACCTATTGTTGCTGGGATCGACTCCATTTTGGAACCACTTTCCCAATTTGTAGACTTTTTTCTGAGGCCACCAATTCCTAAAATGCGATCTTACACCAAGGACACCATGAGTATTTTAAATACACTTCAAGGTGTGATGTTTGATCCAACTACCCAATTCTTGGTTACATTGGACATAGAAGACCTTTATACCAATATCCCTCAGGCAGCGACCCTTGAGATAGTGGAAAAAGTCCTTAGAGATCTAGTGCCTCCCCCAGAGGTTCCAATAGGGCTTATATTACAACTAGCGGAGCTCGCACTTACTAAAAATGTCTTTCTGTACAAGGAGTCTTTCTATGAGCAATGCTCAGGCACCGCTATGGGTGCTACATTTGCCCCGTCTCTGGCAAACCTATATGTTGCTGAATTCGAGGAGACTCACATATACCAGCCATCCAATCCTTTCAGGACACAGGTCACTCTATGGACGCGGTATATTGATGATGTTTTGGCCATTTTTACGGGAACAGAACTAAGATTCAAAGAATTTCTCACTTGGCTCAGTTCAAGATATAGATATCTCAAATTCACACACTGCATTTCGAATGAAATCATTAATTTTCTTGACTTGGAAATCACACCTAAATTAGGCTGTCTGGTCACCACAGTCTTTTTCGTAAACCAACTGATCACAACTCCCTGCTGGATTATACCAGCTTCCATCCAAGGAGTCCTCGTGATAACTTCTTGCGATATAGGCGTAATTGTTCAACTACACAGGAGTATGATTCACAGGCACATGGACTTACAGACCGCTTATTAGAACGCGGATATCCCAAGAAGACTGTGAGAACAGCAAGGAAACGTGCAAGAAATATCCCTCGGGATATAACCTTGCAACAAAAAACACGACCAGCTGGAGAAAAAACAATTACAGCAGTCTTTAGTTATTCAAACAAAATCAACCTCCTCAAAAGGGAAATCAAACTGGGGCCAATACTCAATGTAGGGCCTGTCACTTTGCCATTACCACGGTTTGCCATGAAAAAAATAAAAAACTTAAGGGACACACTTATACATTCATACACACCAGCTTTAGAGGCCACCGGGCAGACCACCCTGTGGAACAATTCAGCCCCACAGGGACATACACCGTGTGGTCAGTGCAATGTGTGCATATTTACCAACCGCACCAAGACTCTGGACCTAGGCCTAAGGACACCATGGAAACAGATCTCCCTAACTAATTGTAATACATCTAATGTAATCTACATGATAAAGTGCCCCTGTGATAAAAAATATATTGGCATGACTACTAGGCCAATTAAAAAACGGATCCAAGAGCACTTATCATGCATTAGGACCCATCGGGAAAATGCACCAATGGTTGATCATTTCATGAGGTTGAATCACCAGGCCACCGAAATTGAGTGGACAATCATAGAAAAAGTAAAATGCCCAAGAAGAGGGGCATGGGCCATCTCCTATTGAAACGTGAACAAAAATGGGTGTTCTGTTTAAAAACTGATAAGGTTGGTTTGAACGAAAGTATATCCTGGCATTCTTTAGCTATGATTACCTAAGCTATCACCTAGTCCTGCAAAACAAGGACCTTTGTGTACTCTAGGATGGTTGCAGGTCCCATTTTACTGAAGATGGATGCTTATTAATCTATATGAGATACATAGATAGCACCACCAGTGACCTGGACCCATCCGCTTCATTTTCTCCCTTTCACCCCCTTTTTTCTGTGACCATTAAAGAATAGACCTTTTATTAATACATCACACACAAGTTAATAAATGTATGGTCTATCAAGTCATAATGAGTTGTCCTTTCATCACGGGTTGCCAAAATAATATGGCTATAAAATAGACAGTAACATCTATTGGCCTCTCACTGTTGATCGATGGTCTTCCATTTAAAAGTGGGACCTCGATTCTGAGCGAGATCGGTGGATATCCACGCTGATCCACTTCGGTACACAGTGCCTGACTTGGTCCGAGCCGATCAGCCTGACTTCCGGGTTGATTGTGTCAATATAAGCGAGAACACGTGACATGCTATGGCACGTCACGTGATAGGGGGTTCCATTCCCGCTGCCTGAATTGGTTTAGCGTAATCCGCCGACACCCGGGCCGAACATGCGCATAATGAGACACACACACGTGATCCATTTACATCCTTCACGTGATACGGAAATGAACGGAAGTCTTCAGGCACTCCGTTCCTTATAAACGGCGAGCGCAAAACATTTGCAGTCGCCCTCGCATCGGATATACAAGCCGTACTACACACGTAGGAAGGTGTATGCTGGTAAGCCATTGGGACCTCGTTTGGGCTTGGAATAACTTGACTTAAATATTGTAGTATAACGGGATAGTGTCCCTTTTCAGGATTAGCCATCCTTGGCTCCCCCGGTCTTTTTCCCTTTTCCCAAATGCAATAGAAGTGCCAAATTATGGGTACCCAAATAAGTGGCACTGTGGATTGAGGCACAATTAAATCTAGTGCCATCTATATGAGTAATACTGTTACATCTTTACATTACCCCACAGATTGACAGCATGGGACTGGTCAGTCGAGTTGTGCCCTCAATTGAGGCATAGTCACTACTCCTTCGACTCTCGAGGGAAGCAAATACAGGGCGAGTGTTTCTTTGACATTTACAATGTTTGATCTCCACTGATTCAAGATCATTTTTGCATTAAGATGTGCAAATGAACGTTTTGCATGTACCCAAGATCACTGACCCATTTCCTAGCATATAGAATACTGTAGCCTACACTTTGGCCATAGATGCCAGGATGGCTACATACTAAGGAGATTGAGAGGTATACACTGAGATAGAATGATGTAGTGTGGTTGTAACAGACTGTCTGCATAAATGAATGACACGTATTTGTGTGTCGATTCATAATCCAATGTATGGAACCTAGCAGCCGCGTTGTGACTTGTTTACTTTGTTTTGATTCCACAGGCTCCCTCCCAGACTGTTCCAGTCCATTGACACCTACGGCAAGGTGGTAAAGTACAATTCCAATTACCGTACTTTTGTTTCTCATAAACTGGTTGTCAAATCACTAAACACAACAGCTTTGAGGAAGCTAAGACTGTCCTGATGAATGTGGTTTTAATGAAGTCATGCCACTGAAACCAGTTGACTGTTTGCTACATCTAAAAAAAAGGCATTAGTTAGCCTATTTGTGATTGTTTGAGCAAACCTTTTTACATTGTCTGGCTCCCCTTGAGTTAAAACGATTTTTGGAAGGGAAGTCGGGACTGTATGGTCTTTGTGTTCTAGAAAAAGGATTTCCTCTTTTTCTATTGTTTGTGTCATCTTAACCCTAGCAATTCAGGGTCAGTGTGACAATCTGTGGGCTATCAAAGGACTGTTTACCCCATTAGATGCCACACAAGCCTTTGGAGAGGAATATATATCCTCTCTAATTTCCCTGGTGCGCTTCTTTTAATTACAGTTTCTTCGAATTTAAATACATCTGGAAGAAAGTGGTATAGGACGTACAAGGCTGGATGTATTACACATTATAGAAGCTGGTAATTTGACTCTTATTCTGTCACTATTAGACAGGCATTGTAACACTGCAACCTAGTTGAGAGCACGCTTTAGGCAGGGCTAGTATATTATATTTCTTGTTCTATCCTTCTGTCTTCTGCCACAGCCTTGTTTTTATATTTTTCTCGATATTTAGCTAGATATTAGCTGAAATTGTTGTCCTGACCACAGTTGTTTGGTTTATGCCGACTGGACCTCCTTTGGGTCTTATTTGGCTGCTAACAGTTTATAATACACATGTGTGTTGCCTATCTATTGTGTGAAAATTAACCAGGCTGTGCCTGATCAAATGGAAGAGACAAGCCATCCCCACCTGGGAGTTCACGTTACAGCAAACCCGAAAGACACATACCAGGCAAACTTTCCCAGATTATTCCAGGAACTTGAAGGGGACTTAAAGCGCTGGTCCACGCAGGAAATCTCACTAATGGGACGGATCACGGCAGCCAAAATGAACCTGCTTCCGAGATTCCTCTATGCTTGCTCCTCCCTCGCAGTGGCCATCCCAAGGCCGGGTCTCCAGAAGAAAATGCTGAAGTTCATATGGAAAGGCAAGAAAGCCAGAATCCCCCACAAAACTTTGCTTGGCAGCTCTAGACTAGGAGGACTGGGGGTCCCCGATCTCCAGGCCTATAGGGCAGCAGCACAGCTAGCACACGTCCACGCTTGGCAGGTTACCATAGACCGCTCTAGATGGGTGGAACTGGAGCAAGCGCAATTACCACTCCCCCTGCGGTTCCTCCCGCATATCCAGCCCGCCCGGAGAGAACACTGGAAGACTCTCCTGCTAACAACCAAACACACTAAGCTCATGGGACTGGGCCCTGAAACAAAAAGGAATCCCGAGGGTAGAGCCCACTCCCCCCTATTTTCCATAACCCCAACTTCTCAGCGGGGATGAACCCCCGTAAGTTCCAGAATTGAATCGACAGCGGCCTCGAGACCCTAGAACAGCTTTACGCCGGGAACATACCCCCGCACCTTTGAGCAATGTAAGGCGGTGTTCCAACTACAGGAAAGGGACAGATTTTCCTACTGCCAACTCAGGCACTGGTGCTCGCACCCCCGGACACTCCGGGTTGCCACTCGCCCCCCTTGCTCCCCTTGAACTGACACTTAAGGACCTACCATCCCGGAGCGGGATCTCAACCCTGTACAGATGCTTCCTGGGGGACTTCCTAAGCACAAGAACGCGATGCATGGCCCAATGGGAGGCCGACCTGGGTCACCCGAACGACGACCAGACCTGGGTGGACATCTGGTCACGTACCCACTCCTCTTGTACCTGTGTGACCAATAAAGAATATGCATATAAGCTTGTGCTGCGATGGTACTACCCCCCCTTCGACTGCACCACATGAACCCGCGGGTGGACCTGTCCTGTTGGAGGGGATGCCCCCAGCCGGGCTCCTTCTTCCACATGTGGTGGACCTGCCCAAAGATCCAGCAATTGTGGGAACGGTGCCTGGCAACGATCAAACAAATCACCGGGATAACACTCCCCCTGGAACCTGAAACAGTCCTTCTGAGGGCCCGTCACCCGGGGTATTCCCCGTTCCGGAAACAGAGCGAAATTAGTAACGCAATGCCTCCTGGCAGGCAAAACTGTGCTGGCCCGCTTCTGGAAGTCCCCGGACGGCCCACGCATGGCCCACTGGTGGGGAAAACTATGGGACATCCTGATCGCGGACAAAGTGACCACAGCTAGGGCGGGAGTCCTGTACCGCTTCCAGAATGTATGGGCCCCTGTACTAGACTAGGAGCAGCGATTCCCCGCCGTAACATTCAAACCGCTTAACACTCGATGGGCCCCGAGGGATCAAAAGCTCACTTGAGGCGCGAAAGCGGCGGGCGCTCCCGCAGGGAAGCGGGGGATCTGGGGAGGGGGGGGGGATCCGGGGACCGTGGGGGGGGGGGGCAAGGGAGCGAGGAAGAGTATACGCTAATGGGAAGTGGCTGGAAGGAGTAAAATCCTCATGCAATGTTGTTTGTAATTTGTCCTGCCTTGGTTTAAAATAAACATTTAAAAAAAAAAAAGAAAAAAAAAAGAATGAACTCAATTTAGACAAAGGTGGTCTCCAGCCTTATTGTAGAAATCAGTATAAAGTTATAAACACCAAGAATAAACAGGCAGCACAACAAATGTACCTGCCTAAATGAATCTCACTATTGGTAGTGTTGCAGATCAGAAGAAGGAGTTGGACACTGGATATTTTCAAGGTCTTAATTCAAATATTAAGAAAAATGCCTAACTCGCCATATTGCTACAGGGATATTACCTACCTAACCAAACTAAGGTACTCGTCCATCGTCAGAAGTCCAAAGAAAACGTCCCCTTTCCAAAACGTACACTTACCTGGCCCAATCACCAGAACTAATAACTAAATACTGCCGAAATCTACGACTTCTGGCATCTTCCCTTTAGCCATATTTCTTGGGTTGCATCTCAGGGTTTTCCAAACGTACAACGTTCTGTTAGCAGTACAGTATATTGATCTGGGCTTTCTTATTCTCTCTTATGAGCTTCTGTAGTTCGTGGTACAGACGTAGAGTTTTGTTCTCCAAGAGTTTGTGAGACCTGCCAACCTCTTTCTTACACTCCTTTTGGCAGTTATCTTTTAATTATCTACCTCCCAATTTGAATTCTTCAGAGTCTCTCTTTATATTTCACTCTGTCTTTGATGGGGAAATCTATACCCTTTTCAATGGTTGGAGACTACAACTCCTGGGGCCTCTCCAAAGATTGCCCCCTCGAGTTTTAGATTCCTGTAACTGGCGCTCAGGCTTAATTCAAAGACTTTCTCAAAGTCTCTTACGAAGGAAGATAAGTGCTCTTCAATAATTATCCTCGACAACCCTCTCCGTTTCTCCCAAGACATGCTTGTGCTTTCTCAATAGCCCACAATCCATATTTCAGATTATTTTACACAGTTTACATAGTCTGCATTGCCTCCCCCTTTCCTGATTCACCCTGGTACCTTCACTTGATGTAGGTGGATTCACCAGGCTAAGCGTCGGGACGTGCCTGCTTCGTTGGTTCTCTGTCTCTGCTTTCACGCCTCTGCTGCAGCATCACTCTTGGCGTCTCGTTATCCCTGTGCGCTTGGCATAGGTCTGCCGACGGGAGGTTTCATTCCTCCCTGTATTTCTGGTTTCGGCATGGTTGATCGGCCCCAAAATCCCACCGCTTTCCCATGGCCACACCACCAAGATGGACAGCTTCCGGGACTCAGGCCTTGCACCGACTTCCACAAAGTTCGCTACGGCAGTCTGCTGGTGCCACTATCTGGCATGCCCTCTCTCGTGGGCTGCCGCAGGCTCCACACTTCTCTGCCCCTCGGAGACATACTTACATCAGAGATTCCCCTGTGCACGGCTCCCTCTCCTGCCCCAATCAGTTTGTCCTTTTTACACACTCCTTTATGCTCAAAGGGCCAGAACGTTCAGGCATCGTGTTCGGTCCAGCATTACCTGAAGCCAACTTAAAGGAAATCACGTATTGGTTAATGAAGGCTGTCCCATTTAAGCAGACTATGTTGTTTGCATTGGGAGTTCCTCATGGGAATGGGAGTCCTCGTCACCTAGAGGGGAGTCACTCCCAGTGAGGTCCCACTTGCCCAGACCACTTCGGATGGCCTTGCAGAGCGGGCTCACCTCCATATCCTCAAAGGGGATGACTCTTGTGATAAAAGCTGGAGTGATTGCAGCAGCAGTGGTAGCAGAAGGAAGAAAGCATGGTTTGGTCAATCCAGGCAGAAGTGGGTGAACAGAAGGGACACAGGGACTTTGACCAAGCAGATTCCAGCTGCCTGTCCTGAGAGTCCGGTTTCCCCAAAATCTGAAGTGCAGAGGTTGTGCAGCGGAAGGAGTTTAGGAAGACTGCTTTTCCACATGTGAACCTAATTGCAGAGATTGCGCAGCAGAAGGCATGCCGGAGACTATGGCTGAGAAGAGTTTTGCAGCCGAGGGTCCCGAGAGCCAGTTAAGCTTTGTGACTGCATGGCAGGGTGGTTACCAGACAATTGGTCGAAAAAAACTGGTCGACTGGACAAATGGTCAAACCAATTTGATCGAAAACCAAATGGTCGAATTTTTATTTTCACCCCTTTTTCTTTTTTGGGGTGGGGGGCCCCAACCCCCTTTTTTTTCTAAAAAAAACCTTTTTTTTAAAAAAACGAAAACCCGAAAAATAAATATATAATAATAAAAAAAAATTCGGCCATTTGGTTTTCGACCAAATTGCGTCGACCAAATGTCTTTCGACCAGTTTTCAGTCGACCAAATGTCTGGACACCTGGCAGGGTCAGAGACCTTTACAGAGAGAGTGTATGCCCAAAAGAAGCCTGAGGAAGTCCAAGTCCTGCGCAACGCGAAGGGAACAAGACAGAAGCTGGTGAGTATTACCAAGCGTTCTGATCCAATGCATAAAAGAGGCAGGCAACAGTATCCAGTAGATACACTCACGTGCGAGTGAAAGCCCTTGGAACGTGACCGTAGCATTCGCTTTTGAGTGATCTTTATTCCCTTTACTCGAATAAAAGCATAACGCTGTGAAGCACGATTAATTGAATTTTCAAACATCTTAAACTGTACTGTGAAGTCATCCTGACAACGTTTCTTTAATCTAACAAGAAGCTTTGTTGCCTTTACCTTATCAAGAGTTGTGTCCTATTTGAACCTAGTAAGAAACACTGTTTCTTCTATGATATTTAAAGGTTGTGGCAAAGTATCCTGGACTGAAATAACATTGATGCTATCTAATGAAGTGGAAATTCATTGTTCAAGGAAGAAGAGAACGTTTCTGTTGACTGAACTTTGGTTGACAGAACTTAATTCAACTTGAAACTGTTCACCCAGCTTACCAAGAAAGACTGAATATATTAGAAATACAACTGTTTTATTGTTGTGAATTGCCATATATTTGTGTGTATTTTAGGTTTCAGGTGAGGGACAGATATTCTGTTTTTAAGAGTGTGTTTTCCTTAGGTTTTGATATGCAGCAGGGAAAGCCCCGTCAGAGTAGGGATAGTAAGGCGTTTGATGAAACGTATGATTTAATAAAATGGCATATTTTGAGAAATCATCCAAGAGTTGTCCACCTCACATTTCTGACCCCTAACACTCGCCCCTGGGGAGAAGGGATGAATACCCCAGATTTGTCACAGTAGTCATTCACTCTCAATTCTAAATACATGTTGTACTCTAAAGGATTGTAGACATTCTAAACATTTTTACTGCTTCGATCTAGAAAAAACAGTCAACTTTAAGGACAGTGTTTCAACATAATGAGAGTGCATTGAAAACAATTTCATGACCAATTAACTTGACTTGCCTGTTTAAGCATAGGGTTGTCAATGTATTGGCTATGTGTAGGTCATTTAATGTAGATGGTCAACTTGCCTCTGGCTCCTCCGGGTTTGCAATCAAAGTAATGCTCTCTGGGATTTGTTTATTCTGTTCTGAACCCATGTGTGCTGTGTTCTCAGAATATTTGTATAGCTGGGGGGTGGGGGGGGCGCTGTTGCGCACGATAGAAATGGCCCCTTGATTGTAGAGCTCCCGCTCCACTAAGAAATCCTGCGCCTAATTCTTCTTTTCAGAGCTGCCTGCCGAATCAAAAATAACTATACGGATAGCCCAAGTATCCGTGCTTGTTCCTAGAAACTTCTGGAGGTCAGTGACCAGCAGCGCCGAAGTCACAGCTGGGCAAACACCAGCCAACCCACGCGGCTGACGTGATCCGGCGCTGGGTACCGGGGGGGAGCCACTCGGAGGCTGTGGATGCAGCTGGATGGAGGGCCCCGGATGGGAGGAGCCTGAGGCTGCGGCCCGCGTCCAGCATCTAAAACCTTGCTACGCGGCTGGTGCATGGAGGCGGACAACTTTAGCGGAGGAAAGGTGGACCGGCAGACCGGAAGCAGCCTGGGCTCGCTGCGTTCTCCAGCTGCTGAGCTCCAAGGCTGCCCCCCAGATCCTGCTGTTCAATGTGACACGAGACGGGCGGCAGTGCCGCAGCAGAACAGTACGCAGAGGACTGGAGAGACTTCATCAACGCCTCATGGCACCAAGTAAGAGGGACGGTGGTACGGCGGAGGGGGAGCCCCGTCCCTGGGCTGGAGGGCGGCCCTCTTGAGACTGCAAAATCCGATTGTGTAGGCCCGGAGGGGCTCTCCCCTGGGGTGGCCCTGTGTTGGCCGCGGTGATCATCCACACGCAAAGGCGCGGCGCCATTGGGGAACGCGGACTGCCACATATGCTAAAACACGACAGCGTGGCGGTGTGTGATTGTATACGTGCACACTGGTGGTGCTCCTCCCGAAGTGCTAAAACATTTAAGTGCACCCCGCCCTGAGCGACTGGTCGGCGGGACAGCGTTGGACCTACATCAGCCACCTGGCAAGCAAGGGAAGTTGTAGACTCCTGAAATAACACTGCACTACAAATCACCACGAACGGAATAATCCAATAATACAATACGTGGGAGGACACAGTCCACTCGTGGAAACCAGGTGCTGGCAAGCTATACCCTGATGATTGCGCATATATAACGCCTTTGACATCAGAGCCCGGTCCTAGCCCTTTGTGGAGGCATCATACAAGGGGTAGAATTGAAAATACGCAGAAGTGTGGCAAGCCCAAATTAGAGTACTGCAGGAAATACAACATCACAATATCATTATGGGCGAACAACACAAAGCAGGTAAAGGCGCCAAGACTCCTGGGAAGAAGAAGAAAGGCCCAATGGATGCCTACACCGGCAGCCAGAATCAAACCACTACTGCGGATGTCCACACTTGCACTAATGAGGCCTTGGATCCAGAAGCTGGCGATCAAGACGACAGGTTGACAACAATAGTGCAGAATGGATTTCGTGCAGTTAACATGAAACTGGATGATATAGTATCCACTCCCTCTAGGCCAGAGTGGACAAAGAAAGTGCACGAGTCACGGAAACTGAAAACAGAATAAGCACTAATGAAGACACCATTGCTCAACACGGCCGTGACATCACCCAGATTAAAGAGACTGTCTAAATTACAGAATAAATGCGAGGACCTCGAATCGAGATCAAGGAGAAATAACATCCGAGTGGTGGGGGTGTTGGTATCCTTTGGGAAAGGTCAAATGGAAAAGCAACTTGAAATACTACTTAAATCCTCGTTTGGGCCAGAG
Organism: Ambystoma mexicanum; assembly: GCF_040938575.1. Classification (NCBI taxonomy): domain Eukaryota; kingdom Metazoa; phylum Chordata; class Amphibia; order Caudata; family Ambystomatidae; genus Ambystoma; species Ambystoma mexicanum. Next base: position 124,717,634 of record NC_090924.1, on the reverse strand, counting down.
GCATTCTTCGAACACTTCTTGGTCGAGAGAGCGCATTGTACACTGGCGCCAGCACCTAAACCAGGCGCACCGCTACTCACGATAATCGCACGGCTCCTTAATTACAGGGACATAGACACAATCCTGCGGATGGCGAGAGAGGCTGGAACTCTCCTATATGAAGAAAGCCGTATACACATATACCCAGACTTTTCCGCTGGGGTTTAGGCGAGCAGAAGATCCTATGAGCCAGTCAAAAGGCTCCTGAGAGAACACCAAATCCCGTATGCTCTGATGTTCCCGGCCCAAGATGAGGATCCAAAATGCAAGAAGGGCGCACTTTTTCGAGTCCCCGGCTGAAGCCACGCAATATATTGAAACTTCCATACCCCTGCCTCCCAGAGGGGGCAGACCGGCACAAAATAACAGGCCCAGACCGGCGGACTAAGACGTTTAATGGACAAACATGTGCAAACGCTATCGTATCCTTGAGGCTATAGTCCGGACAATTCAATAGCCAAGGAGGCCATAGGCAATGTGGTTAAGTGGGGTTTTGGGACCTAGTCGGCAGCCATGTGAAGCAACATGGCTACCCCTGGAATATTCCATTAGTTCAAATGGGAACATCGTCAAGTTGGGGGTGATGAGGGTGGATGGGAGGGACGAGGGTGTGAGATTTGTTGTTTCGGTTTTGAAACTGACTCATTATGGAACAATGTTGGGGTTTGTGGCCACTGGAAGGAGTTACGTCCAGGTGGAAGGTTGACAGAGGTTAACTGTTTGTTGGAAAGTAAAATTGTGGTTGCAATGAGACTGGCGCCGACCAGATCGCACGAATGCTATAACTTTGATAGACGAGACAATGTCAAAATATTTACTTATAATGCGCTGGTGATGGGTTGAAGATAAAACTGTTGACATGGAATATACAGGGATTAAATAATCAGATGAGTCAGGAAAATTGGTAATTACATTGCCAGACATGGTCCCCAAATCCTAATGCTACAAGAAACGCATACAGTGGGAGTGAACAACATGCATATTACTTCCCAAATGGGGTGCTTTAAGGTTCCATACAGACCACTCTTCCCAATCTAGAGGAATTATTACCCTTATTCATCCAAGCTTGGGGTTCAGGCTGGGGGGCCACAAGGTTGATCAGTTGGGTAGATACGTTATAGTGTGGGGGGAGGTCGCAGGCCAACAACTGCTACTGGTTAACACATACGGGCCCAATATAGATGACCCTGCTTTCTACATGAATGTATATCAGGTGATTGTTTCCCTTGATGTGTCCAATGTGATTTGGGGTGGGGACTTCAATGTGGCCCTGGACCCTGCTCTTGACAGATCCACGAAAACTATTAGAGCTCCGAACAAAACAGTCCTGACCCTGGGCCATATTTTATCACAGCTTTTTCTAGTAGATGCCTGGCGGGAAATATACCCTGGCAGTAGGAGATACATATTCTATTCTTCGGTGCACGACTATTTGACTATTGGTTTGTCTCCTCGGCTATGACGGCTGCATTGAGAATGTGTGAAATTTTACCCTGTACACTATAAGATCATTCCCCAGTGCTGTTGGAACTAATGCTCCGGAATGCCCCTTGTCCTGCTAGAAGGTGGAGAATGCCGAGCAGAATGCTTGGGGACCCCGGGGTGGAGGAAACACTACATGTTGAAATGACAGAGTTTTTTACTAATAATGTGGGATCGGTTGGCAAATACTAACAGTGTGGGAATCCTTCAAGGTCTGGATCAGGGGAGTCCTGATATCAAGGTCTGTTGGCATGCTGAGGGGGGTGAGAAACGCGCTATCAGACATGGAGAGTAAACTAGATGCATTTGAGGAAGCCTACACTCGTACACAGGACAGAGAAATATTAGCTGATATACACATGCACCTTCACGAATTTGATAAGTTGGCCATCGTAGAAGTGCGCTATGTGGCAGCCCCCATACGGGCACGCAGATACGGGAGGGTAACAAGGCTGGTAGAACGCTGTCCACTTTACTCAAGCACGACAAGCAACCCAATCAGATCACAAGCATACAAACAGCGCAGGGGGAGGTACTTCTGAGGGATGAGGAAATCAACCAGGAATTTTCTAAATTTTTATAAAGAACTATATATGAATAAAGATAAGAAATCCTACACAGAAATTAAGTCATATCTCGAGGCTCTCTCCCTCCCTAAACTCTCTGATGAAGAGCGCTTGCCAATGGATCAACCGGTGACTGCAGAGGAGATTGCGGAGGCAATCAAGGCATCGTCATCAGGCAGGGCACCAGGATCAGACGGAATAGGGGCCGAATTTTATAAAGAGTTCCGCGAAGAACTCGTGCAGAAACTGATGCAGGTATGGGAGGAATCCCTCGAGAGTAACATATTACCCCTAACTATGAGAGAGGCTGTGATAACTGTGCTCCCTAAGCCTCGGCGACCATCACAGGATGTTTCATCCTATAGACCTCTGTCACTTATAAATACCGATGCCAAAATATTTGCAAAAGTGCTGGCCAATCGGCTTCTGCCGGCAGTCCCTACCCTTGTCCATCCTGATCAAAACGGGTTTATTCCCACAGCCCTGAACCTCGTAGGCTCTTTGGCACACTGGCACAAATAGACTCAGGGAGAATTGCGGTGGCTATAACCCTCGAGGCTGAAAAAGCATTTGATTCTGTCTCATGGGTCCATCTCCTGGCGGTGCTGGAGGCATTTGGGGTGGGCCCCAACTTGGTCAGATACGTAAGACTATTATACACTGAGCTCGGAGCTCAAGGGTTAACCAACAGGGCCATCTCCGAATTGTTCCTGCTGAGCAGGGGCACTAGACAGGGGTGTCCATTCTCGCCCCTGCTATTCGCACTGACCATTGAACCAATGGCAGCTGCGGTGCGATTAAGAGAGAGGGATAAAGATGAGGGGGTCCATCCAGCTGATCTCACTGTATGCTGATGATACATTATTATATGTCCAGGAGCCCAAGATAAACATAGCACCCATCATGGCAGAAATACAAGAATTTGCAAATTACTCTGGGTATACTGTAAATGGGGCCAAATCCGAAATATTCCCGCTCACACCGGCCACCAGGTGCCCTGATATAATAGATGGACTCAAGTGGTCGGAACAACATCTCAGATACCTGGGGATCCTCGTTTCCAGGGATAGACTCACATTATACTCAGATAATCACGAAAGCATGCTACAAACTCTAAATACAAAACTTCAGATGTGGGGGCGTCTCCCAATTTCGTTAGCCGGCAGAGCCGCCATCCTTAAAATGGTTCTCTTGCCCAAGTTGCTTTATTTCTTGGTTAACGTCCCCATATGGCCTGGTAGGACCATTTTCACCAGACTCCGATCCATGGTGGTAACATTTCTCTGGAACGGGAAGACAGCGAGGATAGGGTGGGAAAAAAATGACAGAACCATACGCCCCCGACTTCGAGCTTTATTACTTTGTTGCCCAAGCGCAATTAGCAAAATATTGGTACAATTCTTCGGATAGAACACCCCACACATGTATAGAGGAATACGCCACACACCCCACGAACATGCAATCTGACATTTTTGATTCACAATACAAGGATACATGCGAATACAACCCGGTAAACTGCACAGTCAGGGCGTGGGAGGCTATATACAAGAGGCTGAGACTGGAAACACCCTATAACCTGGAGATACCTTTATGGAACTTCCCGGGCATACCCCCTACGCATGACACCAGCATACAGAAATCCTTGGACCCCAATAGTGAGATGAAGCTGAAGCTGGGAGACATGTTCATCAATGGGAAATTTGTGGCCCTGGAGGAATTGCTGAGGGCACTGGGAGGTGGACCACTCAAGACACTCCAATATTACCGCAGGAGATCTGCATTTCAGAAAAAATGGCCATTATTCACAGATTAGCCTCCACCACATCCGTGTATACAGTTGCTAACAGCTAACGATGGCCTGGGAATCTCTAGGCTATACTCCGCGGTACAGACCCACACCCCCACAGTGAACCAAGTCAAGGAAAAATGGGAAGGAGATTTGAAGATGCCCACTGAAGAGAAGAAATGGGCCAGATACTGGTCACTCACTAAGAATGTGTCACTTAATTCTGGTTTACGGTTGATCCAATTCAAAATCCTGAATAGACTACATTACACCGGCCAAAGTAGCAAAATTTGCACCAGATACGTCGAATGCTTGCCCTAAATGCAACACACCTTGGGCCGGTGCCTTTCATATGCATTGGGAATGTCCAGTGGTGGCGGGTTTTTGGAATGCTGTGGCAGGGTTGTTGGAAGAGGTAACACAGGTCCCCCCTGAATTAACTCCCCAAAAATACTTGTTTGGAGACATTGGCAAACGCTCTGAGAAAATTAAAAGACTGTTTAACATCTCGTGTGGTGGCCAAAAAATGAATCCTACAGAAGTGGAAAAGCACCGGTCCACCCAGCATGAGCCCATTTCGACGAGAACTAACACATGTCAATGAATCAGAAGAACAATTTGTCTTGACCCAACCTGCGGCATGTAGGCCCAAAGACATTTCGGGCTCTTTCAGAGTTTATTTGTGCAACATGATTCCCGATGATGACAGGTCTCTAGTTTTCAACCTGCATGTGTTATAAGGCTGGAGAAATACTATTCCCCAGTAACATGAATGTTGAAATCACTCTGCCCTTCCACATTACACTTCAGCCTGATTGTGCATTGAAAGATAGGGGACTGTAGCGGCTTAACACTCTGCACAATACTTATTGAATAAAACAAATTCCCTATACCCCTTGTTGCACAGACATCTAATTTAAGACTAGACCTCCCCCGGCTGCTTTAATGTAGGATCTCACTCAGACAACAGAGAGTGTCATGAGTACTGTGACGAATCCTGAGAGGTCGTCACCCATGAGGTCAGGGGGGGGTAAGGCTGCAACCAGATAGTCCCCCGAGTTGGTACTCCGTGGGGAGGATCTCATGGGAAAAGACCTCCCCTCTGGGGACAAAGGAGAACATCTCGGGAGAACGCGGTATGCCCACCCTCCACCCATGCCCTATATTTATCGTTTGCTTGTTAGGCGCTTATACAATAAGAAAATAGTGTTTCAAAAGCACCCACAGAGCAGGGAGGGAGGGTGGTTAATCCATTACAGCACAATATTAAGAGCAGAGGGGGAAGGGGAAGAGCAACAAACCTACTATTCCTTGTGATTATTCAGAACGTGCAAGTGCGCAAAGGAAGAGGAGGCAAGTGCTGGGAAGGGCAAACTCACGTGTGAGCCATGGACGAAGTGCTAGGGATGTTGAGTGCTACACGGCCTGGGCCACAGGAGGTGTAAGTGCAAGTCTACAGAGCGGAGGGTGTGCCGATGCAAAGTGCTGTGGATAGACAGGAGCTGGGAAGAAATGGTGTGGGAGGTCAAGGCCCTGAAGATACATAAGGGCCACGGACACCAAATTCAGAAACTATGAGAGGAACGAAGGAGGGAAGGAGTAGAAGAGGAAGGTCTTACAGAACTTCCAGAATTTGAGAGGAGGGAGGCTATTCCAAAGGTGGTCGCCCGCAGCGTAAAGTGAGCGACCTCCTGCCCTTCATTTAGCAAAACGCTTTACACTGAAAGAGTTGGTGCCAGAGGAGCGAACTGGTCTAAAGGGCCAGTATTTAGTGAGATGGAGTTGTAGATAGTGTGTCCCCTGGCCCAGACAGCCTTGTGGATGATGCAGATGGATTTGAATTTAATCTGTGCAGCAACCGGGAACAACCCTTCACTCCTCAAGCCCCACTTCCATCAAAAACGGTTATATTTTGAGAGTGGGCCCATGTACTTCTGTAAGATATGCAAGATTGACATCACAACATGTACTGGGAGGAAGACGATCTTTGAGAACCCCGAGAGTTTGCCTAACCCAAGTACTGGGATGAGGTGGCCGTAGGAGGAATAAAGAGTGACATGACAACTACAGCTACACTTGTTGATGTTGTGCCAGGGTTGGAGCCTGTGACATAAAAGAGATAGGACTACTGGTCGTCAGCCCGCGACAAACCCAGTAGTTTCTAATCACGTCCAGAGAAGAACCAGGCGGAGTAGCGGATGCAGGTGAGCAGCTGTTGAAGACCAGAGGAGGACGAGCTAGAAGCAACCTCCCTGCCAGTCTTGACAAAAAGTGCTGTGGCGCGACCTTGACCAGGTGGACAAAGTCAAGACCGCCAAGCGGACCAAAGCATCCAACGGACCGAGGTAGAAGGAATGCCAGTACTGCTATCGAGACGCCCGATCCCAGGAAGAACCAGAGTGCTACCCAATCCCAGTGACCGGTATGGGAAGGTTTTGGGAGGCCCAGTAGGGACGTGAGGCAGGCAGAGAGGGTTCCATGTGTTAAAATCGTAGCTAAAAATGGCAGTGGACACAAACTATCTCGGCAAAAGGCTGTGGTTTTGCCACCGCAATCCATGTAAAGGGTATGTGGGACACCCCCGCAACCCCTGGACCCATTATACCATTTAAAGGCAACGCTCTCCTTAAATGGTGTAATGGGGTACACTGACGGGTCAAACCACAGCATTTCTGCCACGATTGTTTTGTACAGGCAATATTTTTGATGCGTTTTTATCACTGCATACCGCAGAGAGGGTCTTTTATCCGAGGAATGCTTCCTCTGCCCTGTGGCCTGATAAAAACCACTGACCACCAGAGAAGGGCATGGGAGCCGAATGTAAAGATTGAGAGAGTCAGTGGGGATGGAGAAGAGAAAACCACTGACTACCCGAGAGGGGTCTGGGAACCAAATCAAGAAGCGAGGCATCGTCCTCACAGCAGTACTTGGCGAGAGAGTAAGCGAAGTGGCCAGAACCAAAGTGTGAGAGAAACTGGGGTCTGGAACCCAAAATCAGAAAGTAACACAAGTCATCTTCCTTGTCGCAGTACTTGGTAGAGAGGGATACGAAGCAAGTCCAATAAAAGAAGAGGAGAAGCCAGGGTCGTGGGCCCTTCTAACATTTGAGAACGGTGTGTTTGAAGCCATGCGATTTTATTTATTTATTTTATTTCTAAAGCGCTAGAGACAAAAAACATGCAGAGGCATGGGAGCGCCAGCACAAGACAGAGACAAACATGTAAAGCAGTACCTAAACAGGATATTAAGTTCGAACTCATTCAAATAGGAAAGTTTTCAATTTGCTTCTCTTTTCCATTATGTTTTTATTGGCATTTTTCCATTGTTACAATAAACGATAAACTCCCCCCACCCCCTAACTCTCCCCCTCCCCTCCCAGGTTCGGTGAATTTTGATCAACCATATTGCGTGAGATCTCCTTATTCTTCTTCCCCTTACGTACTCCCTCTCTCACCTCCTTAGCCTTTCTTCGCCACTTATGCGGGGTGGTCCTCATGCCAGACCCAGGAGCTGCACCTTCCTTGGGCACCATGCCCGCCTGTAGTCTTTCATTAGAAATTGCAGAACCAAGTCCCAGTCAGCTAAAAATGTAGCATGTCCCCCCCCCCCACCCCTGATTGCATATGTTACTTTTTCCATTGAAGCAAAGTTCCACATTTTGGCCACACATTCGTGTTCAGTTGGTGGTTCTTTTGCTTTCCATTTTTGCGCAAACCAATAACGCTCCCGCCATTACCATGATGACGTAGACCTTCCGCTGGGCCTTCGTAGGCATCTGATCCATCACTCCGTCTAGGCCCATTAGGAACAATCCCACATTTGGCTTTTTCTACTCCCAAGACACCCCGGATTGCTTCCTGTACCAATTCCCAGAACTTCCCTACACATTGGCAGCCAAACCAAATATGCCTGCAGGTTCCTTCCTCCCTGCACCCTCTCCAGCATTGTCCAGAGGCAGACCGGAACATCTTCAGTCTGCTGGGAGTGAGATGCCACTGATGCATCATTTTCATCCAGATTTCCTGGATCTGCAATGAGTGGGCCAGCCTGGGGATATTCGTCCACAGGGAAGACCATTGATCTAGCTCTATCCCCTTCTCTGTCTCCCTCTCCCAGTTGGCCATGACATTTCTCGCCCCTTCTCCTTCCCCCTCTGATCAACCTATATAGGTCCCCCACTAAGTGTTTGTCTCCTGTGTTAGAGGTCACAAATTTCTCAAAGGGGGTTCGTGCCTGCGCTGCTGCCTTCGTATTTGTGGGATTTAGGGCCCAACGTCTCAGCTGCGCATATTGAAATCTTGCATCTTCCCCCACACCAAAGTCGCTTTTACATTTGATGAAAGTTTTTATCTCTCCCCCCCCTCGATTAGATCAAAGTTTATTGCACCCCCCCTTCCTGCCACTTTACAAACCTCTTCCCCACCCGCCCTGGTGTGAATTGTGGATTCATAAATATCGGGTTGAGTGGCGAGAGGTTATTGGCGAGGTGGGTTATTTTAGAATGTTTTATAACTCCGTCCCACGTGTCGCCCACCAGGGTTTCGACTGAGCTCCAATAAGAACCACCTCTATGTCAGGGCCCACCACAGCCTTGTCCATTTCCCTCCAACTCTTCTATCATCTTTCGACCAGTCCCTGGTCATTATAATTTGGGAAGCTCAGAAGTATGCTAAAGGGTCGGCCCCTCCCATGCCCCCTTTATTCCTGGGTAGTAGCATCAGTTTGTAAGGGATCCTTGGTTTCTTTCGGTCCCAAATGAAGGCTTGTGTATGTTTTCGTAGTGCTCTAAAGAAAGACTTCAGTATCCTTATGGGCAATGCCATAAACGCATATAGCAGCCTCGGCTGCACCGCCATTTTTATGGCATTTATCCTGCCCAAGCAGGATATTGATAATGGGCACCACCTAGTCAGTGCCTTTTTTATGGATTCCAAGAGTGGAGGGTAGTTAGCCTCAAAACATTGTTCCATGGATTTGGCGAGATATATTCCCAAGTATTTCAATTTATTCTTGGCCCACACATTATGACGACCTGGACATTACCAGTGTCATTTGCAAACCTAGTACCTCTGACTTGCTCTTATTCATCTTCAACCCTACTACCACCCCGAATTGGGTCAGTTCCTTATCTACCTCCTTCACCACTTTCCCTGGATTGGTGAATGTTAGCAGCATGTCGTCTGCGAATGCAGCAACCTTATGTTCTTTCCCTCCAAATGGAACCCCTTCGATAGCTAGGTTGGACCCAATCCTGCTCAGGATGGGCTCCAGGTATATGGCATATAAGAGTGGGGAATAGGGGGCACCCCTATTTTGTGCCCCTTGAGACTTTTATTGGTTCAGACAGCTCCCCATTAATCAGTAGCCGCAGAGATGGTGTTTTGTAATTGGCTGCAATCTTTGAAATAAAGGCCTCCCCCGGTCCCATCTTTGGTAATGTACCAAAAAGGAATTGCCAATCTACCCTGCCAAATGCTTTTTCAGCGTCCAGCGCCACAATCAAACCTTCTCGATGAGGTGTGCTACCCTCCTGATATCATCATGGGTCGGTCTTCCCCGAATGAAGCCTGATTGATCGGGATCAATCAGTCCAGGGAGGAGGGAATCCAACCAGGTCGCCAAGATCTTCGTGTAGATCTTGGCGTCTGTGTTGATAAGAGCCATTGGCCTATATGAGCTGCATTGGGACTGGTCCATCACTTTCGCCTCCTCCATTGATGGCGTTATTCCTCCGTCCTTCCCAAATCTGTTGAATAGTGCTGCTAATCGCGGGGCCAGTATCTCAGAACGTGCTTTGTAAAGCCGTACGGACCCAGTGCTTTATTAATGAGAAGTGAGGCTATCGCTCTGGTCACCTATTCTCTGGATATCACTTAATCTAGCAACTCACTTTCTTGAGTCATGATCACTGGTAACAGGCAGCCTTCCAAGTAGTCCTCCAGTGCTTTCCCCTCTGGTGATTCTGACTTGTACACCTTCCCATAGAAATTTGTGAACTCCCTCTTGATAAGATTCTATATCCGATAGTTCTCTCCAGTTTGGATTTTATCGCTATTATCTTGCCCCGAATTGTGGCCTTCAAGGCATCCCAAATAATTCTTGGGTACACCCACTGGGTCTCATTCGTTTGAAAATATTGGTTGATCTCTTCCCTCAATTCATCACTGAGGACGCGGTCCGTAAAGACATCTGACTGGTACCTCCACTTCCATAGGCCTACTGGGCGGCTGGGCACAGTGAATGTGACCGATGGGCGAATAATCCGACAGGGTGATGGTCCCCACTTCCACCTCCCCTCAGTCTTCCCAGCAGAAGGCACAAGACCCATATGTAATAGATCATGGATGCTGATCTGTGCACGTGGGAATAGAAGGTATATGCCCTCGCCTCCCCTCTCTTTGCCCTCCATGTGTCCATCAGTGCAAGATTCTCCATCATCCCACTTAATTCCTTGGAAGTCCGGGACTGTGTGGCAAATGTTTTTGTGCTTCTGTCCCTCCCTGGGTCACAGGCAAGGTAAGGTTAAAGTCCCCAACTAGGATTATATTTCCTCTGGCAAACCCCTCAAGCTTTTGCATCATTTTCTGTATGTAGTGGTCTTGCTCCACATTCGGAGCGTACAGTGAGGCTACCGTTAGAGATTCTCCACCTCCCTGGCAAACTATCGCCACCAATCTGCCGATCTGGTCCCTGCTGACATCCGTAATTTTGAGGTGTAGATCGTTTCTCAAGGCTATTAATGTACCTGCCTTCTTATTCAGGTTGTTGGCTTGCTGGATTCTGCTGTAGCCCCTTATCCTAAGCCTGCTTTTGTCCCTTTCCTGTAAATGGGTTTCTTGCAGAGCTTTATGTCTGGGGTCTCCCTTGCCAGGTATTTGTCCAACTCTTTCCTTTTAAGTGGAGTGTTCAACCCCCTGATATTCAATGATATTACTTTTATAGTTGTATCCTTGGTATGTGAGTGACTACGTCCCTTTCCTCTAATGGGAGGTGTCCCCCCTCCACCCCCCCTTCCTGACTTAAATCCGAACCAGGATCCTGCATCCTCCTCTCCAATCCCCCCCCCACACCCCAACTCCTCCTCCCCCTTTCCTACTCGGTGGTCTCAACCGGCCTCTGGCCCCTTCCGACTTCCCCACTGGGTGTTGAGCACCGCTACTCTCACAGTAACCCTTCGTGCTGGTCTTCCCTGACCCACTGGATTCTCAAAAATGTCCCCCCACCGACCCCTGCTATTGTTGTGCTTGTCTGAGTGAAGCCCCCTCTCCAGGAACTTTTGCTTAGCCCATGTCTTTGTCGTCAATTATCTTCGTGTCTGCTGGTACTGCTTCTTGCACTTTGTCTTTGCCCGGTAGCCTCGGGCCTCGCCGGCCCTGCTTATTCCTCTGCCTCTTTCTCGGTTCCCGAGTCTACCATTCCCATGCTTTCCTTTTCGTTTGGTCCTTCATAGGGCCAAGAGTCTCCACGCATGTGGCGTCTACCTCGATTCCCAATACTTCTGCGCCTTCGACTGTAGTGACTCTCCTCTGCCTACCGTCGATCTCAAACAGGAGGCCAAAGGGGAAGGTCCACTTTTACCTCTTTTTGCGGTTTACCAGTTCTTGCACTACCGGGCGCATCTGCCGTCTTTTGTTTAGCGTGGTTTGATACAAGTCCTGAAAAAGATGCACCGCTGCTCCTTTGTATTGAAGGCTGTCTGTCCGGCCGCTCTTAGAATATTCTCCTTCTGTTTGTACCCGTGCAAAGCTACCAGCACGTTGCACGGCCTGGCTCCCGGTTCATTACGCTTCATCCCACTCTATGTCCACCTGTATCTCTTCCAGATTTGGTCGATCTATGAGGGAAGCAAATATTTGCTGAACGGTTTGCTGCAAGTCCGCGTCTCCTACCGATTCCGGCAGTGCTTTTATTTGACTCTTAACCCTCGGGGACCTATTGTCTAGGTCTTCCATCTGGAGCTCTAAGTAGTGCGTGGTTCTGGCCAGTTGCTCCAGCATTTCTTCCATTTTGTGGTTATCCTCGGCTACTTCCTGTAGTGCCCTCTCGTTGGTGTCCACTCTTGCCTCAATGCCGTGGAGCTCACGTTTGATTTCTTTCATTTCCCCCGAAAGGTCCTCTTTCATCTTCTCCAGCTGCTTCTGCATCGTGTTCGCCATTCTGTCTTAAAGCTCCGGAAGCAGTGTTCCATAAATGTTTGGGTAACCCTTTGTTCCCGATGGCCTTCCTCACGAGAGGGATCTTCCTCGCTCCCGTCTTCCGCCATGTCAGCCTCCTGCAGAGTTCCTCCCTCCACATTTTCTGGATTTGCCCCCGCCGCTCTTCTTGCTCCCTTTCACCAGGGTCTGGAGCTCCTTTCCCCTACTTTTCGACATCACGCCCTACTCAGCGGCCGTGAGCGGTGCGTTTCTCCCTCCTCTTCTGCAGTCGGATTGACTCAGCTCCCTGCTTTTGTCTTTCAGGCTTCCTCCCCCTCCACTGCGTTCGCTCTTCTCGTTGTTCCCCTTCATCTTATTGGCTTTTGCACCGATTTCTCTACTTAGACTTCTTACGTCAGTTGGCCTTCCCCCGTGGGGGCTAGACGCCAGTCCCCTGGGCTCCCTTCCCAATGCTTTTGGGGTCTCACCTCCTTATCCGCCTGTGTGGTGTGGTGCCGGGGCGCCCTTCCGGTGCTCCGAGACCGCTGTGCTTTGGTGCCTGCTGCCGATTCTGGGTGGTTCCGTGCAGTTTCCTAGGCCGGGGGCGGGGGAGGGGGGCAACAAACCCCTCGCCTGGTTTAGGTGCCCCTCGGACTGAACTGTAGGGCTGGCCCTGCACCATCTCCTTCCTTCCCACCTTGCCTCTGTCTGAGGGGAACAGATTCTTCAGGCCTTCTAGTCTGCGCCTCCCCTTCCTGCAAGTGGGGGGGGGTGGAGGGGAGGGGAGGGAGGGAGTCGTTGGCCCTGCGTATTTACTATCTTCTGCCCCAGGGGGTTGCGGCTGCTTCTAGGTCCCTCCACCCCGCTGTCAAGGCTCCTTCTTTGACCTAGTCTCGTTCACCCCTAGGTGTTCAGACCCAGGCCCCCCCCCCCCTCCATGCAAGCTGGAGGATTGAGGTTTGGGCGTGTATCTACGCAGTCCTGGTTCCCTTCCCTGGCTCTTCAGGGGTCTTTCCGTGAGCCCTCTCAGAGGAAAGTGAGAGGCCTGTAATGTTATTTGTTTTGTATTATTATTAGAATTGTTTTTTTTGGGGGGAATGTGGGGGGTGGCGGATGGTCGTCCCCACAGTCCTTCCCAACCTCACCGGTGCCGAGCTGATCCTCCTGCTTCACCGCCGGGCCCAGCTGCATGCCGGCCTTCCCCCAGCCTTTCAGTCCCACGCTTTGAAATCTGTGCTCCTCACCTCACTTGGAGCAGTCGGCTCCTATTGCTGCTTCTCTGGGCCTGCCGCACCACCTGCCATGGCCTTGCGTCTTTCTTCCGCTCTCCGTTGCGCCACCACTGAGTCGGGCAGACTGCTATCCCAGTGCCGACTTCTGTTCGATGGGGGAAGCCTCTTCCCGCCTTCTCCCGCCCCCCCTAGCCACCTCTCCAGTCTGCTGGTACCTGCTCCTCCTGTGGTCTGGCCGCTCTACTCTGAGGCGCCCTCTCGGCCAGCCCTCCTCAGCCACGGAGAGGCTTGTGTGTCCTTTGCTGGAGGTGGGCCTCGCCTCCTCCACCCGCTTGCTCCTGGGGGCTGCCTTAAGTCTCTGATCGGTCCGCTGGTGGATACCTTCACACCAGTCAGGGCAGTGCTCCCCTGTGCCTCCTTGCTGGTCTGCCCCGGTCCTTCCTGGGGTACGGACCTTCACTGCCCGGCCCTCTGTGCGTAGACCCAGCACTGTCCGCATCTTCTCAGCACAGCCCTTCCTACCTTCTCAATACAGCAGCTGGGTATGCGCTACGTTCTTAGGGGTCCGCTCTCTCTGGCTTGCGGAGACCATCATCTCCTGGACCCCACAGACCTTGCTTCCTCCTCTGCCAACTTTCTCGGTTACAGTGTCTTCGGGCACCTGAGGTGCTGGCGATCGCACCCTTCACCTCTCAAGGGCTATCCTCGCTTCCCCTCTGTTTAGTGGCCTCTCAGCTGCTCTGTCCTCGCGGCCGGGCGCTCTCAATGCCTCGGCAAGCCCTCCTTGCTGTTTCTCACTGAACCATGCCCGGAGAGGGGGTTCCAGCTATTTGTTTATCCGTTTTTGCAGAGGGGGTAACGGAGCATGCAGTTTCAGCAGGTCACCGCTCCGCCGGCCATCTTGGAATCCTTTCAGTTTGCTTTCAAAGTTTGAGGGGCTAGTGACACAAGGGTCTTCAATCTCTTTGAAGATCTGTAGAGCAAGAGAAGGGAGTCATTCCCCCTCGTGGCCCTAACCTGAAGACATGGCCAGGAAGCCTGGCGAAGAGAGTCATGAAGAACTCTGCAGGATATGCGGAGTGGCTCTTCCGATTGGTTCTTTCAACAATGCTCCTCCAGGGGGGGATCGTCTATTTGCCTCCCTGCTATCTTACATGAGGACTGGGGATAGTGCGGGCCAGAAGCAAAGTCGGCCATTGCAAAAGGGGGTTTTAGGGTTATCATACGCTTTTAGCTCCCACATATCCCATAAAAGCGTTAAGAGTCGGGGTGGGTGGTGACGGGGGGGGGGGGGGGGGGAGGTTGTGGAAGAAAACAGGGATCCTGCTTAATCGGTCGCCTAGAGGTATTAATCTTAGCATGCTCCCCTCCCTAGTCCCAAAGAGGGTGTCCTTCTCCTGGTAACAAAACAAAGCCTTTCAAATACAAAGTGTTAACCGATAGGCAATGTGTCTGCAAGGAAAAGTGCTTGAACTTCACCTTTTATGTTGGAGGACAATTTCGACCCAGGGAAGGGAGACATTCCCCTAAGGGGGTGGGGGGTGGGGGGGGAGAGAGAAAGAGCAAAAGAGCAAAAAAGAGAGCGAGAGCATGCATGTTCTGGAGATCGGTATGAACATTTAAGCACGGTAATGATCGTGCTGTGATAAAATCTGGACATGTTATTTTTACCTTTAATCTTTACATGGCACAATAACTATGTTTTTAACTTGGTTTGCTAGATATAACTTATAGCTGCAAATCTAATTTGTTTCATGTCGATCAGATCTTGCATGATTAAATATTTGGGTTTTAAATGTATCCATTAGCTTTCTAGTCAATTTTGAAAGTGAAGACATTTTTGTTTCCGGCCCCAAGAGGGCACCATTGACACATCTGCTTTATGCTTCCCTGCAGGATAGATGATGTAGGTCAATGTAAGGATTCTTCTGTTCTCGCATGGAAATCGACAATCTCTCCTTTACTATTGGGCCTTATGAGACCTGTATTTTGATGGATGGTGACAAGCCCTCTGAAGCCCAGGACTCAACCCCTTAGTTGGCATCTGGCTGTGGGTTTATGGGGCTGTCTCCTTAGAATCTGAATTCAGTACAATAGCTCAATGGTTCTATGTGGGGAATCTGTGATAATACTTTAGAAACCCCACCTTGGATGAACAGGAGGTCAGCCCTTCGGTTTAGCCTGAACTAGTCAAGGGTTCTGTAGCTATGGCTGAGCAGCCATGCTTAATCTAGGAGGGATGTGGGCTGTAATGAGACACACAGTACTCAAAACATACACAAGGAAATAGTTACACACTAGAAGTTACATAAAAATAAGCATTTTATATACAATAAAGCTTGTAATTTAAGATAAATATTATGACAGTAGCATTAAACACAGAATAAATATGCAGTATCAAAAGGATAAAAGATACTTTAGAACACTTTAAAAGCACTACAAAGGTTGTAGAAACTTCTGAAACAGATATGCAAACAGTAGACCAACTTGAATAACTTTATGTGAGGAAGGCATGGTATCGAGCAGTGACACAGACACAATGGATACAAGTTTCAAAAACCTTTATTTACAAATTTGCTTGGGATGGTAGAATTCCCAACTGGCCCCAACTCTAAAATGGGAGTAATCTCCACAATCAAACAATAACAAATATGTCCAAATTAGTTTGGTTAAAAAAATTATTTAAAAAAAGAGAAAGAAAGCCTATACTAACAAACCTAACCTTGCCCTCCTTCTCTAGATAACAAATGTGTTCAGGGAATACAAAAAGGAAAATAGTGTCAAAAAGAAATGTCAAAATGGCTTCAGCCTCCACACCCTTCCCCAGATTCAACCCCATAGGCTCTAGAGAGTCTCTTAATAAACAAAGGATAGGTGGATGGCACAGTTCTATCAGTCTTGCACAGTTTGGCTTACTAGCACAGTTCAACAGTTCAATCTTAGGCTTTCAATCTCTGGTGGTTCTTAGGCTTTCAATCTCTGGTGGTTCAATCACTTACTTGGGCTTCAAGCACCTTGTCATCAATACTCAGTTCGTATGCTCTTAATTTCTCAGTTCTGTACAGGCTTCCCTCTGCCGGGCTCAAGCCCATCTTGCTCTGTGTGGGGGTTCCCTTCCGCATGTTTACTCTTAGATCTCTTTCACTGTCGAAGACTTTAGAAACTGCAAGGAATTTACATAGACCTCTGCATGACCACCAACATTTCTTTCCTTATTCCTTTAATTCACAATCATGTCTTCCAGCACCAATGCCTCTTGATAATTTTAGTTCTTACACTTTTTCATTTACCTTCTTGGACCTTTCCAAAGATCTTAACATTTTACTTTTGCCATCTTTCACATTTCAAAGATTAAAATGTTCTTCTCGTTTAGCTTTCTTTCCTTTGATCTCCGCTTGTAACATCTTTCAAAGGTTCATAACATTTCACAGACTTTCGAGGGTGCAAACTCCTCTCGGAGGACCACCCTGATACTCTGTATCCTCTTCTTTAAACAATCTCTCTCTTCATTCACATTTTAAAATCGGCCCACGCACAACCTTCACCTTTAAAATCAGTCACTTTTCCTTTAACATCAACCAGAGGTTTGTTGTGCTCGATAAAAAAAATATGCATTTAGCACAATCTGTGAGTAATCTATTTCGCAGCTCAAGGCCGTTACCAATGCCTCGTCTGCTCCTCCCCAACTTTGCCATTCACCCAGCTGTGGAAAAATGGGGATACCATGTCTCACCATTGGGTGCTTCTTTCCCACTCCGAGGACCCCCTACCCAGGCAATCCTCCCTAGAGTGTCCACCCCCTCAGGGTAGGGATCCAAAGCGATGGCCTTTTCCCTGGCCACCTGAGTAAGGTGTCCCCGGGTACGAAGTTGTGAAACACTCTGGTTTTTCACATTTAGTTAAGCCTTGCTTAACCAATTTTAGGAAGTCCAGCCCTATTGTAGCTGAGTCTCACAGAGTCAAGGGAGGCACTGGGTATATAGTTATCAAGGGCAGAGGAAGAAAAGCAGGTAAGCAGCAAAATAGGCAGTGTCTATGAAGAGTTCACGTTTACAGGTAAGTAGCAGAAGATTTCTTTGGTGAAGAGCACAATGGGTTGTCCACCCCAATGTAGCTCAAGGGGGATGCAAGTAACAGCTTAACTGCAACCCTCCAAAGTACAGGAACAACAAAGCAGGCCCAAGGTCAGTAGTAGTAGGGGCTGAACAGTACCTTATCAGTAAAGAAGTGTATGTGGCAGGACGGTACCCAAGAAGAGGCAACAGCAGACCCCGGTTTGGGTTTTTGGTTTCTGCAACTGAAGAAAAGACCTTGCAATGGATCTGATGGTTGCTCTCGAGTACTTGGACGCCCAGCAGGAGATTTTCGCAGCACTGGCTCGTTGGTGCCTTTTTCAAGACTTAGTTGAAGGACGGTTGTCGTGCAGTAGACTGTTCTGGTTCTTGGTCCTCGTCTCACCTGAGGACACTTTCAGCCGTGCGATCCAGTATCTGGAGTTCTAGGAGGATGCCTGCAAAGTTTGGGTGAAACTGCACTTGATGTTGCACTGAAAATGGCATAGGACCCGGGGTATTGGTGAATTGAAGGCAATGGAGGTCGCAGCTCTTCTAGGGAGGGTGCAAAATGCAGTTCGTCTTGGGACTGGTTAGGCTCACGAGTCAAAGGGAGGAAGTAGTCCGCTTCGGGAAACCCCCCCCCCCCCTCCCCCCACCCCCCTCCGTCAATCAGAAGTTGATGTCGGGACTACAGCAGTTACTAGAAGTGGCTGCAAATGTCCTTCGGGTCTTCAGCTCCATTTGTCGACTCAGAGTTTCTGCTCCTGGGCCCTGGTCTTGTGTGCAGGAAAACTGTCTGAGCCTACCAATCACCAGACATATATTCATTCAAACTTGGGGAGGTGGCTGTCCAATGGGGACAGCCAGCCTCCCTGCACAAACTGGTTCAAGGCAGTCACGCTATAGAACAAAGACCAGGGGACTCGGTCACCTCCCTCGCTTCCTGTCCTTTCAGGCATCCAGAGAGACTTTGCAGGCTTTCCAAGGGAAACCCACCAAAGACAAAAGACCCATGAAGACCTCCCCCACTCAGGGAGGTAGAAGAAGGCTGAAGTAAGAACAAGTCATCATGAACAGTGAAAAGTACAGCCACCATTTTAGGCAAACGATAACCTTAGTGTACCTGGTCTCAGTTGTAATGGCAGCCTGTAACAAAAGTCCATAAAAAAGACATGCAAAAAGGTACACTGCCACCAGCCTGTCAGATGTAACAGTAACTAAAAGTTACTGAAACAGTGAGAAAAGGGTGACAACATTTCACAAATAAGGTGGGGTGGGCTGATCTCACAAAATAAAATACAGGAGGGACAAAAGACCCCACCCCCACCCTGGTAACATGTGTTTACAAAGTGTGAGGCAGGCATGGTATCAAGAGAGACAGACTATTTATTATAAAACTTTGTAGGGTTGGTGTTAATGCCTAACTGGCATCAACTTGAATGGGGTTGTTCCCTCAACTGATGCTTCTAAGGGCCGACGACTGTGCGAGTCCAAAACCAAAGTCTGTCTGGGTCAAAATCTATGCTTGACCTCACTCTAAAACAAATGAGATGTGGGGTCTTTAAAGAAAACTGGTGGTTCAAAAAGAAATGCAAACCAAAGCTGGTTTCAGGTAGCCCTACCATTATCACAGTTTAGTTCTGCCAGTTTAAAAGTAGCTCAACTGACAAGGGGTGCTCTCGGAATCTTCCATGTAGGGCTCTTGCAGCAAGTCTATGTAGTTCACAATGTCTCTGGGTCTCTTGGGGTTCCCTTCCCCAAGCTTTGACCCCTCTGGTTCCGAAAGAAAAAGACAATTCCTTTTAGGCCTCTCAGGGTTCCCTTCCCCAAGTCTAAGCCCCTGTTGTCTTAAACAAAAATTCACTTAAATGTTCACCTTGTCAGGATGTACCTTTCAAAGCACAGTTCTTTCATAGGGCAGCATCAGAGACTTTGAGAAATCAGGACCTTTGCTCCTCCCCATTGCGACCACTCTGATTTCTGGCCCTTCTCTTTACACACTGTACTTTTCTTCTGGCACCTTTTGCTTCCTTTGCCACCTTCACTCTGCCTTTGATTTTTTTAACCACCTTTCGTCAGTGTGCCTCTTGCACACTTTCCACTTCGCCGTGCACACTTCTCTTACTTGGCTGTGCCTCTTGCACCCTTTCCTTTTCCAGGTCGCTCACAACCTCTCTTTGCTTCTCGTTTTTCAAAATGATCACCTTCTGCTTCTTTCGCGCACCTTTCTTTCGTCAGTTTCCTTTTGCCTTTCGCACTTCACCGCTCTGTCACTGTTACCGCTACAGCCACCCGCCTGCTACAGAGTTTATCTCTCTCCTAAAACCCACTGTGTAGAACGGCACTAGTGGGCAATCACATCGGGATATGTCGCTCGAGATCAGGGTCGCAGGGGAACAAGCACTGGCCTGGATACAGCCAATAGGTCACAGGTTTCCCCAATCCAGCTCCATGGAGACACAGCTCCCTCGCCACGCAGCAACTCTTCCGGCACACCGGGTTAGCGTCCTGGCGTCCAGTTTTCCTCCGGATCATCTGGGCTCCATCCAGCAAACCCAGCTCGCTCTTTCCATCTGGCAGCACCACACATGATATACCATAACTGGGAGTCAAGAGGAGTCAGGTGTTGGGTGCCTGACCTTTTCTGACTATTAACAGGACAGTCTAGTGGTGGAATATAATAGGCCTCTCCCTGCTTCACACGTGGGGAGCCCGAGAGCCCCAAATGGAAAAGCGGATTCAGGCAGACAACGCGGTTGTTTTCCGCCATGCCGCGTTGTGTCTGCCTGAATCTTGGAAAACGCTGCGGTTTTAAAACCGCAGCGTTTTCCACCACAATAACGTTGTATTTATGTTTGCGGTCGCTTCAAAAGCGACCGCAAACATAAATACAACGTTTTTAAAGCTGCAGTTTTATTTCTACGTTTTCCGGGCTCCTCCAGTCCGGAAAACGTAGAAAAAAAACCGCAGCTAGTGCTTATTTTTTGTAAAAAAAATAGCACTTACCGAGATTCAGCTGCAGCTTTCCTGCTCTGGTCTCCGGTCCGCGTCCTCCGAGTCCCGGCACTAATGAAGGGAAAGCCACCCAGCGGTAGACTTGGTTTACTACAGCTGGCTGGCTTTTCCTTCATTAGTGCCGCAAAAGCAAAAGCCAGCACAGGAGGGCCTCCATTTCACAAAATGGCAGCCCCCCTGTGCTTGCTTTTTCGAATTTTGAGCTTGAATAGCTCAACATTTTACATAGGAAGTTTTAAAACGGAGGATGCGATTTTTTTTTTTTTAATGTGGGCTATCTATTTTTGAAATAACATTTTTTACTAGAGTATGCCTTTAAGATTCGGACTGAAGAACATTCTTTTGGAATTGAATAACCATCCTTCGTTTTTATTTAGCTAGGTAGGGAATTTCCCTCATTGAAATAGGGCAAGTTAGGCGTTTGATCACTTTATATCTAATAAAGTCCTTAAAAATGACTCTGACTTGTTAGAGTACTCCTTCTGGCTTTGAAAAGCCAAGAGAGTTGACCCACATAATAGTCTCCACCGACCCGACATCCCCATGATTTCTGAGACAGACTCGGTCTACTCCCTAGTAGATGTAGACCTCGGCATCCTGACTAGCCACAGTCCTATGATCACCTTCATTCCTCGCCTTAACTTTTAAAGCCATCCCATCAGTCAGGAAAAATGTAGTGGGGAATAATGATCAATTCTTTAGTCCCTGTGACAACTGGATCCCAAGAGAGAAGGCTGTAATTTCTTTAGACCTTCAGGTAACCGCCCCCACTGGTTCGGTAATATACGTGTACCCACCTGCAAAACTTTGGCAGAAGAACCGTCTAATGGTGTTTCCCCATTTGCCTTGTGTGGGAGAGTTGAAATTCTTCCTCCTAAACTGGAAGAGTTGGTGAGGTATTTAATATGTGAGGTCCTCCTAGAAAACCTATCAAACCCGGAGAGCGAGAGATGAAGAGAACCCTGGGAAACAGTGTGTTCGGGGGAAAATCCCCAGAAATGTTGGCAGCTCACTCTGGGTTGGATAGTGAGCTAGACACCAACCTTAATACATTTAAGATAGGATGTACCATCTCCCTGGGAAACATGGGGTCCTCAAATGTCCAAGTATGCAGTGAAACCTCCTCCCCAATAGAAAAAGAAAACCTTGAGAGTCAAGTCCACATCCTCTGTCTTTGCGGCGGAATAGTTTTTCTGTGGAAAACAAAGAAGAGGAAGAACTTAACCCTGACAAAATAATACACTACTCAGAGGTAGAGGGGTTTGAGACATCAGAGTGTGAAATCGTGATTCTGCGTGCCCCAAGTTTAGCACATATAGTATAGAAACAAGGATCACCGACCTGAATCAGAGGCTGCAGGCGAGTAGCAGTGAGAATCCACCTAGTCACTCTACCCTTCCCTAAGACCAAGCCAAGGCTGTGGTGAGTTTCCAGGGAAACCCTCTGGGGAAGAAAACCCTGTGGTTGTATGCGGCAGGAATCACGCCTTCGGTGGAGATGTCCAGGAGAAGGCATTCAATAACTTCACATAGAAAGCGTTTCCTGACACCTAGCTCTCTACTTGAAGTCTTATTGTTTCTCTGTAAGTGGTGAAAGCTGGAAATCTAACCTAATGCAAACTTACGGAGCGTAGCTGCATAAGGAGTAGCAGCACGACTCGGCTTCAGTGGAAACTGTAGATAAGCATCAGCCCATGTCGGGGGAAGGAGCCAAGCCCACAGTGCTCACAGGAATGACTGCAATGTTGCACGGCGCTGGTGATCCATCTTGGGAGAGAAGCACCCGCGTACAACCAAAGCGTCTCCATCGGCCCCATAACGACCAAGTGAGCCTTCAAGGTATGACACAGAGCAATTGGGGTAGGGGGAAAAGAGTAGAACCACAGAAGATTCCGAGAGATAGTGAACCCTCTACTGACACTCCTGATGGAGACAAAGGGGGGTGATCATGTAATGCCACCTATACGTCTGTCCATCTGCCACTGAGGGACACGCATGTTATTTGTGCATGAAATTCAGACATCTCACAAGATGCTGTCCCCTAAATTTTCTATCTCCTTCCACTACACCGTCCAGGCGCAGTCCCAAAAAGATCAGGGTGACCCAGGTAGAAACTCCCAAGCTGTCCTTTGCCACTATCCTATATGCCCAGTCATCGACCCTACCTCCCACCTCGATAGGAAGAGAACATCCATCTCATTCTTTTTTTTTTTTAAACTTTATTTTTGATATTTGCAAAAAACAAAAACATAACATACATGGAAGTAACTGTGCTTCTAGTTCTGGCTCCCCTTCTCCCCGCCCCCTGCTCCCCACCCACTGCTGCATCACACCCGAGCCTGAGTTAGTAATAGTTCGCAGGCGATTGCATTGGTCCTGTTGGGACATGCGTCCTTGGGACTCCTTTGGGATTCTGGGGTTGCATTTCTGGTGGAGTCACTGACTTCGGTGGATAGCAAGTATGCGATATACGGGCCCCAGATGTCAGGTGGTCGAGCGTGCAGGGGCAATAACTTGATGAAGTTCGTTTCCGTGTCCTGGCAGTATGATATGTCTTTCAGCCACTGCTGCGTGGTCGCTGTGGGACCCTTTCCCCAAGACATTGCAATTCTTCTGCGTGCCAAAAGTAGTAGCAGCCCTCCTAGTTTACGCGTTGTGGGGGGGAAGGTGTTTGGTGAGATCCAACAGAGTGATCTTGGGGTCGGGATCAATGGGTGCGTCTACTATTGCGGCCGTCTTTTCCAATATCGATGTCCAGAAATGTTGTATTTCTGGGCAGGCCCATGCGAGATGGAGGAAGTACGCCGATGGTGCACTACAGCGGCTGCATTGTGGGGGGAGGGGTGTCGAGGGGTGGAAGCGGTGGATTCTGGCGGGGGTATGGCATGCCTGATGCATGAATGTTAGGTGGATTAGTTTGTATCTTGTGTTCAGTGATAACTTCTGCGTTTGTGCTAAAATATAATCCCAATCTTCCTCTGGAATTGTCTGTAGGGCTCTTTCCCATCTCACTTTTGTTGTTGTCGGGTTCGGGGCTGTGTCTGTTATGAGGGATTTATATAGCATTGAGACCAGCCTACCCTCTCCTTGTGATTGGATGACCCCGTGGAGTAGCTGCCAAGTCGCGGGTTGTTGGGGAAACGAGGGTAGAATGGTTTGTAGGGTGTCTGACGCAGAAGTAGATGAACGTTATCTAGGGCGGTGGAGGCTCCGCGGGTTTTTTTTGGCCTGTTGGGGGGGGGGTGATGAAGTGCCCATCGACGAAGAGGTCGCCTATGTTTTCAAATTTAAGCTTGTCTACCCAATTCAGGTAGACTTTCTCTGCGGTTAGAGGGACTCCGCGGATGAATTTGACTGGGAGTGGAGGGGAGAACCTGGTCTGAATGTTGCATTTTTTTTTCCATATTGCTATGGTGGACAGTACCGGATTTAGGGATTGGTGCAGGGTTTGCGACGTGCCTAAAATAGCTACTCTAAGCAGATTTGGGGATACCAAGGCTTGCTCTAGTTGGACATGGGGACGAATGAAATGCGTGGCGTACCAGTGCCCTAGGAATTGGGCTTGTGCCGCCCAGTAATAGCGTTCCATGTCGGGAGTGTCATTCCGCCTTTTTTTACTGGTTGAATTAGCATCTCGTAGGCTATTCTGGCTAGTTTGCCCGCCCAGAGTTGTTCCAGGATTATGCTCCTCAACTGTTGGAACTATTTTTTGGGTACTAATATAGGGAGGTTTACGAATAAGTAAAGAAGTTTGGGAGAATCACCATTTTTACCAGCGATGCACGGCCCCATAGGGTGAGCGGCAGGGATTTCCACCTGTCTACTTTCCCCTGTAGTGACTTGATTACTTTCCTTTAATTGTCTTGGAACAAGGTCTGATGGTCTCTGGCTGAGTGAATGCCTAGGTAGCGTACATTCCTGCGTTCCCATTATAAGCCATAATCGTCTTGGAATTCGTGGGTCTTGGATTGAGTGGGAATATAACGGACTAACTGTGATTGATCTTTAAGATGGAGAAATTGCCGAATTTGATTATATCGCGAATTACTGGATTTAGGTTTGTTGTCTGGTCGCGTATATAAAGGGCAATATCGTCAGCGTACAGTGATATTAGTTTATGAGGACCGAAGGACAGGCCTCTTTGTAAGTGCTTAGCTCGAAGATCAGAGGCGAGGGGCTCCAACAGCAGTGCGAAGAGCAGGGCGGAAAGTGGGCACCCCTGTCTTGTTCCTCTCTGGAGGTCGATTGCCATCGATCTGGTTTTCCCTAGGATGATATGGGAGCAGGGTCGATTGTACAGCAGGGCAGTTAGTTGGAGGAACCTCTTACCGAGGCTCATTCTCTGAAGGATTTCAAAGAGAAATGGCCATTTGATGGAGTCAAACGCCTTTTCGGCGTCTAAGAGGGCCGCCACCGCTTGGTGCGAGGGATCTAGTGCCTCCATGACCCCAAACATGCGTCTTATGCCGAACGTGGTATTGCGGCCTGGCACAAAACCGGCTTGGTCAGCCAGTACCAATGCTGGCATAAGGGGAACGGGTCTGGAAGCCAGGATCTTGGCTAATATTTTGTTATCTAAATTGATCAGAGATATTGGCCTGTATGAGCCCCATTCCTCTGGGGATTTATCAGCTTTGTGTAGTAATATCATGTTCACCTCTCGGAGGGTCGGGGGTAGTGATCCGGCTTCGAGTGCCTCCTCATAGACCTGTTGAAATAACGGGGCGAGAATGGGTGCATACGTTTTGTAGAACTCGCCCATCAGTCTGTCAGGGCCAGGAGCCTTGGTGCTTGGTAGGTCTTTAATGGCCTGGAGGATTTCTTCAGTCGTAACTGGTGCGTTTAGGGGTTCCCTCAGCATTGAGTCTACCCAGTATAATTCTTTATCTGCTAAACAGTGGGACAGCTCTGCCCGGGTGGCATTGAAGTTGGTTCCATATAGGTTTTGGTAAAAAAAGCGGAACGTTTCTGCTATTTCTTGTTCAGTATACACTAGGGTGCCCTGGAGGTTTTGGATCTGCTCCATCTGCGTGGGTTTACGGTCTGCTGCCATCAGCCTCGCAAGAAGGGCGCCCGGTTTCTGACCGTCTCCGTATTGGCGGACTCTGTGGCCATTGGATAGGAATTTTAGTTCTCTTTCAGC
The DNA here is from genome assembly GCF_040938575.1 of Ambystoma mexicanum. Classification (NCBI taxonomy): domain Eukaryota; kingdom Metazoa; phylum Chordata; class Amphibia; order Caudata; family Ambystomatidae; genus Ambystoma; species Ambystoma mexicanum. Next base: position 124,692,182 of record NC_090924.1, on the reverse strand, counting down.
AGCCGCTCTGAACTTGTCGAGTTCGGTTTTTAGAGATTCTAGCACTTGTGGTCCTGGTGAGTTTAATTGCATTTGCTCGAGATTTCCAGTCTGATCTCGCTCAGCGACAGGTCTCGTCTAATGAGTTTCAAGATACCATGTTCTTTGGAGATACATACCCCCTTGATGTAGCATTTCAGGGATTTCCACAGGGTCCCGGCGGATGTCACTGAGCCCTGGTTGATTTCAAAGAAGGATATGATTGCTGTACAGAGTTTATCGGCAAAGACCTGATCTTGCAGGGACCCGGGCTTAAACCTCCAGTGCCTCCTCCCACCCGATGGGTCTGGTGGGGTGTATTCGACCGTGATGGCTGAATGGTCGGACATGGATCTGGGCAGTATTTGGCGGTTTGTCCATTGATCTTGGCTGTGTGCGGACACAAGGATGTAGTCCAGGCGTGAGCTAGTTTGGTGGACCCAGGAGTGTAAAGAATAGTCTCGGCACTCACCATGTTGGCGCCTCCAAATGTCCACGAGGTCATATGCCTTACAGACCTCGAGGACCTGGAGAGCTGCTCTGGGGGTGGTTGTGGATGTTGGGTGAGATCTGTCCTTTTTAGGGTCGAGAGTGGTGTTCATGTCCCCTGCCCACACGATTGTTGCTGATCTTGTGTCTCCCAGGTGTGTCATTACCCACTCAAAGTTATTGTATCCGTCTATATTCAGTCCGTAGGAGTTTATAATGATAAATTCTATGTTTTCCAGAGTCCCATGGACCAGAAGTGATCTCCCCTCTTCATCGCTTTTGGTTGCGAGCAGTTTGAATTTCAGAGTTCTGTTTATTAGAATTGCCACTCCCCTGGCGTACGTGGAGTAGGACGCAAAATACCTGTGGCAACCAAGTCACGGGCCCATTGGTTCTCCGTTCCGTGGAGGAGGTGAGTTTCTTGAACCAGGGCGATATCTACTGTGTCTCCGGAGGTATTGTGTCATTTTCCTGGTTTTGGTCGGGTTATTGCCCCCTTTAATGTTCGACGTGGCTAGTTTGAATGTTGTGGATAGTTGAATTTTGATCGGTTATTGGCTGGGATGTCGGACCTTTTTTGTCGAGTGATGCCCCGGAAATGTGGTTTATGAGTTCTCGTTTTCCGAGATGTGGGCCGGTTTTGATGCTTCTGCTGGGTGTCTCCAGGAGGCGGCGGTGGTGGGGGGGGGGGGGGGGGGGGGGGGGGGGGGGGGGGGTGGAGCTCTGGCAAGCACGCATGCGAAGTTATTGAGGGAGCGGACGGAGGGGACAGCTAAATGCTCAAGGGGCCTCGAATGCAAAACGGGCACCTTCTGAGGCACATGATTACACGAGCCCAACTGGTCAATCCAGGGTAGAGATACCAACTAACCAATACCACTAACAATTTCCTTCTCTGCATACACCTCTCAAACTCCAAACCAAACAACCACAAACCTCCAGCACAACAAACCGCACGAACTTCACTACACTGCAACAACAAAACAAAAAAACACACAGACTCGCACATCAGCACCTGACGACTATCGTCCGCATACACCCCAGGCCCAGCCGAGGGAACCACCGGGCTGAGGCTGCCAACAGCACATCACTGCAATCTTGCACTTTTCCAGCCTTCACCCACTAACCCACCTCTCCTTCCCTCTTTCAGAGCCGCCAGAGCGCCAGGGGACCACTCCGGTGGTGATAGTGCGCGGTACAAATGTCCTTTAACATTAAACAGTTTCCCTCCCAACCATGGGAAACCTCCAACTCGCCCATCAGCTTTTCCCTCCCAACGTCCCCAAACATAACTTAGCTGCGCTTGGGGCGCTAGGGAACTTCCAAGGTCCAACGCACCTTAAACTCTAATGTGAGTTCTTGAATCCGGGGGGGGGTGGGGAGGGGGGGCCTTTCGAGCGGCGCAACGCAGCGCGTTTCTGGGTATAGATGGGCTTCACGGTGGGTCTCAGTTTGCTCGTTCTCTCCTTTGTGGTTTTGGATTGCCGAAGTTTGGTTTGCACCCCAGCCTATCAAGAAACAAGTTTGCCTGCTCGGAAGTGTTGAAAAATTGTGACTTGCCGTTGTGTTGAATTCGAGTAGAGCATGGAATACAACATTTTGTTGTCCTGTAGACAGCGTTTCACACCGGTGAATGTTCTGCGCAGTGCTTGGACTGAGGGGGAGAAATTGGGAACAAAATTGGATGTTGTCTCCGTCATACTGTACGTTTCCTTTCTCCCGTGCTAGGCGGAGAATTGTATCTCGGTCTTTATAATTGAGCAGTTTTGTTAGTATTGGGCGGGGGGCCACTCCAGGAACGGGTCGGCTGGTTGGACAGCGCTGGGCCTCCAAATATCTCCTTGCATAGGTTTTCGATAAAGTCTTCAATTTTCCTCGTGGTTTGCTGCTCTCTTACCCCAAGTACCCTGATGTTGTTCCGGTGTGATCGCCCTTCGAGGTCCTCGTTTTTGGACATGACAGCCTTCATTTGTGTTTCCAATGTCGATACCCTGGTGGCCATTGAGGACACATTATGATCTTCGTCAGAAATTCGTTGTTCAGCAGTGTCGAGCCTGTCCCCATGTTTGTCCAGACGATGTTGTAGCTGGTTGACTTTGGTGGACAGGGAGTCAAGCTTGCTGTCTATGTTGCCAATCCCCGCTTTTAATTCGAGAAGGATTTCTTTAATGTTTGTGTCGTGAGCGGGTACATCGTCCTGGGGCATGGCCTCTTCCGGATTCTCTTGACGCTCGTGTGCTTTTGGGGTTTTAATTATGGTTCCAGCCTTGAATGTTAGTTTCCGCTGAGATTTGTCTGATTTCCCCATTGCAGTGGTGTTGTTGTCCTTAGGCCGAATATGTTGGGGTGAATGTTCTCGCTTTATATTGTGGCCCTCCTGGGTGTGTGCTTGGTGATCCATAGGCTTTGGTCAGCACGCCGTTGTTACTCTGTCTGTGATAATGGGGCTGCCTGTCCTCTAAATCGTCAGGGTGCGAGGGGGGGGGGGGGGGGGCCTGCCTGGGACGCTGGTAGTCGCCGATGTCCGTTCTTGTCCTCCTAAAGCGAGGTGGGGGCTCCCTGGGCGCCGAGTGGTCGACAGAGTTGGCCCGCCGTCTCGCTGGCCCGGGGCCCGCTGAGTGTAGTATGGCGCCCTTGCGAGGCAGGTCCCCCCCCAACCCCCCCCAGACTGACCTGATGTTGGTGGTGGACGCCGGCCTACTCAGTCTGGTCTGGAAGGCCGCTGGCCCCGCCGCGCTGTTTTTTGCATGGTTTCTCCCCGCTTCGGGGAGGTCGCGGCATGCAGCTGGAGCAGGCCTCCCTCTCCCTGTGCCGCCGCCCGCCAAGTCACCGCAGGCCCGTCTCACCTCCGGGGGGCTGGATAGCCCGCGAATCAGCTGGATACACGCCGCCTCGGCGCTCGAAGTCAGCGCTGTTTCTGCCAGCTTTTGTCTCTGCTGAGGGGGCCGCCGGGACGGGCCACCCCCGCGGGTCACTGCAGTTCGGAGCTCGCCAGACCTTCCCTCGAGTGCCGTCGTCGCAGGCCGTCGCTCCGTGGTTCTAGGCTCCCGCGGGTGGCTCTGGGAGGGGCCGCAGGTCTTATGGCTGCCCTCCGGGGTTAGATCTCCAGACCGCGTGTGAAGCTGGTGCCGCCGCGGGCTGCAGCCAACCAGGGCCTCCCCACTCCACTCCTCCACTCCAGCCGGTAGTCACAGGAGTTTCCCCTGGCATCGGGGGGGGGGGGGGTGACGGTAGGTGGGTCTTGAGTTGGGACGTCTATCCCAACCCTGGGGGGGTGGGGTCGGATGGCCCCCGGATCCGCGATTTTGAGCAAGATTTATAAGGTGCGCTGTCGGAGCTCACACCAGAGCGGCCATCTTGGTTGTGCTGTAACACCCTCTATATCCATCTCATTCTTTTCTGAAGTTAGAAACACATGAGGAAGAGATCAAAATTATTTGTACACCAGATACTGAGCCATCTATGAGGTACCCACCACTATCTAACAGCAGAAGGTTTGGGCTACCTTAGTTAGGGGGGGGGGGGGGGAGTATAGATGGTGCCCTAGATATGAAATTCATAACCTCGGGGTGGCGAGGACCACCAAAAGGAGGAACTTCGGTGCCCAATTAATCCTAGGTAGCGACGTCCCACAATTCCATCAGTGATTGTCCCAAATCGCATGGAAATCGAGATAAGATGCCTAGGTTCATGCAGCCCCAAGTCCACAGATCGGGAACAGTCATTAATTTGTACGAAAAGCAGAACCATCTATGTGGACTTCAAAAAAATGCCACCAAAGAGGAGCAACAAACTCAAGAAGGAGACCTCTTTGTAAACCATTGGAAAGGAAAAGAATAAGACCATGTGGATTTTTTTGAAATCGCTTCCTAATTTCCAATCAAGGGGGAGCCCCTCATTTAACAGCAGAGGTATGTGATGAATCCAGGGTGTTTGTCCCTTCTCCCGAGGGGGAGCCACCCCATGAGCCTATGTAGATGCGAACGCCCAGCAAGACCCTCCCTAGTGGTCTGGGCAAGTGGCACCAAACAGAGTGACTCCCTTCGTGGAGACTAGGCCTACCATTCCAATAAGGAACTCACAGTCCGGAGAAAACTTACGTCTTTTGAATATCCTGTTCCGAAAACAGCAAACAGTGACAGTTCCTCCATCTCTCTGGTTTCAGATAGTGTTGGTTCTCCTGTGAACACCACAGGCAAAGAACATCAACAGAAAGCCCTTAGCTGTGACACTGAGTTGTTACGCAGAAGTGAGCCTCTGCTGTATTGACGTCCTCGAGCGGCGGGCCAGTGGAAGCAAGGAGCACAAAGAATGCCAACCGAACGCCTGTTGGTTATTGTTCAAATCGACCGAGAATTCCAAGTCGAAGAAGGAGCAAGGACAGAGAGACACCTGATGGCGTGACCACAAAGGGGCAGTGGTGGCCTGGAGGGCCCAGCAACGGGTGCCGAGATCATACCATAATAAGGATCCCGGATCCTAGAGTACCTCACACAGCCTTGATCTAGGGAGACAAGAAGCCGTGGGGAAAGCAGACAAGGTTATGGGATGATGAGGAACTGGATGTAGAGCCTATCGTGACAAATTATTGATATTTTAAATGCAAGCTCTGAAAGCTATAGAGGTTATTGGAGTCCGAATAACAAGAGTATAGAAATATCTGATAAGAGCATAAGAACATTTTGAGAAATCGATGGAAAAGCTATTGAGGTTACAGGCACCTAATAAACCAGAGAATGGAAAATGCCACTAAAAAGGAGGATCGGAGAAAATGTACCAATACTGTGAATAACGGCTGGGAAGTTAACTAGATTACGGGAGCCTGAGAAACCAGAGTGTACAAATGCTATGAAAGGAAGAGAAAAAAAAACAACCCAATGATTCTTTGACTCAAGGCCAAGAAAGCCAAACTGTTAAACGATGAGTCACCAGGCAGGATCAGACCCCTATACAAATAACTTGAGTCAAGGAAAAGAGACATTTGAAAAGTTCCAAGCAATCTTTCTAAGTGGTAGGGCCAGTTAGTGGTAAGGATTCAGACTCGAACTTTTTTTTTTTTTAAATATAACATCCATGCTTAGTTTTTACTTTGCTAGGTAGGCAATTTCCACTCCTAAAAGTAGGGCAAGTTCGAGGTTTCATCCCTTTACATTTAATACAGTTCTTAAAAACGACTCAACTCTTTCGAGTCATCCTTCTGGTTCGGCAAAGACCATAAAGAGGGGCGGGCTTGAAATCTACAACTCTCCTCAATTAATTCTGTACAAATGGTGTGATCAAGGCTCACACTGGTTGTTGACTTGTTGGAGGTTGAAAGACTCACAGAAGCCTTCCATAGAGTTAAACACAAAGGGATAAAGACCAATTGGTCGTTGAAGAATTCTAAGCGATACCTGCTGAAAGAAGCAGAATGTGACTGCAGCGGAGGAACAGAAGACCATGCCAGAGTCATCACAAAGAAAGTGTGCTTGGGGTTTGCCAGAGGAAGAAGAGCAAAAGAGGACTTCATTTTGTAAAATCTTCAAAGAAGAAACTCAGCATTTCAACCCACTACAGTACCTCAGCAGGTTACCTCAAGCAAGTGGCATGGATTCAGACTGCTGCGGAAGCCTAGCAGATTCTAAGGAATGAGGAGCAACATTAAAAAACTGGGATACCATGTTTAAACTACCTGGCTATCACAAACCAACACAACACTGATGGAAGTCTACCACATCGATACACATCTACCACACGATACCTGAAGGGCCCATCAAACCCTCTATTTGAGGCACCATAGAACCACATAGTTCAGCCTGTGTACTATTTACAAATCTACACAGTAGTGAAAGAGCCAGACCCAACATGGCCGAAGCACCCTACAAACTAAAGAACTAATGTGACAATCTCAGGCACACTAGCTACCCCTTTCAACCAGCCTAACTTGGGGTGATAATGAGTCCAAGTCTCAGTGGGTCAATGCAAAAGCAAAGAATGCAAACACTATATTTTAGCATTTAGAGAAGTTCAGCATGCTGTTGCAGGAGAATTAATGAAGCAGCTGCTCGTTGACTCTCCACAGAGGGTTCAATCTATGACAGTAGATACGCCGTCATCTTCAGCCTTTGTTTCTGAATTTTATTGTTTGAGCAATTTGCCTTGTAATGAAAAGTGCAATACAATCCTGCTTCCTTCAGTTTTCTGTGTAGGAACTGAAGATGCAGCGAAGAAACCAAATAAAAAATTGCTCTAAAGGGAAAAAAAATCAAAGTAAGAAAACTAAAAATCAAAACAATTAAAATAAATAGAAGTTCATCATTAAAATTCCTGCGATCTATACCGTCACAGGAGAGAGATGCTATCCCATTACAGTCAGGCTAATTAATTATCTTGGAGGAGACTTTGACTAAACCAATTCTGAGAAATAACCTGTTCCAAAGGGAAAACTGCCCAAGAAAATTAAAGAAAAAGAAGCACTGTTGGTTTGAGGATGCTATGGTTACTTCACCAACATGTCTGACTGTGGACGCCACTGCTCAGACTGATGGAGCAGTCAGTGTTATGGGAGGTCCGATCAGAAAGCCTGTCTGGATGTGATGATTCACAAATGGTAGAGATAAGCTCCGTAACCTCTCAGTATGGGAACATTCTTTCAAAGGCTTTTCCTAATGAAGTGTTTGAAGGGAATCTACAATTCTGATTGGGGCTGACAGAACACAGGTCGGTGAATCCCTAACAATTTGTTTCACCATTGAATTAATCTTTCCGGCGGATGATAAAGAAATATTGTATTATATTATCATAATGTATTGCCCCTCTTTTACAGGACGCCTTCATGAGGGGATCACCTCAACAGCCATTGATCTGGTGACATTTTTGGAGCAAGATAGAGCGGGCATGGAAATTCCAATCCCTTCTATGATAGTTTGCAATCTTCTTTTGGCAGCGACTGATGAACATAAACAAAAAGGCTATGATTTTAAGAGCTCTAGGCTTAGACCATCTAATGATTCACAATCCCTAAACTTGGAACAGAATCCTAAAAAAGGGTGTCTTATGTTACTTAATGATGTGGACATTTAGGCTCCCAATTAAACCAGCAAGTGCTACACTCAAACAAGGGGATGACTGCCAACATGAATGGACTTGGCTCCCAGAAGTTTTAAACCTTTGCTTCTCTCAGGGAATGGCATCATAATCCGGTTTTTAGCCCATACAGTACTTCGGGGAGGGAAGGGCGTGGGCGAGAGCGGGGTATTGGGTCATGAAATAAGAGTGGTTTTCATCTCTTGGTAAATAATGGTCATATTTGTCAGAATCTAAGGGTTTTTGATGTACTTCCATTACAGAAAACATTTTTGTGACAGAACATTACACTGGACGGCTACTTTACAATAGTGCACAGAACTTTAGCCAATAATTCAGGTGGAAACCAAGGTGGCCTGTTGGTCTCCATTGATACATCTTGGGCGCCTTACATGAAGGTTTTTGACGCAGCTACACATGGATTATTGGCTATTAATGTTATAATGAAGGAGACTAAAGCTAATTTGCTATTAGTCAATATGTACTGGAAAGCAAACATTTATCCACAAAAAGTATTTATTGAAAGCTTAGAATGCATTGAGTAAATGTAAGGAAACCTTCCCTGAGGACGATCTTATTATAGCGGGAGATTGCAATTGGAATCGTTTCCTAGATCAGAGGGAAGTCAGTCCCTATTCTACGCTGATGTAGATTAGTCATGTAAGAAGGGTAGGTTATGGTTGGATGCATTGTATGAATAGAATCTGCATCAATTGAATGGAAACATTGAATGTGATCTAGGGGGCAGCTATACCTGGACAAAGGGGAATGCAAAAGTCTTGCACCGATTATAGGTTTGTAACTGGAAAGGAAATACAATGTACAATGAAACAATATGAACCGAGCGGCCATATCATGCTATGTGCCTCTTTTGGGATCAAGACAGTCGCTCAACACAGTCATTTCCAGCCGATAGTAACTGTCGCAAAAAATAAACTAAGATTAATCTGGCATTTCTCAAACTAAATGTATTTAATAATTATATTATTACAAGCCTTGAAAACCTTCCAATGGAAAACAATCCAAACTATTGACACCCCTCAGGTTTCCAACCTTTAATGCGAATTGTTTGGAAGATGAGCATTACTATAGTGCCCCACACCACACACGTCCCTTAGGTTATAATCATGAGATACAGCAGGATAAGAAGGAGCTAAGAAGATCTATAAACTACCTCGTGAACCATCCCAACGGTGGGAATAACGTGTCAGAAGAAATTAGAAGGTTGGAACAAAAACATAAAAATAGAGTGAGCACTAAAATATAATATATATCAACTTGAAGGGGGAAAAAATGCTTTGATGTGTAAGAGGAAAATGCAATAAAAAGTATCGGAAAATGACAAATAATGGGGAAGAAACTCAAACATGCAAGACAACCCCATTTGGGGGTGGACCATTTTCCAACACTCCCACCCCCCGACCCCGCGGGTCTGAACTTGGGCTCCCGGTTTTAGAGGAGTCATGGAAACTGTCTTTTGATGCTGGTAATTTTTGTAACATTGTTAAGACCAGTTGTCGTTCTCGAGCTCTGGGTCCAAATGGGTTGCGCAATCAAGTTTTCAAGCTACATATAGAATTTTGGGCGAATACGTTATAAACTCATCTGAAAAATATTGGAAGAGAAGTAAACGCCAAATATTTGGAAAACTGCATACGTTGTAACTATATTTAAAAGGGGTACAAAATTAGATCCTCAGAACCATCGCCCAGCTGCTCTGCTGGATACAGCGCAAAGGTGGTCCTCAAGGAACTGAATAATTGGGCCAATGAAAAAGATATTCTGAAGCCTTTCCGTAAAGTAGTTGGAACACTTCTACCGTAAACATTATGGACTTTATACTGGGAACTATTATGGACTTTATACAACATTCGGGTAGAAAGAAAAGGCGGTACTGCGGTCTTTATCGCGGGCATAGATTTATCGCTCGCTTTTATCAAGGTGAACAGGAACCATCTGTGGACTCAATTAGAGGCTTGGAATATTCCTAATCATTTACTGAACATCTGGATTAATCTGCACACAGATACAAATATAAAGTCTACGGGATGATGTAACTAAAGCTATAAAAACACAGGTTTAAGAGGAGGGTGCATTATTGCACCGCTGCTAATTTGTACTTGTCTGACCTAGGTGACAAGATTGCTCACACAGCTTCTATCACTCTTAAGGTGTTGGGTATAAAGTGTTTCTGGTTATCCTATGCTGATGACATTATGATATATAAAGTTGCAGTCAGGTGGACCTCCTAAGGCTTTTAAAAGCTTTCCTCTTTGCCCAACCTTCCCAGATTCAACTGGGCCCCTTTCTCTCCTACAACTCACTCTCCACCTGTGGTGTCCCTCAGGGTTCTATCCTCTCGCCTTGGCTCTTCAACATCTACCTTGCCTCTCTAGCCCATTTGCTCTCTGCCTGCTCTCCTAACTTCCAGTGTTATGCGGACAACATTCCGCTCTCCTTCAAGCTGCTCTCCACTGCCGCCTCCTCTTACCTCGCTCATTCCTGGCTGTCTGCTATTCAGGCATGATGTGCTGCTAACAAGCTCTGCTTTAATGCCAGAAAGACTGAGATCCTTCTCATCGGGACCCCAGGTCCCTCCTACACTCTGGCCACCCTCCATGGGCCCCCTCCCCTTGCCCTCCTCGGAGGCAAAAAAACATTAATCATCTTCGACTCCTCCGTCTCCTACTCTCCTCACATCACAGACCTTGCCACGAAGGCCCACTTTCACCTGCACCTCCTCAGAGGCATTCTCCCTTTACTCACCTTCCCCCAGAGACTCAACATCTCCAGAGCTCTGGTCCTCTCCAGGCTGAAATATTTCAACAGCCTCTTCCTCAATCTTCCTAACTCCTCCCTTTGCCCCCTACAACTAATTCAGAATAGGAATGCAAGATTTATCCTTGGCCTCAAACCCAGGGACCGCATCCCTCCAGCCCTAAAATCTCTCCACTGGCACCCGGTTGCTGCGAGGATCAAATGGGACACAATTAGACCTTTTCCAACTTAACACTTTTTGCTAATAATGTTAGAAACCGTGGAAAAGTGGAAAGTGTAAAATTAAGATTGGCATTTTAAGATGTACTTTACTACGTACATATATAACAAAACATTTAATAATACAAATTGATACTAATATACTTTTGTTCTCCTCTTCGTTATCCTCGTGTTCTGTTCTGTGTTAGAATGTTTTTCTATGTTATACTACCGACACCAATGCGGATCAATTGACAAATCATGTTTTGATATGTACTGACACCAGTGCAGTCTAATTAACAAACCATGTATTGAAATGTATTGGAGAGTTCCAACAGTTGACTATGTAAAGATAGTTTACTGACATTAAATGACAGCCACGTTAGAGACTTGATAAAGACCAAGAAGGTCGAAACATGTTGGCTACCAGCATTGATACATTGGGCACCAGTTATATTATATGTATGGTTTGGCTACAGGCGGTGACACAACGGCCACTATGGTTTAATCAATCTCAATAATGGATCATAACCAGGATGTGAGCTTTGGTATGGAATTGTTTTGAATCCTAAAAGTCCGTATTGGGTAGCACCTTCATACACCAGACCCAGCAGCAACCAGTTTACTGATAACCTGTGTCATATTAAGACAACAGTGTGCTAATTTTTCTGATCCAACTCATTTCCCAAGCGCAGCTATGCCGTGCTTACCCTTCAACCTTTACACTTGATATTTGTATGGAACCAGCTGACATGAAGTCAAATGTCGCCCCCGGTACGAATAGTCTGTTTTAAGCCAGCAAGACTCTGCTGAAATAGCACCCCTTGCACCAAAATAATGATGAGCTGCGCGATTACCAGTTATTGGCTGCGATACATACTTTTTGATACACCTACCCCCACTCTCCATAGTTTGCTTACCATCATCTCCGAGCTGTTCCTTTATTTTTTCAAAGTCTGATCCTCCAACAACTCCAACTTTCACCTTCTTCCTTAATCTCTGCAGAAATTCATCCAAGTCAGCGGTGACTTTCTAGAAGTCAAACAAGCACATTAAAATGGGACAACCTACATTAAAAATGCATCATCAACAGTATCTGGATACTGGCGCGGATACAGGTCACAAAACACTACAGTTCAGAGGTAGTGAGTCACGGCAAAGCAGATGAAGTGCTAAAGGTAAGATTACACCTTCCTCTCATACCGATTTGATGAGTTCTTTTCATCCACTTTCTAATTCAGATATTGCTACCTTCCTTGCTAAGGCTCATCTCACTGCTGCCCCTGGTGACCCTTTATCTTCTTTCAACCCCACAGTGTATTCGTCCCTCCTTTCCTACCTCACTGCTCTCTTTAAACTGTCACTTTCCTCCACCACCTTTTTTGCTTCTTTTAAGCACGCTTCAATCTTACCATCCTAAAAAAAATGTTTTTAAAAAGAAAATAAAAAACACTTCTTGATCCATCTCTTTCCTCTAACTTCGCCCCATCTCTCTTCTGCCTTTCTTATGTAAACTACTGGAATGTGTCGTCTAATCCCAATTCTTCTCAATTGTCAATCTAAACTCTTCTTCCTCCCCTTCAATCTGGGTTTCATCCAGTCATTCTACAGAGACAGCTCTTCTCGCAACTTCTCGCTAAAGCCCGACGGTTCTCAACTTTTCCCGCTTCCAAAATACATATTTCGTCTTTAGTCTGCTCCCTCTTATTCCATTGTTCTTGCCTATTACTTGGTCTCCCTGTATATCGGCTTGCTCCATTACGCTCTTTTTATCATTCTTCGGTCCGCAGCCTCTGCACTCTTTATCCTTGCGAGTCTATTGCCTCTGCTTTGCATTCTATTCGGTGGCTGCATTTTGAAGCCCGACTGTTTTAATTTCTCTACTTGGTTTTCAAATGTTTTCACATGTCCCTACGGTCTTGCTCCCTTTATTTCTCCCCCTTAGTCTCTTTCAATTCTCCTTCTCGCTCCCTTTGCTCCCAGTTTCTTTTTATTCTGGTTGTTCCTCATCCTCCCTGTGCCTCCTCTCGTTTCCAGTCTTTATCCCTTATCGCTCCCAAGCACTGGAATGCCCTCCCTCTTTCTATGAAATCTTTGACATCACTCTCGCTTTTCAAAATTCAATGAAAAGAGCATCTGCTGACTAATTGATATTTATTGTCATATCCCATTATATTACTGTTCGGACCTTTGGGAAGCGATTGGGTGTAAAGCGCTGTATAAATAAAAACAAATTATACTAGATATTGATGAGCCATGCATTCAGAGAACCCGTACTGGTAGCAAGAAGTCTATCCAAGATGTTCTGTGAAGTAATTAACTGATAATAAGTACCCTGGTGTAAGGGCTGTCTGTACAAGGTGGTAATGACACATGGTCTGAGTTAATCGGACCAAACACACTAAGGGCCTTTAATGGGGGGGTCCCTGTTAAGATCAATTTCTATACTCTGGCCTGGTGGATAGGTTTTAGGAGGCCATGCTAGTTAGAGTGCACAGTGAACACAGAGGTTTGCCAAAACCCAATCAAGGTACGTAGATGATCAGTCAAGGATTATTCTTAGGAGAGTGATTATGGGGTCAGGGGCACTCAATCAGTCCAGAGTATGGTACACAATAATTCAATTTAGACACCAAGTATATAAAATAAAGTTATGTATTATAGGCCTTCTGAACACACAGAACAATGAATCTAACAGATAGTATTAACACAAAATACACTTTGATACAAATATATACAACCACCATAGGATGATAAATGCATTAAAAGTCACTTGTTCAGCAAGCAGGTATTGTAGAATAAATGCAGTAAATGATGGAACCAGGTCACATGCAACTCCCTAACGTTAGCAGTCCAAACCCTAAGAAGAATGGGGAATTGTGCCAAAACGTCACAGGAGCAATAATGCTTCTGCCCTGAAGGGAGGAGTCTGTACAGGTAAGTTCAAATTCACCTGTGTTGGTTATAGTTCGGAAAGTCATTCAACAATGTTACTAAAGGCAAGTCAATGTTTTCTTATATTTCAGGTTACTCTAACCAGGTTCGAAGACCAAAATGTGAGTGGAATGAAATGCAGGAAACAAAGGGACTTATTCACAATGTTATTCTATGGAGGGGAGAAGGGGAGCAGATACACTGTGCTTACTTACCCCAGTACTTCGATTTTCCCAAAGGTTGTTGTGGATCATCTGAGCCAAATCGATCTTCCGCCATTGGTTCAAGTGAGTGATGCCCAGGAGTTGCAAGTTGGAGGATTCTTCCAGTCGTGTACAGCTGCAAGATGCAACTTCCGTCGATGAAAATAAGCAAAAAACTAATGCAGACCTTCTCAGGACACTTCACAGGTTGGAGAAAGGTGGTTTCCAGCAACGGTCTCCGCATATAGGCAACAAGTGTCCTTTCAGTAGCAGTCACAGATGCTGCACCATGATAGGATCTCTTGATGCCGAAATTCGGGGGCAGGGGGGGGGGGTGACCTGTGGCATGAGTTGGCAACAACCGAAGTTCTGGGCTTGAACGCAGAATGGTGACCCTCCTGGCAAGGTAGCCCACGAGAGAGCTGGTCAGTCAACCGGGTGGTCCAGGCACACTTCAGAAGGCTCGGATCCTCGAGAAGGCATTGAGACTAGTTGGTCCCGCTAGTCAAAGGGTTGATGCACCGCTCAGGGTCTTCAGAGATCAGGTAGTCACACAGGGCTTCAACTGGCCGGACATAGGAAGGGGTGCCGAGTCACTCCAGGAGATCTTCAGCAGGATGTGCTTCTTTGAGGGATTCTTAACTCCAATGATGATCTAAAGACATGGCTGCAGAGGTCCTCCTGTTATCCAAAATATGAGCTGGAAGCAAGTCCAAGCCCACATGTGATGAGCATCTGCACCACTAGTTGTGCCATCAGGGTCAACTAATGGTTTCACATTTGCCCCACACCTAGACTTTGGTACCACAGATGTCGAGTGGGACTAGACAGTCCCACCCCCTTCCTGGGCCACACACACAGGCATCACTAGCCAGCGAAAGCAGCAGTTTTCCCAGGCAAGTTTTCCCAGGCAAGTGAATGACCTTATGAGGAATTTCCCGATCTGGCAACAATATAGCCAAAGCAAGCAAACATTTTGTGGCACAGCCATTTTAGGGTACTAGCCACATTTAGTAGCCATATGCGGTAAAATGTACACACTAAAATAATGCAGAAATTGTAAAAATGCATCTGTTAAATGGGAGGAGTGGGCACCATCAATGCTCTTATAAGAGTTCAAAGCTAGATACGTACGTTAAGGAGCACTACAGATAGCTTTACATGGCACTGTAAGGCTTCAATTGAGGAACAAAGGCGAAAAGCGTTTAGTGCCGTGTGCTCACTCATATGGTCAGCCGACTCAAAATGTGTGAACGTTCCAATGCAATAAATCAAGTGGTCTATGATAATGAGTCGAATCCTTTATTAGTCTTGAATAAAAACGTCACAGAAGCAGACGTCAAAAGCAGGCCAATGCAATTTGGAAATAAATTCTTTGTCGGGGCCAATCGGCATAATGAGAAGATATAAAGAAATAAAGAAGTGTGTGTGTGTGAGAGATGAGCTAATAGGTGTGAAACATGTCCCCAATGGACACACATCTACGGCTTCTAAAACAGTGAAAACAGATGTACATGTAAAATACAAGTCGCCCTATACATAGAGCTACAAATCCATAAAAAGGAAATGAAAACAAGCATTGGCAAAGCCAACAGTTTGGGCGTTGCACCTACTACCATCAGCGTCAAGTTAATACCACTATGGCAGTGTCTGGTTTTTCAATAGTTTTGTGGTATGCAGTAGACAGGAAGCAATTAGGAGTCTGCAAGTAAGTTCCTTATTTAAGTTCATTGTCCCAAGTAAATATTAAATGCATAGCAGTGACCATACATGTATTTATCACCAAATATATTTGTTTCTCCATTTACTCAGTGCAACTTCTTGTAATGCCCCTTCTCGTGTTGCCACTAAGTAGAGCTGGCAGAGGCAAGGAACATTTGGGTAGGGCTGAGCCAGGACCACGCCTTTGGGTCTGGCTCTAGGAGCCAAACGCGTGGCGAGCCAGTGTTACATGGTGGCTGGACCAAGGGTGGAGGCCAAGGCTGATGGTGGGACGCAGGGTTGGGTTGAGGGGGCTGTGGGGTTTAGATGGCAGCTACAGACTTTTTTTTTTTTTTAACAGAGATATCCAGGGAAAGAGAACAAGGGGGTGTTTGTGCTGGGCAATCGGGACAGCGCCGCTGTTTTGGGAATGGCAGGGGGAGTAGGGAAAAAGAAGATGTGGCAGGTGGGGCAGGGTGTGGACAGCAGGAGTATTTCTTTCGAATAGTGAGGGGAAGGCTGGGGGAGTATGGGTAAGAGAAACAAACGCTGTAGAGGTTAGGCGGGCGCTTGACTTAGCTTTAAATTCACCCACCAGCCTCTACCCCGTCGTTCTAGAAGTGCTCTGGACCATTCCAGCCAATAAAGTGGCTGGGTTGGGACAGGAAGTATGACAGCCCGGACAGGAAGCCAGGTGCTGGGCACCTGAACGTGCTACCAGCACGCCTGGAGCATTTATTTTAACGATTGTCCGTGTAACGGGCAGCAGGTGAAGCTTTTGACCAGACCCTGCTTTGGGCAGGCACTGACCCGAGAGAAGGGTCAGGCCAAAGCCCCAGTTTAGGCGCAGGCCGGCCAAGCACAACCGGGCTCGCCCAGCTCTATCACCAACTATCAAAGATTAATGATGCTCCTTGTAGTGCCCTTTCCTGTGAAGTCACTTCTGTTGGTGTAAATAAATAGGCAAATTAGGAGGTTTGCATGTGGCCTGGACAGATCTCTTAACAATTCAGGTTCTGCATGGATAATGGTCCTACAGTTGTATCTGTTTGTGCTGCGTATGTGCTAAAACGCCATATGCAACGAATGTTACTAAAAAGTTGATGGTGGGGGGGAGGGGGGAATGGACGTGAAACACACTGTATGACAACACGTGCACTGTGCTACTACGTCTAAAGTGACCCGCAAAACCATTTTGTAAAGTTGGCCACCCTAGATGGAAAATATTGGATGGGGAGGGGTGTGTGCCTGAGAAGTTAAATCATCAACTGATGTTTCAAAGAGATGCTACGCCCCAAAGTTAATGACGCAGGCACAGGGCGAAAGGTGAAGCGCTTCAAAACGTAAATATGAAAACCAAGAAGTCTACAAAGTACTGTTTTTAAATTCAATCTTTGACCCATCATCAGACAAACGTATCTGCACTTTTCACATACCCGAAACTTCTTGAAATGTTCATTTATTCAACGTAAACTCCTTTCCAGAACGCCGGCAGGGGCTGCGAAGCTCATCTGGGTACAGAATGTTTCCGATGAGATGCAGCAGCCAAGCCAGGGGAGCGTCATGAAGAAGGAACACAGCGCACCACTTGCATGCCCTCCTCTTGGATGCAATCACACGGATGCAGCGAGAGCAACAAAGATACCCACTGTGCAAGCTCTACCCCTGTTACTCATTTACACTCCTTTCTCACAGAGCGCCCAATGTGGGAAGAGGCGTCGGTTCTCGGTGTACTGTACCTCTGTTCAAGGACATCACAGCTCAAGGACTACGAAATATGCATTGATTTTAGTCTGTAGGAAGTGTGGAAAAACAACAACCCCAGTGCTGGAGAAATGTTGATCTAAAAACTGATTAAAAATAAATACACAACGTGCCCAACATACAGATTCAGTGAAATTCCTTATTCAAATGCAGTTTCTTAAAGGGGTAGTTCACTCAAAAATGTTATGCTTTAAAAATGTTGACCATAATCAAAAAAAGATATTGGCATTGTTTTTTTTCAAAAACCGCCCGCAGCACTACTAACTGCTCGGTGGCTTTCGATGAACGGCTCCATCGTCGATGTTCAACTGTTTCGACAAAAGAAGACTGCGGCCTACCCGGGCCTCGGCCCTTCCCAGTAGGGAGAGGCCATATACTTTGTACCCTTTAGAGATTGCCTCTTCTGACCCTTTATCTTCACTTTTGTCGCCATGCTGCCCTCTCCATTAGTAATGGAGAATACTCCTTTTAAATGTTGCCCTTCCTGTAACAGGAAGTTTCCTTGGAAGGACACACACACGGGGTGTGCAAACACTGTCTGCCAAGGGACCAGCATGAGAAAAGCTGCAAGTCCTGCAAACCTCCGACCAAAAACCCTAAAGAACCAGCAAACCAAACGCTGGGCCGCACACGCCATGCAGGCGGAGACCTCCATTGACGTGGCAGGGGAAATCAAGCGAGGGCAGCGTCGACTTCCAGTACGCTGTAATCAGCCGTCCTCCAACATCGGACTAAGAATATATTATAGATTGCATTATACTGAAGGATGGGTTGATCTTTGAAGAAGTGTTACTTACAAAGACAGAGGTCCACTGAGTGCAGTTTACTTTTAACAAGGTAAAAGAATCTAAATGATAACCTGAGCAGAGACTATGAGAAATGCGGTATTACCCAAATTGACCTTTTACAATTGACCTTTTGCACAATTGACCTTTTGTGGTTTGTTTTGGTAGGGGATGGCAGGGGGTTTCCCATGTGGGTTTTCTCTGGGGGGCAGTGGGGGGATTCCCCCCGCATATATGGCTAAATGTACAGTATTACCTCAGAAAATGTGGCTTTTTCACTTTAAAATATATGCCTTCTTTTTCTTTTACACTGGTTCACTGTTTTCCTGAGCAACAACGTCAAAATATTGAATTTCACTTTAAATAATAATTTTGCTCTGTGTTAGCTCCAGGAGCGACTGTAGACATATCTTTTTTTCCCTCGCAATACCATTTTGCACAATTCTGACGGCGTCACATCACCGGCAAGTACATTTGCTTCCTGGTTGTCATTTCTCGCTAGATTACACATTCAGCTGAGTTCATTCCTTTGGTGAGTTAAGGTATTTTTTTTTTTTTTTTTATAATACAGTTTTATTTTCCTTTTATTTGAAAATGCACGATAAATGTATGCAAATTCTTTCATTTATTCTCATGTGCAGTGCCCGTTATGACGCACGTTTACTTTTCTTTCTCTGAATGACGCCGTAATCTTACCAGCCTGCTGTGAATGGTACGCTTCACATTTAGCAATTTGCTGCGAATGCAGTTATAATTTATTGTCACTTGTTGCATAGGAGATGAACAATTAGACAATATTATTATGTAAAGTAATGTTAGTGCATATTTGCTTCATATGTTTTAACAGCATTTGTAATGTACACGAACAATTGTTCTGCGAGCAGTTTTCGTTCAAGCAATTCTCACTTGAACAATTGTAATACGGTCAATTCGTATACAACCAGAAATGCAGAAGAGCGAAGACAGAGTTGGATACACCTCATGAGGCCCATTGTAATTTGTATTTAATATTAGAAATGAGTAGTCAATAAAAATAAGATGGTGAGAAAGAAGGCATTGATAGTATGCTGTTAGACATTGCTTTAAAACATTATTGAAGGTGAATTGTGGCATTTCAACCGGACATAAAAGATGAAATTGGTAAATGTTGCGTCTATTTTTAATGTTGATGAGGAATGTAGTTTGCAACACCGATTTGTCACGACATAGGGACCTGATTGTGTGTGTGTACGAAAGGGCCATGTGTGCACATGCATGTGGGGCGGGACTGTTAATCACTTTCTTTTTGTAGGTCATATGGGTGCACCCAAACATACAGAGACGCAGGCCAAAAACATTCAGGAAACTACCAAAGGGTTTTAAAGCATTTTGTACAGCTGGCCTGCGCTCCAAGCAACATGTGCCCCTTAACTTCCCCCACACCCTCTAAGCACCTGCGTATTTCCCTACATGGTTGCTAACAGCGTTTCCCCCACCCAAAAAATAATGAAAGTACCTGTGAGAAAGCAGACTGTCTCACCATCTAGTCCTCGGGGAGCTTTGCTCCGGTGGCCAGGGAACGGCCATCGCCTTTGCATCCAGACCCTGGGGGTGGACAGTGCAGGAGGATCACCTGGGTGGGGGTCCTCATGTTGTAGGGGGGGTGGGGTGATACCCAAAGGTGGAGCACTGGGGGACACACTGAGCAAGGCAAAGCACGAGAAGGAGCAGTTCTTTCGGGGCAGCAGCGAAGCAAGTGGAGCAGGACGGCAGGCCGAGAAGCAGAATCAAGGAGGGGAGAGACCTTGGGCGTTCCGGTGAACGATCGTTACCTCCAAAGTAACTTGAAGGCTGCACAAGTGACCCCGACGAAAGAGAATCGTGAATATGCCATTGTGAGCGAAAGATAACAGCAGCCCTCCCGGGTGAGTGGCCTAGTTGGGGAGGTGAAGCAGCAGCTGCAGTATCAAACTTGGCTCCTAGATCAAAGACACAAGCACAGAAACCAGCACAGCTGGGGAGTTAAAGAAAGCGGTGAAAGGGTGTTGAAGGACAAAATGTACAAGCAGGAACAGTATCGCGAGAATGAAGATTGCGCACATACTGAGAAGACGCAAGTGAAAGTAAAATGTGATTAAGCCGATAAAATATTGCTGAACTGTGAATCGAACAAGTGAGACATGGAGAGATGACCGAGTGGTCCTGCATAGCGAAAGTGCCCAATCAAAGGTCTCGGTTTAAAATGTGCATAGTGGTGCAAGCGGAAAATTGAAAAGCCGAGAAAGCCATGAATGACAAATATATCTGGCATCAGTGGGAAAATGAATATAAAAAGTGAACTGCAATCGAAGTGGTCATGCTGAGGTATTCGTAAAACCCCTTGCACTTTCAAAAGTCTTTGATGGGAAAATCGAACTGTGAGCAATTATGATTTGGAAGGTCCGAGCCAGACTGGGGGAGACGTGTAGCGTACTGTGAGAAAGGGCGATCGGAAAGTCTGAGCCCGACAAGGGAGACCTATGTGAACTATAAAGACTGAAGTTTGTGAACTATGAATCCTGGAGGAAAGGAACTTTTATTTTGTTAAATGAACCCAAGGCATCCTGCAAGGCCCTGGTTCGCGTCCTGAGCTGCATCCTTGTGTCCAAAGCCAGAGTATGTTGTAAGACCCAAGTGTGCCACCTTATCCCGTACTAAAAACGTTAGGAAGGGAGTTTTGCTCAGTTACTTGACATATTGTTATGAACACTCTTTATACACATTTTTGTAAAAGAATTAGGGCATTTTGTTTAGACTGATAAATGACAAGGGCTGTGTTTTTTTACTTTGATGGTTAAGAGTACTCCCATCTTTAGCTATAGGGCAAGCTAGGAGTTTTTCAAACCCCCCTTTTCAAGTTATAATAAAGGTTTTTGAATTTGCCAATCTTGTGTCTGTATCTACTTGGGATACCCTGCCTCCCTTGCATACCTTTGCGAAGTAGCCCGGCACCGAGCAGTGCTATCTTTTTTAAACAAAAATAAAAAGCCATTACCACCCATGCAGGGGTCTACACAGGTGCTAATGGCGATATGCCCATCGGTGGCGGGCTGACCCTTTAGGTAACGTACCACCACCCTCGTTAAGGGGCCCTTGTAGAGCTCAGCCCCTTAAATTGGACATCAGGCTGTTACCTACCTGCCAACCAGACACTGTTCCAAACTGAGCAAAATCCTATCTAAATATATTTTTTCTTTTTTAAACAGTTATATAGGATCCGTGCGCTCAATGAAGTAGTCGGTGCCAGTCAATGTGATATGCCAACTGTAGGACCACACTGAAAGTCTGACCAAGTTGTCGCAATTATAGCAAGCACGACATTTTAATTTCCAAAAAAGATTTAAAATCCAAACAATGTAGCCAGCTGTCCTGAAGACACGTTTCGCAGTGACCCGATGCTTGATCACAGTTTGGATTTGAAATCTTTTATTCCTTTCTTAATAACTTTAATTTTTAACACATTTCCCAAAATTTCTAACCTGGGGGGCCAGTGACAACCTTTGTTTGCAAAATATCAGCCAAATCCATCATGCGAGTCAAAAGTTATTAGCAATTACATTTTCAGGTTTCCTATGAAACGTAATACTATAGTGCGGCAACTGCCTATAAAATATATATTACACAGCCACAGTAGTGGCTGTGTAGTTATGGTTAAGTTGCTGTTTCCATAGGAAGAGCACTTTTTGGGCAGCTTATAACTTCGCTCCCCCTGGACGAATCCTCACCAAACTTTGCAAAACAAAATTCAGAGTGGCCATATACTTTTTTTTGCAAAGTTTGGTGATGTTTGGCCCAGGGGGAGAAAAGTTATAAGGGGAGAGGGGGGGTCTCAAAACATCTTTTTTCCCCCATAGACTGAAGGGGGGGGGGAAATGTGCGCACGCCTACAGGCCAAATCACTGGACGGGTTTTCACCAAATTTGCGGCAGGGGCTTGGTCCCGAAAGCGTGCTTTTGTAAATTTGGTGACAATCCGTCCAGTAGTGTCCTTTAAAACGACCAAAAAGTAGCTCTAAAAAAATTAGTGATATCCATGTCCGCTCCGCGGTCACACTTCCCTGTTCGCTCCACGGACAAGATACCAATTGGCTAAGGGGCTGGCATCATGACCGCGGACACGAGCCGTGTTCTGTGTCAGATCTTTTGGATGCGCCGACATCTTGGATCTGCCGACAGCGCGGTGGCGACCACAGGCGAAATGCTATTTCGGAAACTGTTTGGTGTGTCAGAGTGCTTGGGGAGGTTCAGAGAGTAAGAGATGGGTGAAATACTGTATTTGTTTAGGCGGTAGGTGCTAATGATGTATTCCCTATGCCCGCCTTGTCCGGGATGTTTGTAAGTACTGAAAATGAGGGGTCTCATAAGGATAGTACTTCAGTCCGTGCTGTGCGCAGGCAACATGAAACTGTTCTAAAGGACACGCGTGGTGTTAGCGAACATTGAAATTGAGTACATGCCGTAGATAAATTGCACCTAAAACCAAAGTTATAAGCACTGCAGTTATAAGGCTACATGGGATTTATATAGTGCAGTGGTTGTGGGCAGGACATAGATTTTTGGGTGCATGGGCGAAGTCCATGCACCCAAGAACAAAGTTATAAGCACTGCAGTTATAAGGCTACATGGGATTTATATAGTGCAGTGGTTGTGGGCAGGACATAGATTTTTGGGTGCATGGGCGAAGTCCATGCACCCAAGAACAAAGTTATAAGCACTGGAGTTATAGGCCACTATGGTTTTTATATACTGCACACCCATACATTCAAATATCTATGGCCTCACACCCAAGAGTCTAGCCTCTGGGCACAACCACTGCAGCATATCACTGCTATAGATACACTTGTAGTATCAAACATCAATCAGGTGGTTGTGGGGAGGGCCTAGAGTGCATGGCCTAAGGCCATGCACCCAAGACCAAATTTATATGTAGTGAAGTTAGAAGCCACAATGAGTGCACTATGGTGTGGTGGTTCTGGGCAGGACCTAGAGTCTTGGGTACATAAGCACTGAAGTTATAAGCCAACATGGGTTTGACATACTGTGGTGGTTGTGGCCAGGATGAAGACTTTTGGGTGCATGGCTGCAGGCCGTAGCCTTACACCCCAAGACTCTAGCCTGTGGCCACAACCACTGGAGCATATCACAGCTATAGGTATACCCGTAGTATCAAACATCAATCAGGTGGTTGTGGGGAGGGCCTAGAATTTTGGCCATGCACCCGAAACCAAATTTATACGTAGTCAAGTTACAAGCCACAATCGGCGAGATATGGTGTGGTGGTTCTGGGCAGGAGCTAGAGTCTTGGGTGCATGGCCAAAGGCCATGCACCCAAGAACAAAGTTATAAGCACTGGAGTTATAAGCCACTGCACACCCATATATTCAAATATCTATGGACATACACCTAAGACTCTAGGCCCAGGCCACAACCACTGCAGCATATCACAGCAATAGATACACCCGTAGTATCGATCATCACTCAGGTGGTTGTAGGGAGGGCCTGCAGTCTTGAGTGCATGGCCGAAGGCCATGCACCCAAGACCACATTTATACGTAGTGTAGTTACAAGCCACAATGGGTGTGATATGCTGTGGTCGTTGTGGCCAGGACGTAGAGTCTTTGGTGCATGGCCCAAGGCCATGCACCCAAGAACCAAGTTATAAGCACTGGAGTTATAAGCCACTATGGGTTTTATGTACTGCACACCCATACATTCAAATATCTATGGCCTTACACCCAAGACTCTAGCCACAACTACTGCAGCATATTACAGCTATAGGTACACCCGTAGTATCAAACATTCAGGTGGTTGTGGGGAGGGCTTAGCGTCTTGGGCGCATGGCCGAAGGCCATGCACCCGAAACCAAATTTATACATAGTGAAGTTAGAAGCCACAATGGGTGCGATATGCTGTGGTAGTTCTGGCCAGGACCGAGAGTCTTGGGTGCATGGCTGCAGACCATGCACCCAAGAGTAAACTTATAAGTAGTGAAATTATAAGCACCATGATTTTGATATGCTGCGATGGTTGTGGGTAGGACCCATGGTCTTGGTTGCTTGGCCGCAGGGTGTAAGTGGTAGGTTATACATCCAAGACGCTAGGCCCTGCTTACAGCCACTGCACCATATTACTGCCATAGATTAGACGTATAGATTCGAATATGTACGACATGTGTGAAATTATACTTACTGTTTACTTTGTTGAGATTCCATACATTTCTTACATGACTTTAGTACTTGGCGGAAATATCCTTTTTTAATTTCTGTGATAAAAGAGCATGTTGGTGTTTGTATTTTATAAAGACTTATTACATTGTATAATAGACATTTTATCTTTTTTTTTTACCCTCATATTTAGTTTACAAACCGGTGTACTGTACATTTTGCACAGTTTGTGTTTGTTTTTCAAATCCTTGGGTCTGGGGGAAGAAAATCCTTGTCGGATTAAAAAAAACCTTTCTTTGCTATGCTACAAACTATTTCTTTGTTTCCTTGGAGTGTTTACTTGTTCTGATTAATGTTAGGTCTGATGGCTTGTTGCAGATTTTTAAAAACAGTTAGATACCTGTTGGCGTATTCTAATTGTGCATTTTTTTTTACAGATCTGTGGTATTCATTTATCTGTGTGGTTGTTATACTCTCTTGGGCAGTTAGATACCTGTTGGCGTATTCTAACTGTTTCTAGTCTTTTACTTGAATTTTTGTTAATGTTGAAGTACACATTAGTTATTAAATTTTGGCTTTAAGAAGATTAAATACGCATTTGTAAGATTAGCCGGCAATCTCTGCTTTAGAGTAAGGGTGCTATCATTACATTCAAACCATCCACGTTTCTTTTTAATGTATGCAGTGTAGTGACCTGCATTGGTTGTAGCTCCTGCCTGGTAGATTATACCTATTGTTGTAAAGGTTTTCTTCCCAAGTGACACTTGACCGTGTGTGAATCCAGTCAGCTTGCAGTTGTTTTTGGTACCATCTGCATTGTAACGTAGAAGCATAAGTATTATGTAGTTACTATATGTTTGTATCAGTAAGGTGGAGCGATTATCTGAATTGCACATAGTACATAATCTGCCATGGTTTGCTGAAATGGAATGGATTCACAATTAGGTATAGATACATACACAAATCGCTCATTTGGGATTTGTTCCTGTATCACATTGTTACAGAGAGTGCATGTATGTTTCCACATGTATGAAATCTGGAAGATTTCCGTTATAGGTATGTTTTTGTTTTCCAGTACTTGTAGTAAGTACATTAGAAATTCTTGTGGATCTTCTTGTGAGTTTATAGTGAATCTCACCATTCCAGCACAGTAGTCCAATTCTTGTCTTATTCCGTGAACACTGTACGTGTTGTCAGGATTGTTTGTTGCGTTTCTATGAAGGACTAACATTTGCAAACACAATTGGTCTGTAATGTGTAAGTAAATATTGTTAATTGGTGGCAATTGAAATCGAATATTCATTGCTACATTTGCATAGCAACTTACACCAGTTTCATTTGAAAATTTGAATGGACCAGCTAGTTCTGTCTCCGAGTGCTTTTTTCAGAGTTTCTGTTCCTTCTTTGAAGTACCCGATTTACTTTCCCTAATAGGTTCTTCTTTGCTTGTGGTAATTGATGAAGCTTTAGCTTCTTTTGTTTTCTTTGAAGGATTTGCCGTCGGATTCTGTTGCATTTCTGTTTGAATTAGTTTTCTTTTACCACGTTTTACTTTTTCTGGAACAGGATATGATTTCAGATGGGTGGTGTACAGTGAACGCAGTCTATTGTATTCTAAAATGCAAGGAATATCAGTGTTCAGTTTACTTGCATCAAAGTTGATTAGAAATAGATCGTCAAGTGTATGTAAGCGTGATAGTGCTACGTAGCGCATGCCTTCTTTAAAGACTGTGTTTCCTATATCTATCAATGCTTTGTCTAGGGTAAGACCTTGGGATTTATGAATGGTGACTGCATATGCAAGAGTTAGAGAAAATTGTTCTCTATGTACATACATGTCTTTGAAGAGAAGGAATAGAGCAGTTGAGCGCCCTATCCTTTTCACTTCTGAAAGTTTGTCAAAGCGAATATTGACAAACTGAATGTTGTTGTCACGTGGGTATGTTTGAAAACCAACAACTGTACCCAGTGCCCCATTAACTAGCCCTTGCTCCACGTCAAGGTTACGTTTAAGCATTACTCTATAATTTAAGGATAATTCAAATTTTTTCCAACCCAGCTGTGTTGGAGATTGAATTTTCTAAGGTTTAGTCTTGTTGTGGCTTGCTCGCACATGGGTAGTGTCATACCATGTACGCCTAGTTTGTCTGTGGCGCAAAATTCCATTATTGGTTGCATTTCTTTTTTTAACATTGTTTCATTGAATTTGAAACAGCTTGCAAGAGTTGGCATTAAGGCCATACAATTGACATTTTTGTTCGCCAATTGTTCCATAACATCAGTAGCACATGCGTTATCGCCATAAAGTGTATGAAAGTGCCTGTTTTTCAATATTGCTTGTGCTTCTCGAGATAGTACACCAACTGTAATACTTTTAAAATGTTGGCGTAAGTGAGATCTGCATTTTGACGCATGTTTTCTGTTAATTCTCTGTATTGGAAATGTTGCCAAAAGTTGACATTTCCTATGCTGCCAACAGGTTTTCACTGGTGTCAATTGTAGAAGATCTCCGAAAACGATAATGTGTTTCCCTGCAAAGAGTTCTTCGTAGTTTGATTTAAGTACTTCTTGCGATCTGAGGTGAATCAAAGCCAACATTAGGTTGGAGACCATGCTCACTTCATCCATTACTATCATTTCCATTTGTTTTAATACTCTGCGTAGTTCCATTGCAGCTTCTGCAGAAAGTTTGTAATAGTCTAATTTGTTTTGGTGTTCTACTGGAAGGAGTAGTAATCGGTGTAAAGTGACACCGCCTAGGTTGTAGGCAGCTAAACCTGTGGGGGCTGTTACAACAGCTGACAGTTTGTTGTTTGTCAATTGTTGAAGGAACTTGCTGATTTTGATTAAGAATGTTTTTCCTGACCCAGCTTCACCACTGACGTACAGCAGTATAGGTTTGTAATTTTGGCAAGTACATTCTTCATTTTCGTGTTGTACACCATGTGCAATTTGTTTTGTTACTTCTTCAAAAATGGTGCGCTGATCTTTGTTAAGTTTTGCTTGTAGTACAGTTAAGTCTTCTATATCTTCTTCATAGTGACACATGGCGTTTTCCACTTCTGTCATAGCTAATTCTGCCTCATTTGCGATTAGTGGCTGTCCTAGTGGTCCTTGGCTTCCCGTTACAGAAGGTGCACTACTGTCAGAAGTGCCCTTATCTAGTTGGGCCTGAAGTTCTTCTTAGTGTTGCTGTTCATTGTGCAACATTGTTTTGTACTGCGTGAAGTTCACATCGATGATGGTGCTTTCATTTGCTTTGACAGCATCTTCATAGCAGTCATAGTTATTTAGTACCACTTCCTCTTTTCTCCATGGTTTAAAAAGTTGTAGCAGAGACATGTAATATAGTTCTTTCTGTTGAGGAGTTTTTAATGACAATTTGACATGATTAATTAAGCTTCGTTTGGTAAGTTTCACTAAGCTGCCTTTACAATCTGTCACTCTATATCTACCTTTGCTTTCATCGGGTTTAAATATTATTTTTGTATGCAAAGTTTTGAGCTATGTGGTATAGACACATGCTTTCCAAAGTGGTACTCCTGTTCGGATAATATGTGTCCAGTAAATTGTTTTTTAAAATGTTTTGGCTGTTGGGATAATTTCTGGCAATTGTTTCTATGTCCTCATATGATTTCAGAACTCTTTTTCTAGATTTAGCAGGACCAAGACTTAGCCATACTATGTTGTCTAATTTTCCATACAAAGCAGTACCGGTTAGACGATCGGCCGCTTCATAGGCGCCACATTCTCTATGAGAGAGCATTTTTAGGCCTAGGCTGTACAATTTCTGAGATAGTGTTTTGTCTGATGATAGGTCATTCCAGAGGTCTTGAAGCTCTGTTTTTTCTGCTTTTGTTAGGTAGGCTGTAACATATCGTGCAACTGCAGTGGAATTGTCTGCAATGTACTGCACATCTATGTTTGCATTCCATAAGAGGGCAATGATTGCATTGTAATCATTGATATATTTTGATTCTTCTGTTCTTTTTTTGTAATATGTGTTCTTAGGTGATTTACCTTTAACACTATGTCAAACTGAAGACATGAAGTTGTTCACTTCACCCGTTTCTGTCACTGGTCTAGGGAAACCAAAGCGGCATTTGGTGTAGTATTTCCCTTTGCTTTTGTATTTGCGATGACAATATTTGCCACATTTGTGTCTTTGAAATTGTAAAATCTGTCCATGCAGGTCACTATGTGTCTGTTGTGAAGGGATTTCACAAGTGACATATTTTTGTATGAACTGCAAAACAGTGGCATCACTGTTGTGACCAAATTGAGGTGCACCTTTGATCCATAAAAGCATGTGAATATGTGGTGCTCCTCTCGCTTGGTATTCTTTTCTCCAAAAGAAGTGTTGCACTTCTCTGAGGGGAGGAAAAGTTTTATTACAAATAAAGTGTAGCATAGCAATGAAACTATGATGGAAATATCTTGACACATTAACTAGATCTAGAGAGCAAAGTTCTCCAGGTGTTAGTATATCCATGTTGGTTTTGTTGTTGTTTGATATGCATAGGAACTCATGTAAATCTTCCCATGCATACTCTGCACAACTTAGTGTAACAAACCAAGTTGGTGGTCCAAGGTTTCTGATCATACAACGTACGTCTGTGCCGTCGGAACCAGTATTCGTTTGTATCACGCATGTTTACTAACAGATTTGTTATACTTGATTGTAAAACCTCATCTTTTTCTTGAACTTTTTGTATTAATTGCGTAGCCGGCATATTTTGAAAGTGGGTTCCAGATTTCAAAATGTGTGCAACTCCGTAACATAGGGTTGCTAGTTCACTTTCAAAGAGTAGGTGGAATATTCCACATTTTGCCTAAATCTGGGATCTTGAGAATACATTTGTAATGAGCAGTATTCTGATGCCGTAATCTGAGTGGGTCTATCATCGTATCTTCTGCCTTTGCCAGTAGGAAATAGCAGTGGAAAAGCACGTGCTTCTATACTTTTTTGCCATATGCTCATTGGTGACCCTTTGGTTTGTCGCATTTGGTAAGTTTCTATGCTTTCTTTGGAATGCAATGGATGAATTGTGTAATGGTCCAAAAGAGTGGATACTGCAGCAGGATCCAGAAGTTCAAATTAACCCGTTTCTGATGACTCTGAATTATTTCAGTTGTTTCCCTTAAGCTTTCTTCAATATTTATTTCTTTGTAGTATTCGTTATTGTCTTTCAGATATTGAAAGGCTTGTTTAACTTTATGCAAGTCCACCAGTTGTTGCCAAATTTGTTTGTCTTTTGTTGGTACACCATTTACTAAGACAATTAAAGAATGCTCTATTGGACGTTGCACTCCTGGAGTGTGTACATTTTCTGTCCGATCTAATGGCAAATAAACTACTTTGCCACGAATGCCTGTCACCAATTCAGAGGGAGGTAATTTTGCTGTTTTTGGTTGAAGGCGTATTATTGCTTGAAATGGGTGAACTGTTTGAATCATGGTGCTCTCATACAAATTGAGTTGTTGCAGGGGTTTTGGTAGTGGGAATAATTCCAAATTATTTGTGACAGCACGTGAAGGAGTTTGGTTGTTGTCCAGTTTTGTAGTGCAGTAACTGCAACATATTAGGGGTTCACTTATTTGGTATTTGTTTTCTTCTAAAAGGTAGAGTGCTAATTCAAACCATTTGGAATCTTCATTGTCTTCTATTTGTATGTTACGTCTATACTTTTTGTGTTCCTTTTGTAAAACATTCTGCGGCAACACACACACGGTTTGGTACTTCAGCCGATGCACTTTTAAATTTTAGTATTTCTTTTTTGCATGTGTGTAATAGAAGGTTGCTATGTGCAGAATTGTTGCTAGTCTGTTCTAAAACTATTGCATTTTGTAAGTGGCTTTCACTTCCAAAATATTTTCTCTGGATACGGTCGATTTCTTCTTGTACGTATTTGGGTGTACCATGTAGAAGATATTATTTAAATTGGCTAATTCTAAAGCTGGACTTTTAGAATAGTGCAGTTTATACACTAGATTTCTTACATTTGAATGATGTATTGATATCCTTTTGATATCATGGAAGGTGCTTTTGCAAACAGGTCCTGAAATGCAGGCTAATGTATGTCCTTGTAGTCCTTTGTACTTGCGCACTGGACAGATATCCATATTTTGCAGCACTTTCATTTTGATTTTGTCTTTACCTTTCACACACTGATTGAGGAACTGACGTAAAGATTTGAAAGATTTGTTAGGAATGTCACACAGTGACGTGCACGGCCATTTGTATACTGGACGGTCTGGTTCAGTCGAATGGAGAGGTAATTCTGAGTTTTCAGGGGATACTTTTTAAGCAGCGTTTCTTGTTCCATAATGGGATTATTGATTTTTTCATACCCTCGTCCACTGCTGTGGATGGCAATTGTGTTTGTTTTATTTTGTTTGTGTGCTTCATTAAAATATGGTTCTGTGGTTGTTGTGTGACTCCATTCACCTCCACAAATATTTAAGACGTTATTTTTGTTGACATTCCGTTTATTGATAAGTTTCTTCTGTAGTTTAGTACTTAGTTTTGTTAGTGGTTTCATCCTATTTAACACTAAAATAAATAACTTCCATTTGACAAGGATTGCACGGTCTACAAGAGCTCGTAGGATTAATTTTCTACAGTAGGTTTTAAGGGTTGAGGATGATTTCGGGCCTCTTTATTAGATTCTGAAGCACTCTGTGGCGAAACATTTTTGCTAATACTTTTTTTTTTAATATGGGTTCTTGTTATTATATCAGGATTAATAGGAGCATTGTTAGCAGTACTGGTAGCCGATTTTCTGTAAAGCGTTTTCTGTTTCGTGCCACATTTTGATAGAGGAGCCAAAGTTTCGGTAGTTGAAGCTTCCTTTGTTTCGCTAAACAACTATTAGCTGTTTTGTTCCAACGTTATCTACAAACTCTGCTACAGATGGATGCTTACTTTGGACACTTATTTTCATTTGCTCTATTTCTGCATTCCTTTCTACGGACTTGCTTTTTGGTAGGCATTCTTTGGGGTCTGTTGAAAAAAAGAAGGCATGGTTTGGTCTGCTGTACAATGTATGTGTGCATGCATGCATGAGTTCGATGGGGAAACTTTGTGGTGGTGTGTGAATGTGCATTGGGCAGTTACAATGAGTTGGGAATGCTATTTTTCTGTTTGTATATTACTACACCATGCTTCAAATGAGAGTAGAAAGTGAGCTAGTGGTGAGGAGAAGCATTAATAGTAAACGTAATGGTATAAAATTAAAACAGCTATTTGTTTTCTAGTACTAACATTCTAAGGCTTCTGTATGATGTGTGTTCTAAAAACACAGGGATTTGTGAGCCATTCTGCCCGTTACTCTTTCTTTAATAAATGGGGATTTGTGGGTAGAATGGTTCAGAAATCAATGTTTGTTTTGGTGCGCAAATTACATAAATAACCCACAGTCTCTTTGAGGAACGGTAAGAATATAAAAAGGTAGTACTGTACTTACTTTTTTTTGCGGAATGACCAGGTTTCTTTGGATATGTCGTTTGCAATGTAGATGCTGTTGATTTTCAGGAGACTAGTCTTCACTGCAATTGTAAAAGGAAGAAGTCAGTAACTTTGTGTGTTTAAAGCAGTGATGTTACTGTACACGTTCATTTGGCATCGTTCGTCGGAGTATTCTCCTTTGATATCTCAACACAGTGCATGTGTGCATTTCACTTCACTATGTGCTGCCTTCATATGTTATTTGCAGTATGTTAATTGAACCTGATTCGCAAATGAGTACAATTTTCATTTTATGAAAATGCCTCGTTTTTTTAAGCAGTGTTGTCCGTAGCAGAGAGGTTTGTAAGTGATAGGTCATTATAGTAGATGGGAAAAATGTCACTACTTTCATATTATAAGTAGGAATCCGAAAAATCGTGAGACCCTCAGAGGGAGATGTCACCACAGCAATCTGGAATGTTTATTTTTCTCATACGATTGCATTGGAAGTAGCATTAATTTAGGCGGTACACAGTAAAAAATGGTGACATTTGGAAAATCGAGTTTCGCGCTAAATCGGGAGGGTTGTTACGCATGTATAGGTTATGTGGGAGACAGTAAGAAGTAGTGCGGTTTGTCAATGAAAAATCGGAAGTCTTGCACTTAAAGGGGGAGCGTTGGTATGTATTGGCTATGCAGATTTAGTGGCATCAATTTGTTTAAATGAAATCATAAGGGTTGCACATGTTCTCTGATTAAAATATGCATACCTGTATTTTGTACTCATGCATGGAGCTGTAGGTAGAACTCTGCGACACTTGCAAAATAATTTTTGAAGTAGGTGCTTTGCAATGATATGCAACTTGCATTCAGAGTGATCAATATTACATTTGAAGTGCGAAATTTTGATGACGGAGTTAGATGTAGAGATGTTGAATGTGATTGGTGGATGGTTGTGTGACTGCTTAGCTGTGTCCAATGAGTAAATGGATTCGCGAGTGATGTGGAAAGGATAGAAGGACTGGCTAAGAGTTCCGTGCCGCACGTAGACAGCCCTTGTCTGTGGGTAGGGTGTGCTACATACGGTGTTCTACAGCAAATCCAGCATTGAAAGGGGACTATAGGCATCAGCCAATCAGATGTTCACAGTGTTCATTTGTGTCGAAAGACGGTGCGTGTACTGAAGATGGTAGAGGTGGAGACAGTCAGGGTTTTGGTGCTCAGAGATATTTTTGTCCATGGTTTACAGCACTATTCCGAAAGTAGGCATGTGGTACACAATTTCGATGTGAGAGAAGTGGAGGTGGTGTGGAGCGCTGAGACTGATCGCAATGTTGCGGCAATTCTCCAAGTTTGCAGACATATGCGTAGGATGACCAGTCCCCATGTGGTACTTTTGCACTACGGTGCTTGCCATTTGGGCTACGCGAGTTCATGTACTTTGTTGGAAGATTTGGAACAGTTGGTGCAAGCAGTCATTAACATCTTTCCAACTGCGAAAGTATTTTTTTTCTGGCTTACTCCCTAGAGGAAAATGGGACAAGAGTTCTGTTTTCTGTCCTGATCAAAGTATTGGGAGGTGTAACATCAATCGCGGCATGCATGCTCATGTTACGAGCTGGTATGTTTTTCTGCAGCCACGAGAACATTGTTCCCAATAATGCGGCTTATTTTGAAGCAGATGGTGTTGCGTTATCTTCTTTGGGAAATGCCATGTTCTTATGGAATGTAAGGCTTGCTTTGGAGAAGGTTCTGTAATGATTGTAGGAGTAAAGTAAGAAGAAAAACAAAATAACAGGTGTCTGTAAGGCATCTGCCCAAAAAAAACAAAAGAAAGGGCTCTTTTCAGAGCCCACCTTAAAGGAGAAAAGGGGAATTATATTTAAATGTACAGTCGTCACGCTCAGATCCTCTACGGGTCCGCGGACATGGCGGTAGTCTGCAGGCAGCGCGTATTACCAACGGGGTTTCTGGGGTGGAGACGCATGCAAATGAGAATGTGCAAAGCTAGGGATTGGTCAGTAAAGTTCAGTGGGTGTGTTCTGAACGGAGAAATTTAGTGAGAACGTCTTTTCCCTGACCGGGGACCAGACAGCCATGGCTTTGTGTGCTCGAAAACAGATTATCTGGATTTTGGGAAACTCATTGATACATTGGTTGAAGGTGCATGCAGAAAGTTGCGGTCTATCTGCAGATCTTGGATTTTCTCATGTGGAAGTGCACTGGCATGGAGTGCGTGGAATGAAGTGGCTGGACTTGGTACCTCTCTGTGCTACTTTACAGACAGAGCGTCATCCTGATATAATTATCATTCATTGTGGAGGAAACAGTTTAGGCCATGTCTCTGGAATTTCTTTGCAATTTGCAATGCAGGAAAGACTTGCGAAGGTCATGGACAGGTTTCCAAATTGCCAAATAGTTTTTTTCCCGTATTGCACAAAGACAAATATGGCTGCGTTCTTCTGCATTTGGTCCACAAATGGAGAAAGCGAGGCACAATGTCAATAAGGATGTTTGTGCCTTTCTAAGAGATGTTGGCATGTCCTCATTCCACAATGAAAACATTTTGTCGCAGCACTTTCATTTTTCACAGAGATGGAGTCCATCTCACATATGCTGGCAATCAGATTTTTCTTCGCAATGTACAAAATGCATTGCAACCTTTTTTGGATTCATAGTCACCGATTTGGCAATCCGTTTTTTCAAATCCACAGTTTTTGAAACACACAAAACACCACAAACTTACTCCCAGCGAAAGGTGCATTGGTTTTGCTCCGCTTGCACCCTCCATTTTTGTGCTTTGTACGACCGTCCGCAGACTTTTTGAAAAATGTGCGGGGGGCCTGCACCGGTCACTTGATAGTTCTATTGTTAAATAGAGAAAGGCGGCTCTGAAAAGAGCCTTTTTTTGTAATTTTTGTTGTTTTCCAGTTTATTGCTTTTCAGCACACGACTCACTAGGAGAGGAGGGTAAAGGAAGGGACACCAACCACGGGGATAAGAAAGGGCAGTTGGAGAGAGAAAGATGTAGGGTATTGCTTTACTTAGGTAGGGAGCAGTTCTTCTGGTGCTCCGTGACCGTAGTCTCAAACGCACTTCGAAGACTCTCCCCCCCCTGCAGAGTACTGCGTCGCAGTACATACACAATATCGTGACCCTCGCAAGGTAAGGGTCAACAGCATCACAAATGGCCTGCGAGGCAGCTGGAGGGATGCGCTCCCCCACAGGAGTGTCTCTTGTGGTGAGAGGATCGGACACGGAGGATGCTGTGGAGGAACTCAATCTACTATGTTCTTCACATGGTACCACCTTGCGAATGTCCGCACTGTGGAACGTAGTTAGGTATTGCTTCATGGTTGTCGTACCAAAAGCTGTACGCACCAGGTCTCCCGCGACTCAGCACCAAGTTGCACTGCTTACACATGACCTGGTTTGCACGTGCTTTTGGTACGTTTCCAAAAAACGGTAAACAACAGCCACACTCGCGACTCCCGGCGAGTGCTTGTAGTGCGGAGTACCTCCACCTCATTCTCTTCTTCCTCGCTCTCTACATCCTCACCCGTATTTCCCTCTGCAGGTCCTTGGGGAGGTGGTGGCGGTGGAGGTTTGGTGCCGAGGCTAATGAAGCAATAGCAGCCATGGATGCCATAAGGATTAGTCGGCTAATGTTCGCTACAGCAGTAAAGGCAGCACAACTCAATCTGCTATAGCCAGAAGCACGATGAAGAGGAGCTCGGGGGTGTGGCCATTTATAGGGGTGGAGGGGTGCGGCTCGTGACCATATCGATCACTCAAAAGCGTTGCAAAAATTCTAAACAATACGTTTCAAAGGTAGGGCCATGTGAAATGGTGATTTTATACTGTAAAATTTCCCATGTTTGTATAAGTTCTTTTGAAATGTTGCGGAAGCAGACAAACTGTGCAAATTAGTCCACACGCTCAGCGTGGGTGCTGTCACATGACGACGTCGTGAACACATCCGCGAAGGAAATGGGTGCCCGCTGGACACCAAATGCAGAGTAACGGACGTGCGCATGCACGCGGGAGTTCTAGGGACAGTGTTCGGGTCCTGAAACTAAAAGTGTGACACAAGTGAGATGGACAGTTAGGGACAGGCGCGATGGTCGCAGTACTTAAGGGTGTGGTACGCATGTGCGTAGATGTTCTGCTGACTGCACGGCTAGGTGCGGGGTCCTTAGGTCACCTCCATTTTGTTTGACTACGGACATGCCGGACACCGCGCCTGTTCTACGGACAGTTCCATCTTGGCTGCGGACGGTACGGATAGGTATAGTGTCCTTAGTACACTCCCATTTTGTTCATTTACAGACATCCCGGACACCTGGTGTGTTCTAAGAACATGTTTTATCTTGGTTGTGACCAGTACGGAGAGGTCTAATGTCCTTAGGATGCCCCCATTCTGTTCATTTACAGACAACTTGGACACCTGGTGCGTTATAAGATTAGTTCCATATTGGTTGCGATTGGTACGGGTAGGCGAGTCGCCCCTTGAACATCCATACCCAAACAGGCGCGCTGTCCGCATACATTTTAACGCTTTTTTTTTTTTTCCCAGGCTGTCTTCTTCTGTGTCCTTTGGTGGACTTTCTTCTTTTTTTACCTGTTCTGTTAAAAATGAATATATATATATATATATATATATATATATATATATATATATATATATATATATATATATATATATATATATATATATGTTAAAAAAATGCCCATAAAATACTGACTATTTATTTGCTTATGCAGAGAAGTGTGTACCATTATTATCGCTATCTTCCGACATTTCCCCATGCGGAAAATTCTCCTCCACCCACTCCAAAGTACTGCACATTTCTGTATCAAAACAGAAATACATTATGTTTTCTGCACCTCATACAAAAAAGTACACACACATGAAAAAGGAAGTTCACTTACTATTTTCTTGTAAATTGTCTTTGTTGTGCTGTGTGCGTCTTATGTCGCTCCTGGCTGCACAGTTTCTGTGAGGTAATTAGGTTGGAGGCAGATCTTATTTTGTTATGGTATAATCCATTTCATTCTACATGGTAATTAAATGCATGGGTAATGTGTGAGACGTGTAGGTTCAATTGGTTACTTATTAGTACTTACAATGTGTTTATGTATATTTCTCATATGGCACAATAGTACAATTTCAAATACCCCTGACTGTTTGGGTAGTGTTGATCTCGTCCGCGCCCGCAGACGAGCGATCAGTCCGTGCTTTTCAAATATCATTAGCGAGGGGGTTCAGTATGTTCTATGTTACATGTATATAAAGTAAGGGAATTATAGTACATACCTCCCAAATTCACATGATGGAAGTGTACATTCAGTAAGAAAAACTTTAACGGGACTTTATGGTTAAGTTGCACTACTAAAAACCTGTGAAATTCACTTAAAAAAAAACCAAGAAAAAAAACTTTATAAACGTGACATTATGGTTCAAGGTAAAACTGAAAAACCCCTGAAATTCGCTAGTTATGGTAGGCTAACCAACCATAACTGCCCGCACTACTGTGCACTGCTAACACCAACACCTAGGACATCAAAGATGACATCACAAATGTCATGATGACATCACATGTCCATTTACTTTTCAGACGAGGGGTTGTGAATGTAATTTTAGCAAAAAAGTATCAGGGATTATCGGGACATGTGTAATAAAGTACATACTTCATCACACAATGTAGCGTTCTAAAGAAAATTCCATTGCTGTGTTCTTTCTAGTACAGAAACCTACTCATACAGAAATGTAGATATACACCACAGAGGTGCTATGTTTGTACTTTCCAAAGTTGTATAATAAAAAGGTGAATGTTTCTGTATCACACTTTTCTGGTCTGTGAAACATGTACTAAGTTGCTAATAATGCATCACTTACTACATATTTCTAGTAATACACACAAAACATAAATAGACTACAATGCATACAAAGATGGGGCTTATATATGGAGAGTAAAGTAAGCATACAAGAGGCAGTATCATTAGTAACTGTGTACAATCTACATGATTGTATTCACGCACATAAATGATCTTTGTTTCAGGCCTGCTTCTTCCGCTATATATGTACATCAAAAGATGCGATTAAATTCTAAGGAAAGTAGTGTAAGAACATGTGAGAATAGCAATATCTATAAATGTAATACCTTTTGAAAGTTAAGTTTCTGACTGTCAGTAATAAACCCACTAGGCCTAGATATGGCAGTGAACAAAAACGAAGGGGCTACACATGTGATGTCATCAATCACATTTGTGATGTCATCTTTGATGTCCTGGGTGTTAGTGTTAGCAGTGCACAGTGGTGCGGGCAGTTATGGTTGCTTAGCCTACCATAACTGGCGAATTTCAGGGTTTTTTCGGTTTTACTTTGAACTATAATGTCATATTTATAAAGTTTTTTTTGTGAATTTCACAGGTTTTTAGTAGTGCAACTTAACCATAGCGTCCCCTTAACAAAGTTTTTGTTAGTGATGAATATATATATATATTAGTGCCTGTACTCAATGAAACTTGCATGTATCTGGTGAACGTCACGCATTATTAAAAACATTTACCAAGTGATTAATTGGGGAATTGTTCTCATCACTGGCCTCCACTTTTAAATGCATACAAGGGGTAGCATGTCCTGGACAGATAGTTAATGCACATAATGTGCTTGGTCCAGTGAAATGGAGACTCTCTCTACTGTATTCTGCTACACATTAGGGTAGGGATATTATGTTTTAGGAGGTGGTTTATTCCAGTTTAAGGAGGTTATTCATGCACACAGATAGGTTGCAAAAGGTTTGCAAAGGCCAACACCATGACATCGAAAATCAGTACATGTCTGTCAACAGGCTGGAATCTAGTCTGGAGTTATGTACACTGCCAGGCCCCCCCCACCCCCCAATTACAGCAATCTCACACTGTCAACGTTCCCCAGTGCAGAAGGAGACGGATGGGGACAGAATGTAAGCAGTTTACATGTTCATACCAACCAGGCTCGGACTGGCCTATACGACAATGGGCCCATGGCCGAATGAAAAACACAAAATGCTGGTGTGGGCCAGTTTTTTTGGTCAAAGTGGGCCACTTAATTCACTTGCAGGTAATAGTTTTGACAAGTATTGCTGAATAAATATTCTTTACAATGCACAATTCGCATCCCAAAAACTCTGCCTTGGCTACTATTCAGTGTCAGAAAAGGAATGAATAGCCATTTGCAACTTTGGGCCACTTTTTCATTGGTGCCCAAGACAAAATGATGGCCCAATCCGACCCCGACACCAACAATCATTTGCAAACGCTAAATACATTGTGGATATGCAAGCAGTGTTTGACTGAACAGATTTGTCACCGAGTGATGGTTAACAATCCATTGTCCAGCTAGGTCCGATATACCATACCATGGTGTTGCTTTATGTGAATTACTCGTGGGGTGTATATGGGATGAGAGTCAAGTGTCTAAGAGTAGTGTGGGGATGCAGGGAGCGTGATGGGAGAAAGGATGGTGTGCAGTAGGTTATGCTTGGGCAGTAGATGTCAGCTTCATCGCACACTGCATATATGTGTTGCTGCGATCTCGGGTATCTACAGTACAAAGTACTTCTGTACCTTACTGAATGTCTCAGGCTATTCGTGATCAAGAAGTCGCCCCGTTTAGAGCGCTTGGACACAGAGTGATGAAGCCTTGCCTTTTAGTCACAGTCACCAGAACATGCAAGCCAGACCCCAGGTCATGAAAACAGAGAATGGATAGCAACAAGAGAATGCAAGACAGCAGCAAGGCGACCACTGCCGGAGACGGGACTGTGAAAACCAGCGGATGCATCAAGGTGACCAGTGTTCACCAGAAGGCCAATTCACTGAAAGTTGGCGAGATCAGTGAAATGTATACAAAAGGGTCCAACTAGAGAAGCAGAAAGCGGACACCAGTGAGCACATGGCCACCAGACTTCTTAAGCACAAGGGCCCATAAAAGGACCCAGAATGGAGAAACAGTCAGTTGCAAATTCCACATATGAACTGGCCTGTGGGATAAATGTTGTGCTGACCAAAAAAGTGCACTTCTTGACTGGAAGTGTGGGCTAAAGACGCAATGAGTCAAGACGTGTTCACTGACCAACTGAATGCACTGCATGTCGGAAGTAAGAGTCCTGATATCCCAAAGACTAAACCAGTGGACGACTAATTGGCACTAGGCGAGGGAACTGCGGTTAGGAGACTCTACAACAAGCATAACAGGCATTAAGACTTAAGAGAACAAGGAGCATGGCCAGGGTCACTAACAATATAGGAAAGTGGAAAGATGGTGCAGAAGGAGGGGTGTGTGAAATATGTACTGAGGGAGTAGGAAGACAGGCTGAAGAAGAAATAAGTGAAAGCAAAGAGGGTGAGTGCCAAAGGCAGCACTGGAGGGTCCCAATGGTTCGATGCAGTTGAACGGGCTCAAAACATGATTCGAATTGGTTTGATGGCAAAAATGCAGGGATTCTGGATGCCTTGACTTTCGATTGTTGAGAGTCCACATACAGGGACTCAAGGAGACCTTGTTCTCCTGCTCCCATGCACAGGGGTGCGGGGGGCTGGCCCACAGCTGCAAGGGACTCTCAAAACACTGAGGTTCTGTGTACTGTTGTGGCTGGGGTTAGGGGAGTTTTCCTAAAGTCCTACTAATAGTAGGACATTAGTAAGCTATCCCAGTAGTTGGTAGATCTCCAACTCTTAGTATCAGTCAGTACTGAATCAGGACCTTGAAAAAGTGGCAGAGCAGTCAGGCTCATCTTAAAACGAAGATGTGAGCTGCAGGTAAGTACACTGAACCTTAGTTAGATATGCACACCAAAGAAACTCTACACTTATATGGAATTTATATATACACTTATATGGAAATTATATATACACATCAGAATCACTTTAAATACTTTAGACGTTTACACTAGAACACTTCTTAATACTTGAGAATACACTTCAAAGGGCACTTCCACTATTGCGTTTGTTCGCGGTTACATTTGTGGCAACGTTAGAAAGGGAAAAGGCAATGTTATTGTATTATCAGTTATTAGACGCACCTGTGGATTCCAACGGTTCATACGGTAATACATTTACTCTGCAAACACATATAGCAAAAGGGAGGAAATTGGTTAGTTAGTGTCTTAGCTTGGCTCAAGGTTCTACAGAGGGGTTCTTCACCCAATAAGTCTCGAGTCCAAACATGCAACCCTAGCTAAAAGGCAGTTCAGAAAGGGATCAAAGTCTTGATAAGCAGCAGAATATGAAGAGTTCCTGTGGATTTCTTCCAGTCTCTGGTGTTACAGAAACTAACAAGAGAGACCTGTAAGGACTTGATGAAGGAGCACAAGCAGCGGCTTGAGTCAAAGGTAAGAGGGGATGAACCTGGACACCTGTAGGTGCACTCCAATGCACTGGAGCGACTTTTTTGAATCAGGGAAGCAATACCTTTTTTCCCCCCCACAGAACCTTAGGTTAGAAGAAAATGTTTTGTGTTGGGTACCTCTGCGCTCTGGACCTGACCTCCAGATTCCTTGGTCTGATGACTGAAGGCAGGACAATGGACAGGGTCTCTCAGCAGCAGTCTCAAGTGAGTAACTGTGGCACGACTTTCAGCAACTTCTTGGTTCGCTCTGCAGTTTTGGTGCCTTTTCTGCAGCACCAACAAAGGACACGGATTGCGCGGTCAATCTTCTTCGTATCCTGCAGTCCCATACTCTGATGAGGGGGTCTGGGTAGGTTGGATCGGATATGTGGAGTGTCCTTATGGGTTCAGCAAAGATATGGACGGATTTGGCTTTTCCACAACAATGCACTCAGAATTTGCAGCAAGTCTCCTCGTATGGGGGTTCCGCAGCTCTGAAAATTCCTAGGACCTCGGGAGATGGCTCAATTCAAAGTTTGTCTGGGGACTGGTTGTTCCCACCAGCCAAAGGGAAGGAGGAGTCCTCTTCGGCACTCCTTTGCAGAACAGAAAATGGGGTCAGGACAGCAGGGGTTGCTTCCCAGTGTTGCAAAGGGTCTTCAGGCATTTCTGGTCGTCAACTTCTTCGATTGCTTCAGCTTTCAGAGGTCGACTTGCTTTTCACTTCAGAAGCCTCACCTTTTATACAGTTCCAGCACACACTCCTCTGCAATCTCCTCAGCATTTTACAGAAAGGGGTGCTTGGCTGTCCAATCAGGACAGCCAGAACCCCTGTGGGAGTTGGTGCTATTCAGGCACTCTGGCAGACCAAGGACAGAGGGATGGAATTCTCCTTCCCAGACATTCTGGAGCATAGGTGGGGATACCCAAGGATTCCCACCAAAGGCAAAACACACACACTGACCTCCCTCTCCCAGAATGGTAGAAGAAGGGCTAACAAATAACCACGCTAGCAATGGTGGAAAAAAAAAAAAAGGGAGGCCCCAAGTTGGTACTTTGGTGCCCCCATCTTGAACTTCCGAATGGACATAGCCTGTGGTAGAAAAACTACACAATAGTTGGTAGAACACGTCCACTGCCACCAACCATAACAAGGAGATTGTCTATGTGACGAAAAAGTCACAGGAGCACAGAGAAGGGGGATACTAGGTATGAGTTTCCTCCAACCAAAGAGGCTCCCTGATATTGGGTCACCGTGTCATTCGGGGCAGTACTATTGCTTGAAATGTAGGGGCCCTGTTGCTGCCACCGATGTATAGCACATGGCGGCACATTACTAGATCCCAGGGCAGGTAACTGCAGAAATGTTGCTGGGGGAGCAGGTGGGCCTTAGACATTGGCGCGTCATAAGGGGCTGCCGGAGGCATCTGCCCATAGAACGGAGGGTATAAAACTGGACCCCCCTTGAGAATAAGGGTACATCTGTTGCTGGGGATATGCATGCCCGTCTGCTCCTACATTCTGTTGAACAATAGCCCATGCGCTCAGACGTCCAACACTGGCCTGCTCTTCCTCATCCTGGCGGTCCCAGTCCTCAAAAAAAAAAAAAAAGAAAAAACATTTACAAAAAATAATATCATAAATCGCCTTCCCCGGCATCCAAAAATCCCCCTCTCCCACTTGAGAACCATCGTAGAAACCCTCCTTTTGAGGTTGGTTCCCACCTGTCCACCAGTGTTCTCCTCCCCACCCGGGTGCAACGGGCACATCCGCCAGGATCACTAAAATCTGTCGACCTTTCCATCTGCACTGCTGTCACAGCCCCTCAAATGAAACTCGCCAACTTCGTTTGAACCAGTTTTGCTTCCTCTGCTTGTGCCGATTCCTTCTCATTTACTTTCAACCATTTACAGGGGTGAATACTAATAGACTGAATTTGCGCCCAGCCCGTTTCCTCAATCCCCACTATCTTGTTGAGCACCTTC
This sequence comes from Ambystoma mexicanum, assembly GCF_040938575.1. NCBI lineage: Eukaryota > Metazoa > Chordata > Amphibia > Caudata > Ambystomatidae > Ambystoma > Ambystoma mexicanum. The sequence continues at coordinate 124,649,261 of NC_090924.1, read as the reverse complement.
TGTACCTCTTTCGAAAGACCGAACCACAAAATCGAATCGCTCAATCCAGAGTCCCATCTCCGCCCGCCACATCTCTTGTACGTGTAATATAGCAGGAGCCTCATCATCGCGCATTATTTGCTGCATAATCGACAGAAGACCAGGTGTCTGGGTACGCATGCTGTAACGCCGTCAATACTTGGGGGGGGGAGGGGGTCTGATGTCATTGAAAGGCAATCCGCCAGGGCTATCCTCACCCAGATACCCTGCTTTAGCCCATATGTCATCAGCCTGAACTCCCAGTGTCGACACAAAAAACTTTTCAAATCCCCTACAGCCAACGCTGTCCCAGCTGTGTGTTTTTCAAATGTGTATATCCACTTACCCGCCCCAGCTGTGAGGCACAGCAGTATCTTCATGAGGTTATTTTTGTCCATGTGTGCCCAAGGGATATACTCTGCTTTCCCGGTCCCCTATGTAACAACTGGAACTGGGCTCTTACGGTCTTCCCAACTTTCTTCCTTCCCAGTGGCAACCACTTCGCTATCGCCATTCGTCCAAACCTATTACGTTAACCTAGGTCCCCAGAAGCTTTCTACCCGTGGGGATATTGCAGGTGGCTGCTCTGCCCCTTCCAATTCTTCTACCGTATCGCACTCCTCTTCTCCTTCGTGTGTATAATCTTATTCTTCCTCTAACCTAGCAGCTGCATAATCCACATCCCCTTCTCGTCTCTTTCCATCTTCACATTCCTTCTCTATGTGCACATCAGTGATAGCAGGGCTATCAATGCGAAACAAAGTCTCCCTTGCCCTCAGGTGTCTGCTGTCCATCCCGTCGGTCTAATTTTCCCCTCCACTTTCCTTAATGCATCCAACAACTATTTTTATGGCTTTGCGTCATCTCCCTCCAGCGTTTTATCCATCCCAGCTACTGATGCTGATGCTGTGGGGTTGGGAAAGTTCTGATAATGTGCCGACTTAGGTGGTGGGGGTACAGCAGTAAGCAAGGGGACATACATAGGATTCATGCATCCTGACGTAGCACGTGTAGGGTAGCATTGTTACGGAGAAAACCTGTGTTTCCACAAGGGCGCTTGGGACGATAACCACAGTAGTGATAGTACTACGTGGAGGGAGCACCTCACATACTGCCTTAGAGGAATCGGTGGGGCTATCGTCTAAATCTTCTGCCATTTTCCACAATTCCAATACTTCCTTTCTGTTTAAATTTTCTTCGATTATGTTTGGCTGTTAAAAACGTATACATGTGACTTAATATCATTGGTTATTTGTGCCCTGGTCCGGTCATGGCTTAAACATCCCTCCATTTGTCTCCGCACACCATTCCCTATGGTATTTAAGAATCTTATCTCGATGCAACAGAAGTGAAAGCTATTCTTCCCCGTTAGTATTTGTAAAATATTATTTAACTAGAAAACAGATGTTTAATTAAGGATTTATTTATTCATGCACTTTAAGAGATCCAGGTTTACAAATTCCCATCAGGCAGTTATAATAGTTTCTTCCAGTGTTACTCTCTGCACTACTGGTCCAAACATATACACAGAGCTTTGTAGGTGAAAGCAGGGAGGGGCACTCGGCTCTGTGTGTCTTTTTCCAATTCTTTTGGGAGCATTTGCATATTTTTTTGTGAGTAAAAGTGGCCAATACACCCTTTATCTGTAAAGGCTGGTTCTACGGACGCCTTTTGTGACCTAAGCCATTAAGGAAGCTCATTTTGAGCCGTTATGTGTTTGTGTGTGTGAAAAACTGTTCTGCATATGCCAAGCTTACATTGCTGTGGTAAATGCTTTGCCTGGTTGCTGAATCAATAAAAGTTGCAGTGCTGCTGCATACATGCCAATATTCTCAGGCACCTGGGAGGGGGATCTTGCCACAAAAATCGTGAGAAAGCAATGTTGCCATAGGATTGTATTGGGATTTAATTATTTAAGCCAGGAGAAAGTAAAAAAAATAAATAAATAATAAAAAAAGGCTATATTTTATATTGAGAGTCTCCTGCCTAAATAGGGAGGGTTGGCATGTATGCTGCTGCCTACAATGTGCCTCGTCTGTGTGTGTCAAAGTATCTTACTGTGCTACTCTACTAATCTTAAAAGATTCCAAGGCATAAAGTATTCAACCCCTTCTTGACATCATGCCGGTAGGAAATTTTAAAGCGTCGCTGGCTGCCAAAAATGTTGAGCCCTGGCACTTTTTAAGCAATCACTGAAAGCAGGACTGGACGAGGCACAGACAAAAGGAAAAGATCCGAAGGACGAAAACGAGGAGGGGAGTAGACAGAAAAAAGGATAGATGGCAGGGCAAAGTCCTGGAATCCTTTAAAAATAAGACACATGAAGGGACAGCGGGGGCAAGGTGGGAATGAGAGACATCTCAAGAGGAGCTGTGGTGTGTCACCCCCTCCTAGGAGCATGTTATCTGCCAGGTCTCGTGTTCGTGACCATGTGACTTTGAAAATAATAAAAGTAATGAGCAGCTTCCCGCTCGTCAGTCTTGGAACCAATTGACTAGGGCGTGCTGTGTCCTTATTACCAGCGCCATGCTGGCGCTGCGTAGCTGGCTGAGGGCCTGCCCTGCAGGGCCCTCCACCAGGACAGTGCCTCTGCCGGGCAACACTGTCCATCATGGCTGTCATCCATGTTGGTAGAACCTCTGCCGGAAAACTCTACCCGTGTGCCCCGCAGAGCCCCTGCTGGGCAACTCTGCTTGTGGACACCGGTGCCCCTGCCGGGCAACGCCGGCGTGGTCCTTAGTATTGGCATGGGTGCCCCCAGGCCATGGAAGAGCCTGTGTGCTCATGGGCTGGCAGGGTGCTCCATGCCGAGGTATGTCAGCTGGGTGCCCCCAGCATGTCGGCTGGGTATCCCCAGCCTTGGCATGCCTGGCCTTCCTGACCGCAGGCCAGTACATTACATTGGCGACGAGGAGTGAGGGCCCCGGTGCCCCATACTGTATGGTGGCGTGTTCGCCACGGGGAAAGAAGGAGCCCATCCGACAGCTGTGGCTGTCCAGCGCCTGTTTGCTGGGCCCTGTGAGGGGTCTGTGTGGTGCTCTTGTCCCCCCCGCCCTCCCAGGAGGTAAGGAGGGACGGTGCTGTGGAGGAGTGTGGGGTCAGCCGCACAACAATGGAGACCCTCCCGTGCCTCTTGTGGTGCGGGTTGTCGGGTGGCTGCTCCAGTGCGACGAAGCGGCGTCGGCTGCATGTGAGGAGAGTGGGCGAGGCCTAAGAGGCTCTGTGTGGAGGCGGATCTGGTGTTCCCCGCATGTGGATGAAAGGTACCCCCCACAAGAAGAAGAGTTGGGCAGCCCGCCCCTCCCCCCGGGGAGAAAAAAAAATTGAGTGGCCACAGCCGCAAAAATGAAAGCCATCTCCCACCGGGGGAGAGGGGTGTGTGTGTGTGTGTGTGTGTGTGTGTGCGGCACACGGGAAGGAAAGGTGAGTGCCCGTTCCCACCCCAGCAGGTGACATCAAAGAAGCGCGTCAGCTTTGCAAGCAGCCCCCAACGAGATCCTGGGCTGCCGGCCAGTTGAGGTTTGTTGCTCTGATCCGGAGCAAAGAGAGAAGTCCTGTGGGTAGCCGCATCCTCCAGGCAATGATCCTGGGCCCCGCCGGCAGTGAGAGAAATGGCGCGCCGAGTGCGGCGCAATAACATTAAAAAGCATAGGCCCCTCCTTAGACTCGGGCCGCTGATGGTGAAAAGGAAAAGAAATTAAGTGCTGCGCGCTGGCGCAATGAGAATTCAAAGTATGGGCCCTCCTTACATCCGGGCCCATGTTGCGCACGGATAGGAAGTCTCTTGCCGGAGCAAAATGGAAAGTAAAGCGCTCCACATCGGAGCAAAGATCAAAGAGCAGTGCCTTTTCCTACAACATACCCGGGCCAATGGTGATGATTGGTTAGACAAGAAGGTGAAATGATGAAGAGAAGATGGCGAACAACAAGGAAGGTTTGCAGCTCCCTTGAGTGCTTGTGCGCCCTCCCAGGTCTGTGGCCCAGACACCCTGCCAGCAGTGTCTCCCTGTCACCCACCCCTAAGTGGAAGGGGAAGTGTAAGGAGAGGCGTATCTCTCCACCAGTACTCTGCCACTGGTTGCCCCCACTGTATATGGACTAGGCTGATGTGGCACCTGGTGCCCGGCCCTCCCCTCAGGTGCGGCTTTGCCAGCCCCTAAACTGTGGTGAGACTGTCCTGAACGGATACTGGTGAAAGTATGAACTGGTTTCTCACAACTCCACTAGTGCGTAAAATGGACTCGGTAGACATCCCCATGAAGGCTGGGAGCCTGAAGACCCTGGATTTATGTGTACATGCTAAATGCAGGTTTTGTGTGTAACTGTCGAAGCATAAATGTACTTGAGTGTTGTTTGCACCCATAATCACAAGTGTTGCTGTTAGTGATTTAATGTTTTGATGTCCAGTGATGCTTGTCTTTTGTTTGTTCCTTATGGAAAAGGAGGAGTGTGGTGTGTCACCCCTCCTGGGAGCATGTTATCTGCCAGGTCTCGTGCTAGTGACCACGTGACTTTGAAAACAATAAAAGTAATGAGCGGCTTCCCGCACGTCAGTCTTGGAACCAACTGACTAGGGTGTGCCGTCCCCTTATTACCAGCGCCATGCTGGCGCTGCGTAGCTGGCTGAGGGCCTGCCCTGCAGGGTCCTCCACCAGGACAGTGCCACTGCCGGGCAACACTGTCCATCATGGCTGTCATCCATGTTGGTAGAACCCCTGCCGGGCAACTGTGCCAGTGTGCCCCACAGAGGCCCTGCTGGGCAACTGCTTGTGAACGCTGGTTCCCCCATGGGCAACGCCGGCGTGGTCCTTAGTATTGGCCTGGGTGCCCCCAGGCCATGGAAGAGCATGTGTGCTCATGGGGTGGCAGGGTGCTCCCTGCCAAGGTATGTCAGCTGGGTGCCCCCAGTCTTGGTCTGCTTGGCCTTCCTGACCACAGGCCAGGACATTACAGTTACATCCAGGAAGTCAAAGTAGCAAACGAATAGTTAAAAACCTACTGAAATGGAGTAAAGGCACAGAATGTGGGGCCAAGATGAAGAGAAGAAGCAAGCCGAGAAAAGACCCGAGTGATGGAATGCCTCACCCCTCCTGTGAGCATGTTCTCTCCCAGGAGCTCGTGGCACTAGCCACGTGACTATAGTCAATAAAAGGAATGGGCGGTCTCCCGCTCATTCAATCTTCGAGTATGTAACTCTGATGTGCTGTGTGTTTATTGCGCAGCAACATGCTGGTGCTGCGTAGCTGATTGAGGGCCTGCCCTGCTGGGCAACGCTGTCTCTCCTGGCTGCTTGCCAGGCCAGTAGAGCCACTGCTGGGCAACTCTACCCCATACAGGCCGGTGCCCCTGCTGGGCAACACCGGCGTTGGTTGTGGTCATCGGCCTGGGTGCCCCAGGCCATGGAAGAGCCTGTGTGCTCACTGGCTGAGACTGGGTGCCCCCAGTCTGGGGATGGACGCTGGGTGCCCCCCAGCCTAGATGTCACGCCGGGTGCTCTCGACGTATGCAGGGTGACCCCTGCCTGAGGCTGGGCTGCGTGACTGCAGACCGAGGTCTGCTGGGTGCCCCCAGCATGGCGGCTGGGTACCGCCAGCCTTGGTCCGCCTGGCCTGGGTGCCCCCAGACCAGGACACAACAAGTGAGAACAAATCCAAATGTCAAAAAATATAACGAAATGATGAATTTTATAGACATTGAAGAGCTGATGCGACATTCACAAACAGGAAAAGAGACGCAGCAGTGTTAGGAATCGAATCCAAAAAAGCGAAGCACTGAAGCGTCAACACCACGTACCAAACAAGAGAAACTAGAAGATCCGGTAGTTCCGGAACAGTGCGACGGGGGAGCAAGGATGTGGGTCGCCTGCCTGAAGGTTTACTCTGCCATACAGTCCTGTCAAGGGTGCGGTTCGCCGCACGGAAATGCACAGTTCCAAGCCGGGAGTGGTCAACACGTAGACACACCCACCCCGTAAACCATATACGAGGGGAAGAGTGATGTTTCAGAGTCCTAAATCTAATCCCAGGTGGGCGCTGCAGCTCCACGCAGCGCCAGCTGAAGGTACGAAGAAGGACGCACACTCAATGCCATGTAAACAGCATCTTTAAGAAGGGATTCTTTAATAGACGCTATTTTGGACACTGGGCTGGCGGCCTTAAACTCGCTTTACGATAACAGCAGGAGCCTCAATTCTTTTGTTCAGCTGACACTTGTTCTAGACTAGTATCTGAAAACAGAACGGAGCCTCCTGGTGTTCTGCACTTGTGCTGGGCGTGGAGTGGGCTGGGCGTGGAGGGCACAGTCTGCTGGCAGACCCGGTGCGGCGCTGGCAGACCTGGCGCCGGCATGAAGGAGCAGCCGGTCTTAACTGGCCTTTACCAATTCATTCCATGTTTCAGGGGAGACATTTAAAGTCAATGCATTGCTTTCATCACGGCTGTGAATTAAGGGCTGCCACCCACACGGAATCAAAACCTTTTCTCATGTCTCTTGTCTGTCTCCCGTACGTCTCCCCCTTAATCTCTATATTCATTACATATAAGTTACTCTTTGCAGACTTATACTACTATTAATTTTAGACTACTTGTTATGTTAATGCGGTTAATAACTACTATAGTACATATGAAATTCGTAAGTGATTTTAACAAATGCTTTAACAAATGACTTAGCTATATAGAAATACTACTACAAATGACCAGAATCATTTACTATGTCATTTCTTTATGGTTCTTGTTTTATTCAAAGTCTGTAAATTGTTGACATCTGTATCATACTCAATATTTAAACAATAAAAATCATTAAAATAAAAAAAAACCTTTTCTGATTTTTCTTTCGTTTGGTCGTGCGTAAACCGAGGAGGGAGCAGTGAACTCGAAGCTGTTGCCCGCTTCTGTGATGTCACGTGTGTGGAGTTGTAATCACACTATCAATATTTCTAACACGAGTTTATCTTAATTGGACGAATATCTTTCTCCTTCGGCTTTCTTATGAAAGAAACGTGCGAATGTCAAGTGTTTTTGTCTCCAGCGGCCATGAAACTGGTTAGGTGGAGAATAGATCGCCTACGAGCATACGCGGACAGATGTAGAGCGGTTGGTTATTAAGGCTGGGGTTACCTGGCGGTCTGTCTGCCATTTGTTCATCCGATTAAACCAAGTGAAATGTTATTTTCCTCAGGCTAGCTCGGTGCTCATTGCAACCCTGTAAACCAAGACAAGAACATCAATAAACATGTCCCTCACACTGCAGGAAATTTCCCACCAACCAAGTACCCTGCTTGAGGCCCACTTTCCACATCTGCTTCAACCCAACACAATAGAAGACAGACTACTTCACGGTGTAAACTTCCACCCACCGGTAGCCATTGGCTAGTGATAATCGGCTTTTGGCGAGTGAGAAATGGTTGCTGTGCACATGTCTAGAACTGCTCCGATTACTTAACAGTAATCTTAATTACTCCTAGTCCTACTCTTCCCCGTCACAGTACTTACCTCATGAGGCTACTGCCTCTTGACACAGGACCTTTTATTTATATTATCTCCTATAACTCCTCCCCTATCACCCAGTTTACATAACCAAGCCGGAGCATGGGACCGTCCCTGCAGGGAGGGAGAGGAGTGTCTTCAGTACTGTGATGAGGAAGAGTAAGACTAGGAGTAATGAAGATTACTGGTAAGTAATCAGAGCATTACGTCCACTCTTACTCGTCCCAGTACTTACCTCATGAGGTATACCAAAGCAGTTACAGGGAAAAGGTCCTAATGAGACACAGAGGCAAAAACACTGCCGAAAAAAACACCTTTAAATAACTCCATTCACATCCCCACTGACAAAACCCAACCCTGAAGGAACCAACCCCTGAGTGGGAGACATTCAACCTACAGTGGTTGATGAAAGTGCTTTTATCTGCCCAGGCAGCAGCCCTACAAATCTCCTGTAGAGAAAACCCTTGCATCGGCCCAGGAAGCCCCCAAAGCCCTGGTGGACCGCCCCTGAAGGTGCGCAGGAACAGGCAGGCCAGAAACCACATAGGCCACGGAGAGCACAACACAGATCCACCGGCTAATGGAAACCACTGAGGCCTTGCAGCCAGCACCAGCCGGACCAAAAGTAACCAGTAGACTATCAGATAGGCGGAAAGGGGCAGTCCTAGCCAAATACTCCAACCGCGCACCGCACATCAAGGGTATGCCAGGCTACCTCCTCTGGCGTTTGCAGATCCTGAAAAAAAGGCAGGGAGAACAGATCCCGAGAGGTGTGAAACCGAGACACAACTTTAGGGAGGAACTTCAGATCACACGTCAAAACCACCGAGTCTGGTAGCACCCTCAGGAAAGGTGGGGGGGGGGGGGGGAGGGTGACATAATAGAGCCACAATCTCCCCAAGCCTACAGGCAGAAGTGATGGTGATAAGAAATCTTCAGAGTACGCCGTTTTATATCAATCTCCGAAGTGGCTCAAAAGGAGGCCCTTGAAGATACCTCAAGACAAGAGGGAGATCCCAAGGGGGAAGCCCTTTATAAATACAAGGACAGGAAGACAGACCCCAGAGCAACTTCCCCACCAAAACCTCCCCATCCAGGTGACCATCAGAGTCCTCCAAGAAGAATTTTATGGAGGCCCATTGGCAGCGAAGCGTGGAAACCGCCAGGCCCTCGTCAAACCCCACAACAAACTCAGGGTTATTTTCTATATATGCCTTGTGTGGGAAAATAGTCCTTTCTATTATAGCCACCTAACGTAAGCACACAAAACAGAAAAAGGAGCAACATCATTATTCTATACAAGATTTCTTTTTGAACTGTTAGTGTTCTCTAATCCTCGCCCTCACCGAAGAACACCCTGTCCCTCTGTGGTGTTCTAACCCTAGAATGCGCTGGGGTGCCGCCTATCTAACAGACAAGGGAGAGGGGTGAACTTACCCTGATCCTACAATGAGAACCTGTTTTGTCAAAATCATTCTGGGAACCTGTCCTTTAACTGTGGTGGAGCAGTTCACGTGGAGTATTCAGTGAATGGTATACTGCCATGTCAGTTATTAACCCTCTGTGAAGTGTGATCGACCACCTTTAAAAGGTAGGTTTAAAAAGAAACAAAAAAAAAAAAAAGGAGAGTGAGAGTGCACTCTCTGAGTTTAAGTCCTTCATATCTATTGCATGGATTACTAAGATACGTAAATAATACGTGAACCGTTTTTCATATTTTTTCCTGGTAATTCCTGCAGTATCTATTTCTTTGTGTTTGCAGTGATTATCAATGAATATGAGTGACACTTAAGTGTCCATATGACACCAGATTGGTTTGTCATTCAAAGTTGTTACTCTCAAGCAATTGTCTCATGCGACTTGGAGACCTTCGCATAGTTGCTAGTAGACCGGTTTTGATGATCAGTTGTCCGAGTCCTCTTCCTCAGGACCAATTTCTTAGTTAGTTTTATCATTAGTCATCCATCCATCCATTAAGTGCGGAGGGGCACTCAGCCCAACCTTGTACGCACCTTGTCCATGTCACAACTGCTGCAGGTCCGAATTGCCTGAAACTCAAATCGACAGAGAAGCCCTTCCAGGTGAACTTCTTCCCTTGAGTTTGGTGGGAACAACCAACTTGTAAGCCACCTGGACACCGTGCCCATACTGGTCGAATTTTCTCCAGAGTGCTGTTGAAAACCGGATAGCCAGTGGGAAGGATACCAGTTTGTGGTCTTTAAGGCACTCGCACCTTAAACCGACGTTTTGCAAAGCTTGTGGCCTCTTCCCTGGGCAGTGCAGTAACCTCCCGACATCCTCCTTGTCCCCACGACTGAAGCTCAGGAACAGCGAGTGAAAGTTTGTGAAACTTTCCCGACTTTGAAGGCTGGTCTTTCGCTAAACCAACACCTAACTTTTCATCTGACCAAATTCTTCTAAGATACTTGGCAAAGACTTAACCGTTTACTACCAGAACTGTGCTATCCTATACAAGACTCTGAACCATTGAATTTGTCCCAGCCCTATTGAATTGAATTGCTGGTTGTAGTGAACTGAAACACTTTGCCCGGTCTATGAAAGTATTTGTGCTGTCGATTCTTATAACCTTGTCTTTTTACCCCTTTTTAAAGTAACTGAAGTGCCATTTTGCTCCCACTTCAGGGGAGCTGAACTTTCCCAGAAACTGATTGGTTGTGTATTGTAGTATATTAAATTGTGATCTTTAGCTGCTCTTACTAGTGGAATGTTTTCCAAATTGTGTAAATAAATGTACATTCTTTTACCAAGAAACCTTAATTAAGTGTTTGTTTGAATCACTGTATTTGCTAGTCCTTTGTGTAACCTGTTGTACTGCTCACTTTACTCTTGAGGTAAGTCTGGCTGCTCAGCCACTGCTGCCACATTACTGTGTAGTACAGGCTTGTACCAAAGGTGAAATTGTACTTACACTTGTAGTCTTAATTGTGTGTAGTGTTCCCAAAGGGTACTGCATATGATTCTCCCTAACAAGGAGCGACCGGAACCCCCCCGCCCACCTCCCGGCGGATGACATATGCCAAGGCTGTTGTATTGTCCGTCCGGACCAAAACTGCCCGGCCTTCCAGAAACACTTTGAAGTACACCAGAGCCTGGAGAATGGCACACAGCTCTTTCCAATTGGATGACCGACGGCTCTTCCCGGATCCCACAATCCCTGGGCCGAGAACACCCCCACCCCAAGGTTGCCCCCCCCAACCTCTTCCGCTGGTGTCTGTAGTAAGAGTTGTCACATGAACCCCCAACCACCACTGCAGGGAGACCCTCAGAGGCGGGGACACCGGGATCAAGGCCTCGTAAGCCTGAGACATCGGGAGCCAGTGGGAGAGAAGATAAGATACCAGAGGACGCAAATGAAGATGCGCCCAAGGAACCAGAAACACGCAAGATGCCATGTACCCCTGCAACCTGAGCAATAGACGAGCCGAGAATACTGCCTCCTGAGAATCCTGCCCAGAACAGCAAGCAAGCGATGGACCCTCTCCTGGGACAGAAACACCCTCCCCATCCTGGTGCAAATCTGAGCCCCAATGAAAACTAGACCCTGGGAGGGTTCCAGCTGAGACTTCAGCCAGTTTATCAGAAACCCCCAATCCCGCAATTCTTGGCAGATTAACTACAGCTGAGCCAGGACTGTCCACCCGAGGGCTGCCTTGACCAACCAATTGTCCATGTAGGGAAAAATCTGAATGCCCCTCAGGTGCAAATGTGCCACCAGTGGAGCAACCAGCTTGGTGAACACTAGGGGCTGAACGCAATCTGAACGGGAGCACTCGAACTGAAAGTGTCGGAACCCCGTTGAAAAACAGAAGAACTTCATGTAACAGGGGCGAATAGCCACGTGGTGATATGCATCCCGGAGATCCAGAGATGCAATCCAGCCCCCCCCTGTACAACATCGGGAGAATGTTCTGCAAAGTCTCCATCTTGAAGCATTTCTTTTGGAAAAAGCAGTTCAGTGCTTTGAGGTCCAAAATCCGGCAATACCTCCCTGAAGGTTTGGGGACCAGGAATAACCGAGAGTAGAAACCCTGCCCTCGAAGCGGTAAAGGGACGGGCATGATGGCCGCCTGCAGCAACAATTCGGATAGAGCTGTTCCCATGGCCAACCTCTTGGTCTGTGACCTGGGAACCACAGTCGGAACCATGCCAGCCTGGACAGGAGGAGACAGGAAGTTCACTAGGTACCTCTCTGAATGGTGTCCAGAACCCAGGAATCCAAGCACCACCTGTCCGCTGCTGGAGACACCCGCCCACCGGCCTGTTCAAACCGACTGGATTTCTGTACTGGACCAGGACGTGAAGAGCGTGGAGGACATCAACCCCCCTTTGATCACCGAAAAGATAGAGAGGAAGGGCCAGGAAAGGACCTTCCGGTCACATTACCCCCACCAGAGGAAAACTTCTTGGCCGTTGAGGAAGGCTTGCGCCGCAACTTGTCCACGTGCTTGTCAGCCCTAACACTTTATGCACTCAATCGTCAAGAGTCAACAAAACGTTTGGACCCATCAAAAGGAATTTGTAAGGCAGCCGCCTTCTGCGAACCTTCTGTTTTCCAATCCCGCACATGCACATGCCGCCGGGCCGATACACCAGCCGCCATGGCCGAGCCACGCACCCCATCAAATGCAAGATCGGACAACATTTCAATCCGTCTCTGCATCTTGGATAACAACGGAGTACAATCAGAACTGCCATACACAGCCTTTTTCAATTTTCTGAAACCACCGAGTACAGTCTCTGCTGTGTAGGAACCATAGATATTCGCTGCAAGGGCCATATGTGCCCCAGCAAGAACCTTCTTCAGGCTGGAATTAACCCTACAGTCCACCAGATCCCGGACAGCTGCCTCCTCGACCGTCATAGAGGAGCAACCCATCAGGCTGGAGAGGATATCATCCACCTCAACTGGATCTACAGCAAAGTCTCGTCCCGTTTCAACAGGTAGAGTTTGGCCATAAGGCGGGGCATCACAATCTTTTCTGGATCACACCATTCCCGAAGGATTTTATCCTGGATATCCGAAACCAATGGCAACCCCATCCTTGGGTTACGCCTATACTGGCAAATATTAGGGTCAGCCCCTTCAACCAGAACCAGGGGCTCAGAGAACCCCATGCAGTCCCAAACTTGAGCAAGCTCCTCCTCACTCCTTCCCCGTCAGATGTTTCCCTTCTGCATCAGCCAATGAGGAACAGGAAGATGCAGAGGCCTCAGAGCCAGAAGATGAGGACGAAGAGGAAGACAGACGCCGTCGCTTGTGGCCATGCGCATGGCTGCGTTTCCCTCCAGCATGATGCTTTAGCAGGCTCTTCAATTCTTTCCTGGTCAAGGAAAATCATTTTGACTTCTTCTTCCTCCTCCTGCGTGGTTCAGGTGAAGAGGAAGAAGACAGGACAAGGTGCCTGAGCTTTTCAGAATGTTTACACATGGTGTGCAAAGATAAAAACAGAACACAACCTTGCCAACTACACATTTAAAACTGTAGGCCGGAAAACTGCTCTTCTCCCAATCGGAGAACATAAACAAACTATTGAGATACCACACATCTATAATGTCCAGTGACCCGTTAAAACTAGAAGATCTACCAGAATACCTGAGCGCACTCCCGCCCCGCAATCCCGCCCAACTGGAACATCTGGAGGCTCCCATGGGAGAAGAAGAAATTATTGAAGCCATCAAAGCTCTCAAACCCTCCGCTCCAGGCCCAGATGGCCTAACCGCAACATTTTCTAAAAGGTTCGCCAGAGTTCTGGCCCCACAGCTATCCACCTTATTCAACTCCTTCCTATCCACGAAAGCCGTCACTAAATCCATGGCCGAATCAATCACGATCCTGCTTCACAAACCCGGAAAAGACCCTGAACTGCCAGACTCATACCGGCCCATATCGCTCCTGAACAATGATGGGAAGATCTTTGCCAAAGTGCTAGCCAGAAGACTGGGCCCAACTCTTCCAAGCCTAATCGACCGTGACCAAACAGGATTTATCCCTGGCAGAGGGACCCATGACAACATTCGGCGAGTACTAAACCTAATTGAATGTGCTCACAAATCCAAAACAAAAATGGCGGTAATCTCATTAGATGCCCACAAGGCCTTTGATCGGGTGGACTGGGGATACATCCACAAGGTCCTCCAACGCTTTGGCTTCGGCCCTAACTTCACATCATGGGTCATGGCCAACTATCAAATCCCCACTACACAACTCCGAGTTAATGGCGCGAGGTCTGAACACATCCGCATCACAAGAGGCACCAGACAGGGTTGCCCGCTCTCACCCCTGGTCTTTGCTCTATCCATGGAGCCCTTCGCCGCCAGAATTAGACGAAATGAAGCCATAAAAGGAATCCAGGTGGGAAATCACGAGTATAAAATTGCACTCTATGCCGACGACGTGCCATGACAGACCTTCCAGCCTCCTTGGGGACACTATGGAAAGAGATCGAGGCGTTCGGCACTGTGTCAGGATTCAAAATCAACTTAACCAAATCCTCAGCACTACCCATCAATCTATCCCACCTGGACGAGGCCGCGCTCGCTCCACTCTCACCAATTCCCTGGGCCAAAGATGCCATAGAATACCTCGGAGTCCAGATCACCGGAAATCCAATGCGCCTATACTCAAAGAACATCCCACAATTAATCATTGCGCTGCAAAATGATCTCAAAAGATGGAAACAACAAGAAATCTCAAGGTTCGGACGAATCTCAGCCGTGACAATGAACCTGATACCCAGATGGCTATACCAATGCGCATCCCTGCCTCTACAAATCCCACCCCCGGCCATACAAGCACTACAGATGAAACTAATGGAATTTGTCTGGGGAGGGAAGAGGCCCAGGATCAACAAACAAATCATGATGAAAGGCAAACCATTAGGAGGAATGGGTGTCCCTGACCTAGCCAGATACTCGCTAGCAGCCCAACTATCTCACGCATTTGCCTGGGTGCAGGAAGTAGACCCCCCGTTATGGCGTCAAATCGAGGAATCCTGGTGCCCGGTCCCGCTACATGACCTCCCACACCTACCACTACTAAAACCACAAGTCAACTCCGGGCCACTATCTGCCACGACCATCACAACCCAATGTTGGAAAACCGCAACGCGGAAATGGGGACTTCGTGGCTCCCTGGGACCCATGTCTCCTATCTGGAACAACCCGGAATTCACCCCCGGAAACCCACCTCGAGACTTCCACGCCTGGATAGCAGGGGGCCTGGTAAAAACTAGCGATTTCATGGAAGAAGGCACTCCCATCACCTTCGAGAAATTCAAAACAAAGTTCGGAGTGGGGGAACGGGAAAGATTCCGATACTCACAAATTAGGCACTGGATGTCACACAGAAGGACCCGGGACAAATCCTCGAGAGAACCAACAGCCCTGTAGCTCACTTTAACATCCCCGACCAACAAAGGTAGAATATCCACCATATACCGGCTCCTAGACAGATCGGACCCAGCAAAGAAAGATAGATATATGATGGAATGGGAAAAGGATATTGGCCGGGAAATAGCAATAGAAAGCTGGGAGCAAATTTGGTCCAGACTACATAAAAGCTCACAATGCGTCACGAATAAGGAAGGAGGCTATAAACTGTGCTACAGATACTACATCACCCCCACCCAAATCCATAAAGCCAACCCAGACTTTCCTGCCACATGTTGGCGAGGTTGCCAGGCCCCCGGATCCCTCTATCACTTAGTATGGACCTGCTGAAACACATTAAAGAAATCTCTGGCCTCTCAATCCCATGGGACCCAGGAATTGTCCTTCTGGGCGAAACCGGCGATCGAGCGTTCCCAATTTCAGGTCATATCTTCTGCCTATGCAACCACCTGCTATTAGCTGCGAAGATCGCAATGGCTCGATTATGGAAAGACAAAAATGGCCCCTCGATCGCCCTATGGTGGGCCAAATGCTGGGAGATTGCAGTATCAGAAAAAAATCACAGCAATTCGCTCAGACTCCTTAAATAGGACCCTGAATATATGGGACCCATTCTTTGACTATGCGGCCAAATACCCAACCCTCACCAGGAGATCTCCACTACCTAGATGGCTCCAATGCAGTCCCCTCTACTAATCCCCGACCGGACCCCGATCACACCGGAATAGAGGGGAACATTCACCCAGAAAGAACTTTTTCGCCGAACCGCCACATCCAGGATCCACCTACCATCTCCTCCACCCTCCAACTCATAATAAACTATAAAGGCACTAACTAATGATTAATTGATGCTCAAACTGATATGTATTGCATTGTTGCATGTAATATTCCACCTTGTAAGATCAATAAAATGTTATCGAAAAAAAAAAAACACGTAGGCGAGGAGAAATCCCACCAATGGCAAAGTTCAAACAATCTATCTCCATGGGAACCGTTCCATTACCCATAGACAGCATATTTTGCACTGCCGGAGGAGGAGGAGCCCACCCGCCTCTGGAGAGGAACGTTCTAAGTACATGGACGTTGGGGAACAACTTCAAAAGGAGCCGGTGCAGCCACGTATCAAAGCGCAGCCCCACAGTCAGTTGAAGAAAGCTTTTACAATTGCCCGAGAAGTGGATTGAATGCATGTTGTTACTGGTGGACACATGCTCTACCTGTTGAGCTATTGGTATTCCCCCCACCTCCTTACCGTACCCCGGGCCCTGCAGGACCGGGGTCATAATACCCATGTCCGGAGCCCAGCAAATAACTGAGCGAGGCAATCCCGCGCAACCGGGACCACAATCCCCGCAGGGGGCCCAGGAGAAGCGCTGCACATGAGTGAGTCGAAGGCCCTGCCACACAGCCCCACCAGGGGGCCAGAAATCATTGTTCCCTAGAGCCCTGCACCAAGAATAGTCCAACCTGCCGGAGGCAGAAAAAATTAAACTGGGTGACGTGGTTGGAGGGGAGGAGTTGGGGGATAATAGAAATAAAAGAAAGTCCTGTGTTCGAAGCAGGGGCCTTATGAGGTAAGTACTGGGATGAGGAAAAGTAGATGTGGAGGTAATGAGGTGGGGATAATGACTAGCTAGTAGCTTGTAATTTGAACTTTTACCACTGGGTCACTACTTGTTCATCATAACTATGGAATGAAATTCTGGTACAATAGAATAGTATCACATTTATTTTGACAAACGCATACCAAAACGATTTATTCATTAATGCCCCTTGGGTATTCAGTTTACAAACAATGTATCCGATAGGGTTATATCATTAATTAGCGTTCATCCCAATCATGCCCTGATCACTTCAAGGACTGCGCTTATTAAAAAAGAATCAACTTAAATTGTGCCAACTTTGGTTAAAAAGTAAGGATATATTTTATTTATTGTACATTTGTATGGCACCTATACCTATACACACACATGTTTCCAGGTGCCACAAGGCCAAATAAGGGGTGGGGTAACAGTTACTTTCCCTAACGTCATACTAGGCCTTGTGACGTTCTTACCGTGCAAGTGCAGAGACAAAAAGGTGTCAGGGAGGATGTATGAGGGGGCAGGACAGGGGAGGGAACGGGGGGAGGGGCTAAGTGCAGGAGTGGGGGCCTGAGGGCTAAGCATGTACTGAGGGGAGCCACAAAGGGCAAGTTCAGGGGAAGAGGGAAAGGGAGAAGTGAGAGAATGTGGGGGGCCAGATTTAGGCTGGTCCATGAAGGGTGCCCCGGGGCAATTGCTGGTAGGGATGCTGAGGTGGGACTAGTCAAAGAGGGCCTGGCCCCTGTAAGACTCATAGGGGACCAGACACCAGTCGCAGTGGCAGAGGAACATTAGCATGGGAGAGGGATAAGGATGGAGGAGGAGAAAAGGAAGGTCTTGAGAAGTTTCTGGAACTTAAGAAGATCCGGTTTAAGTCTGAGGGGCAGGGAGGCCATTCCAGTGGGAGGCTCCTGCCGAGGACAGGGATCTACCCCCCGCTCTCTGCACAGAGTTGGAGCTAGAGGACCGCAAGGACTTTAGCAGGGAGGTATTTAGGGAGAGAAAGTAGGATGTAGAGGTCCCAGGCCCCAGACAGCCTTGTGGATGATGTAAAGAGTCTTGAATTTGATCCTTGTGGACACTTGGAGCCAGTGGAGAGATTTTAGGGCTGGAGAGATGCAGTCCGTCAATGAAGAATCTTGCAGCCCTATTCTGGATTATTTGAAGAGGGCGAAGGGAAAAAAGACAGATTAAGGAAGAGGCTTTGCAGTAGTCCAGCCCAGAGAAATAGAGCTCTGGAGACATTGAGCTTCTGGGGTAAGGTGAGGAAAGCGAGAACGCTGCCGATGAGGAGGTGGAGCTGAAAGTTAGACTTCTTAGCAAGGTCCATGACATGTGGAGAGAAGGAGAGAGTGGAGTTAAAGATGAACCCAAAGTCTTTAGCCTCACAAGACGGCAAAGGGGGCTAAGGAGGGTGGCCAGAGAGTTGGGGGCAAGGGAACGGGGGCAGGTGTCCCAATGAGAAGGATCGCTGTCTTGCTGGCATGAAGGCAGATATGACTGTTAGCAGAGCACCATGTCTGAATAGGAGTCAGGCAGTCAAGAATGAGAAAGGAAGGGGAGGAGGTAGAGGATGCAAGCTTTAAAAGGAAAGTTCAGTGTCGTCTGCATAACACTGGAAGTGAGGCGAGAAGCAGGAGATAAGGTGGGCCAGGGAGGGCGAGGTAGATGTTAAAGAGCCATGGTGATAGGATAGAGCCCTCAGGGATGCCACAGGTAGAGACCGAGGTGGAGAAAAGAAAAGGGCCCAATTGCTCTTGGGAGGGTCGGTCTGAAAGGAAGTAGGTCAGCCATGCCGGTACCCGGTCCAAGATGCCTAGGGTTTCACGATGATGATTAGGATGGCATGATTGACCATATCAAAAAGGCATAAGAAAGATTGTGAAAGATCAGAACAGAAGAGTCAAAGTTTGAGAGCAGAACTTCACAGGTGTTCAGGAGAGCAGTTGCCATGCCCCTGGATGCTCTGAAGCCAGACTGGTGGTCGTGGAGGCAGCTAACAGATTCAGCGAGATGGGTCAGTTGGGGGATGCCCAACTTCTCCATGAGTTTGCCCAAGAAAGGTGCGATAGAGATAGGGCAATAGTTAGCAGGGCATGAAGGGTCTGCAGATGTCTGTTTTAGGAGAGGATGCCCAAGAGCATGCCTGAGGGGTTGTGGCAAAGAACCGGTGACAAATGTGTGGTTACAGAGTTCAGCCAAGGAGGAGGTGAGAGATCAGATGTTGTCCTTGATAGTTCTGGAAGAGCAGGGGAGCACCTGATTGGAGGAGACTTTCCTAGAGCCGAGTACTCTAGAGACTTCATCCGGTGCAATGGGAGAGAAGGGGTCGGGGGAGGGCAGTCGATGACAATGAGGACAGGATGCCCTGAGTTTTGCTGGAGAAGTGGGAGGCAAGAGTATTGCAGAGGGCCTGGGAGGGGAGAGTAGGAGACTGCAGAAGGATTGGCCAGTTGCCCCAGAGATGCAGGCTCGGACATGAGCCCTCTTCTTGGAGCGTATGGCGAGTCGATATTTGCCTTTGTAGAAGACGACAGGCCAGTTTATCAGTGGATGTACTCGAGACCTGTCACTTCCGCTCAGCAGCTTTGCACTTGCGTATCAAAGCTGCAAAGTCAGAGTCATATCAATAGTTCTATTTGGAGGCAGGTTGCATGCGGATCCTCATCTCAGGGGCAAGGATGTCCAGGGTGTTAGAGATGAAGTTTGGCCAGTGCCGAGTCAGTAGAAGAGTCAAGGTAGACGGGGGGTGAAGGTTGTGGAAAATGCAGCGACTGACAAACGCTTCATCAGTCGAATGACACAGAAGGAGACTGGCAGTGTGGGTTCGAGGCATTGTCTGGTGGCCAGGGAGCTCAAGATGGGAGGAGAGGATAGCGATCAGACCAGGGGAGTGGTTAGATGGTTGAAGAGAGGGCTATCCGATGAGAGCATTCAAGGTGTGACCAGCAGAGTGGGTTGGACCAGGGAAGAATTCTGAGGGAGGGAGAGAGAGTCATAGGAGGTCACAAAAGGAGTACAGTGGGCAAATCCAGAGAATCAAGATGAATGTTGAAGTCCCAGAGGAACAGACGTTTGGAGGGGTGAGGGGGGGTGGTGGGGCAGGAGAGAGGAGAGGTCTGCACATTCCGAGAGGAAAAGGGGAAGGTCCAGGGGGCCTGTAGATGGTGACAAGAGTGAGGGAGAGGGTAGGAGAGACAGACAGCCTGCAGACGAGGCACTGAGAGGAGTAGGGTTGAGTGGGAATTATGTTGGATGGACGGGAAAAATCAAGGCCACTCTGCCCCTTGACCGGGTGGGTCTGGGATTGGATAGGATTTTGTAGCCCTCTGAGAGAAGGGTGTCAAAAACAGTGACAGAGCTGGCCTTGAACCACATCTCAGTGAGAGCAAGGACGTCATGGTCTTCAAGAAGGAGAGATATCACAGGAGTGTTTGACAGCAGAGCAAGAATTGAGGGTAGCCAAGTAAAGCTGGTTGCACCCTTTCAAAGCTTTTTCGTGGGGTGGGCACAGGAGCGGGGTACCACCACTGGATAAGGGCATGGAGGGGCGGGGGGTGGGAAGGAAGACAGTGGGGAGGCAAGGCGGGGAGCTACGCTGAAAATTATTTGTACTTCTATCGTATGACCTCTCCTTTAATCTTTTTGTTTGTCCGACATACAGCTTGCTGCAAGGGCAACTGAGAACATTTATGACATGGTCGGTCATGCATTTCACATAATGTTTTAATTGCATTTCTTTTCCTGTTGGTGTATGGTATCGCAACACAAAACAATAGAGTCTGGGTGCTCCTGTGCTGGAACGTGTAATAGATGTATGGTTGTCCAGGTTCACTAAAATATCAGTGTGTTAATAAGTGCAAGAGATTGTAGACAGAAGCATATGCTTTTCTCTGCCAGAGTTTACACGGGTCATGCATGAAAAAGATTTAACTATCATGCAGTTTATTACATCTTTTTTTTGTTAGTCCTCAATATTTTACCCCAGTTTTTTTTGGCTTTAATAGCTGCTTCAATTAAAATACAAGTGGAGCAACTGCTCATTTTAAATAAATTCACTATTACACCTATTTTGAGGCTAGCGGTTCCTCGGTTGGTCACAAAACCTTTAACTCTCAGAAACGGCAAGTTCAGCAATTAACCAATTTTTTCAGGGGCATAGATCCTGGGTGTAAATACAAATCTTAGTGTTCTAATGGTGAAGTGTGTAAGGAAGGCATGATATCAAACAGTGAAGACAGACAAGTGATTGCAGTTTAAGGGTGTTTATTGAACTTCAATGGGTTGGTTGAATGCCTATCTAATCGTAAATCCAAGGATGGGAGCAAGCTATGACCAGCAAATAACGCAGTCCTAGTGGAGTCTTTCAAAATAAAAGGGCCTATACTAAAAAAAAAAAAAACGATTGCCAATCCTTACTTCTAAATACAAATAATGTGGGAAAACAATGTATGCAAAAAGAAAAAAGTATTCAAGAAATAATATGTCAGGTTAGTTGAGCTGTTGGCTTCTCTTTCCCACGTTTTCATCACGGCACACAGCAGCATGCTTGAGCTTCGCACACACCCTGGCAGCTCTGCCACGAGGATGTAGTTCAAAACATAGGTATCAGGGCCTTCTGTGTCAAAGTTTCTTTCCCAATGAAAGTCTCTTACTACAGAGGATCCGGCGTAACAAAAAGGCACCAAAGTTCCTTTCTTAAAAGGATTTTCACATTTATAAGTCTGCAAGTTCACAATTTACCATGGGGCTCCCTCCTTCAGGCTCAGACCCCCTTTTAAACACAGTGTTCAGAATGCGTCTCCCTCGTTCGGGCTCAGACCATGTAGTTTCACTTCGATGTTTTCCTGTTTTTATCAAAAATCGAAGACTTTCGATTGTGCGATGGGTTTTGCTTAAACCCTTGCAGGACCACTTTGATTCACTTTTATCTATCATTTTCATGTTCTCGTCTGCCGCTTCTTGGCTGGATACCTCACAGAGACCTTCGATTGAGGGAACTTGCGGTGCCGGACCACTCTGTTACTGGTTTTGTATCTTTCTCTTTCAAACTTCAAACATCCATCAGCTATTAAGCTTTCCTCGCGTCTTCGTTCTTGCGCGCTTTATACAATGTTGCCGCTTGCAACCTTGACTTCAACACAGACCAGTCTTGTATCGGTCTCCCCAACTCACCGGCTTTGTTAATCTCTCTGGCGTTGCTTTGATTCTGCAACCAAGGACGGTACCACAGCGGATGCTGCTCTTCCCCGACTCGATTAGCCATGCAGGAGGGCCCTCAGTTTCTCTGACACACAATGCAGTATTCTTCAGCCTGGTTTCCAGGCCTTACTTTCAAGAATCCTTCCTATTAAAAGCGTAACAGTTTCTTGCTGGAAAGGTCATGGTTATCTCCCTCCTTGCGTACCCTTCTTGGTTTGCCATCTTTCTCCCCTTGTTCAGCTGCCGTTTGAAAAACACTGTTCCTTCGTGTGCTTTGCCTCGTTCAGAGTGTGCTCTCGTGCTCCGCCTTTTATCCATGTGGGGAAGTTTAATGGAAGTCAGGTGCAAGTGGTTTCCAGTAATTGCTTGACCATAGTAGTGGGGCATGTCAGGTACCCTGCTAGGTTGCGAGTCTTTTTTCTCCCAGAGCTGGCTGCTCATGAAGGGAATGAGGGGGCGCCAGGTTCCTAAATATCCTACTGAGTAGAATGGGGTAAAGGTGTTACAGGGGGGAGGGGAGGGTGGAGATACCGCATCTCGACATCAGGTGTCCAACTTCCACTCCCCCATGCCAACCAACTTCTATAGGTTTTCCCCAGGTCGGGGATTACAGGATCGGTAGAGGAATGCCTACCTGGGTTGCCCACAGTGTCAACAGCGTGTCATCCTGAAGGGGTACATGCCTGCACTGCTGGTTGGAGGGGTTTGTGGGATATGTTTCGTGCTGGAGGAAGGCAGAGATTTTAGACAGCCAAATGCTGCTTTGCATGTGCTTTCAAAATAAAAATGCCCCTGTACAGTTCTTAACATGTTAAGAAAGCGTAACAGGCGATCGCTAGTAAATCGCACCCACTTTAAAAGCTCTGCTATAAGAAAGTCATCAGCCGTGCTTAAGAGGGCTGCAGCGCCTGTTGGGCCGCTGCGAGAGGGGCATTTGTCTTACTAGTATCGCAGCAGGAGGTCAACAGGTGATAAGTTGCCTCACAGAAGAAACAAAAGGGAGCCAAACCTCGAGGTAAAACAGCTTCCCAGTCATCATTCATGCTGCAGCATGTGCCGCCCGTGCGCTCAGAGTGCACTGCAGCAAGCTTGGGTACCCCGAGCACACAGACCATGCTGCAGCCTGCAAGAAGAGGGAATCAACGGGACCCTCTGCGTGGGGCCCTATTTAGCGAGGGGGCCAAGTGCAGCAGCACATGCGGCACACGCATACCATCGTGCTGGCCCTGCACGGAAAGCAGGGGTGGACTTGATGAAGACCCTGTGAAACCAGCCTTACTGTGACAAGTCAGCACAGACCATGAAGAAATCCGACCCACGACTACAAACTTAACCCAAGCGATGGAGTAATGAGGCTGAAGCCTCGGTATCCAATAATCACTGTTGGCTGTCAGCTAGACGAAGAACGCGAGCAGGGGTGGACAAAGAAGAAGCTCTTGGAGCAGAGACTGGTGGCGAAAGGAGAAGCAGAGAAGGAGCTGAATGCAAAAAGGTGGAGCAGAAAAAGAATGTGGGGGCGGGGGGGGGGTACGATCTCCAATGGATGGAAATAAAGAGAAAAAACATGAACATTTTTTTTATAATTTGAAAAAGGAAACTATTTTTAAAAATCCAGGAATAACTGAAGATTGGCATTGATCGAATGGATGCTGTAGTAGGTCCCTAAGGAATGTGCCTACATTGAGGCAGTGAGAAGAAAAACACTTCTTCCGCCGTATTTTTGGAGCTTTGTTAGATGCAAACTTGTAGGTATTTCGGCTTCAAAGAGCCAGGCAGAACGTTGCAAGTCATGGGCCCAGTCCAGAAATATGACCTTTAACCAAGGACTAGATATCATATGATGGGGTTTACCATTAAAGTAGTCTGCATGCGTCCAGTGTTAGCAGAGATCTGAACTGGTAGGTGGAAGTTATACCTCAAAATTGCTCTTTTTTCAAACTTAAAAAAAGTTTCCAGGCCAACGCCACACACCATAGTAGGCTTGTAAGATACGATGGTCACTCCAGAAATACATTTTTTAAAAAAAAAAAAATCAAATTAAAAACTATACCTAATAGTTGGCATAAAGTTATACGAAGGTAATGCTGGAGCAGCAGGGTGTTAGGTTTGCATCCCTTTTGTTAAAGCAGCATGCAACATTTCTCTCGAGTGTATTGTACTGAACAAGCTTTGATTAGTACTAATTTAGAATTATTTGTAACCTTGCAAAAGAAAGGCAATTTACTGGAAATGTAAAACTTAGGTGTTTCTGCCTATGGTATCTAAAATGGTGGTGAACAGCCACCTGTAGGAGTCCCGTGCATGGGACATTTACACCTTACTGCACACATGTGTGAATTGACAACCTAGGGGGCGACGAGTGGTCTCTTCTATGATGACCTTGTCTGCCCTCAGCATAGACAGATTGCTCTGTGGGAGTGAAGTCCCTCTTCTGTGAGCCAGTTAGCCTTGGTGGCTAACTGATTAGGAATTTAAATAAGACAGAAACGTGTGCAGTTCGTTGGAATAAAATCATTACATAACATCAATGGTCACTTCACATTTGATACATAAATAAGTGGATCACATAGATTGGGTCTCCTGGGGGTAAGTTAATTCACCTCTGGTAAATAAATAATCAATTATTACAAATTGGGGCACTGGTAAACCAGTCGACATTTGGTACATACATAAAAGCATCTCATAGTATGGGTCACTTGGGAGCGAATTAATTCACCTCTGGTAAATGAATAATTAAAGGCTAAAATTCAGTTCACATTTGGTACATACAATTAGTTTTCTCTGATCTACCCTCGTCCTCTGAACATTTGCACCCCAACCTTTCCCTTGAAGGGAGGAGCCGGGGGGGGGCGTAGGCACTACACTGCAATGTTTGGACCACCAAAACTGCCAGACGCGCGTCAGCCTCTGAAGAGACATTGTGGGGGGGATTCGGGAATGGGTCTGCGACCACCCCCCTCACTTTTCCCGGTTGTGGGTTTCTTTATTTTTAACACCTTACTATTCTATTTTGTAATCCTTTTTATTTATCTGACTAACATAACTCATAGGTCCCTTCTCCTTCACTTTTGACAGGAATTTCACTTTACCAAGTAAGTCTGTGCAACGCAGGCAAAGCGTATTCTGCCGCACAGTTGTAAAATATGCGTTTCTCCCCCACACTTTTCCCCTCCTACCTCGAAGCCAGTACCCGCAGCTTAGCGTGGGAACGCCCCAGTTCTGTCTTAGGAAAACAGCGCGGAATACACTGCCGGCCTTACTCTCCAGACTCCAGGCAGACACCCTCTCGACCAGGCCTCAGGGGACGTCCTTCAGCGCACAGATATCCTCACTGCCCTCTCTGGTTCTCTGGGAGCTTCTCTTGCTCTGCCAGTCTCTCTGGTTCTCCGGGAGCTTCTCTTTTCTCCATGCCACACTGCGGCACCATATATCAACATCCACCCTGCCCACCAGGTGCGGAACTGTGGGGGCCTTCTGACAGGGCTAGAGGTCAAAACACCTCAGCCACACACCCGCTCCCCTCTCTTGCTGGACCATACCAAGTCCCCTGGGACTTCTCGCCCGCAACACGCTACGGAAAGCAGGAGAGAGGCTTTTTACACAAAATACAAACCCAGGGCCCATTTACACAACAAACCCACATGAAATGCAGGTTTACATTAACATTACGATAATGCTAGTTTACCTTTCTAGGTAAAGCTTCAATTAACAAAAAAAGAGAGAGCAAAGTATAGTTCCAAGATGGCAGCTGCTAGTCTTGCATAGTCAAGGTAGAAATGTTGTCCATTTTCTTTTTGCGCTCGAGAATATAAATTGAAGTTCTAACTCTAATTGTATTCCCGGAGGTGCTTGGCCATTTCGATTAGCAAAACAAACCTGTTTTAGAGCCCAGAATGTGTTTTTTCCATCTTTATTGTTTAAGCATTTATCGCAGTACTTGCATGGGAGGTGTCATGAAAATACACGAACGCTCAGAGGGAGCCTGAGGGAGAACAGAGCTCTCAAACCCAGGCGTAGCTGAAGATGTGAGGGGGCCCATTGCAACATGATAGTTGGGACCCCCCATTGCTTAGAGCAGAAAGCAGTCTGAGGCAACTGCAGAGGGGAGTGGCGGGGGGGCATGCATGCATTAAAATGGAAATCTAAATAAGGTAAACAGTCGCCAATTATCAGGAGACTGAGCCAGCAGGGAGCTAAAACACAATGCCTGCTGAATAGCAGTGAATCCTTCTTTGTAAGCAAGTGGCTAACGTGGAAGAACCACCATTGAAAGACAACGAGGTGATAACTTCTGTTTTCCCCAATGGAAGTGATGTTCGGACAGACGGCAGCCAACGCAGCTTGTAAGGCGAGCTCTGCAAAGCTTTCACTGTAAGCCCCTCGAACGTAAGTAAGATATAAAGGAATATATTGCCATGTTATTACACTGCTGACTGGCAATATGGTGGCATTTGCTAGGGTCCCCACTGAGGCTGGAGTACCCTTTCATTTGAAAATGTTGAGGTGCCGTCCCTGCTCAAACCACACCTCATTTTGTCAGAGTATTCCCCCCCCCCACAGTCCTAGTCATGTTTCTTCCTGTTCTGATCCATTTAGTACTGATTTTATAATGGAGTAGTACAAGTACCAGAATGCAAAAAATAAAATCCTCACTGAATATTCGATACACACCTGGCAAGCTGAGAGCTCTTAGAACAGTCAGACGCATTTGCCGCTGGTGATCATTTATACAACATGATCCTAAGTGAGCCTTCCTCCAAGAAGCACTTTTACCTTGTTCACACTGTCTGACTGTGTGCTGCATCGACCCAAAACCTCCTCACGTAGCAGGTGCATTGGAAAACATTTGTTCCAATAAAGAAATGACTGCCAGAAAACTCAAAAACCGGTTGCTCCATTTACTAAACGCAGCAATGATCCCTTGCTTCCGTGTGGGATGTGCAACACATATGGTTTGCACAGGATCTGGGCGGCCAGGTCTCACACAGGCAGGGTGTTAATGAACTGACTAAGCCAACTAAACTGTTCAACCAACCCACAATTCATAGAATCCCCAAGTCATGAATCGGCATGCCACCTTAGCTAACTCACGCTCATCCTGCGCCTGGTCATCAAAAGTGCCAATTATAATCCCCATAAACCCGTGCTCTTAACACCTGAACATCATTTTTAAAAACAACATGACCTAGAAGAAAATGTGTTGCGAAAACAATGAATCCTATGGGAGCAGATTGCAAGGGCCGACGACAAAAGCCCTGCAAAATGGAGGAGGCACCCCCGATAACCCAGGCAGTGTCCTCCTGGTGGATCCCGCACCCTCCCCCTTCCCGTTGGTGAGGAGGGGGGAGGCGCAGGGATAAGGCGGCAAAACGGGCAGAAGCCCGCGAAAAGGAGAGCGCCAAAAGCCGGAAAAGCCTGTGAAACCAGTAAGCGCGGCAGCTACTGGAGAAAGCCCGCGAAAGGGCAAACAAAGCCCAGGGGAGGGGTTTCCCCCTTTATAGGGAGCGGGGGCTCGCACAGAAGGCAGCATCCAGCTGCAACTGTGGACCCCCGCTCGTGGACTACAGAGGGTTTCGTTTTTGCTCGAGTACTTCGTTTTGCATGCAATCCCAGGAGAACTTCGTGCGTTACGGCGAGCTACACGAGCGGCTGCCGTTGCAAGCAAACCGTCGCGTCGCCAGCGGGAGAAGGGGAACAGAAGGCTCACTTACCTTTGCCCGCGGAGCTAGAAGAACTTTGTGGCGAGTGAGGGGTGCAGCTGCAGGAGCCTCTGAACTGTCGCAGAAGGCAGCAGTCTAAGTGCGTAGAGGGATCGGCGACTGGAAGGCGGAGCTTCAGCGCAGCTCGGCGCAGGCCCAGAAGTGCGCTGATCAGCTGTTTTTCCACCCGGAAGCTTCGACGGCAGTGGGGCTGCAGGAGGGCGGTGCTTCATCGCAGCGCGGGCCCAGAGGTGAGCGGCTCAGCTGTTGCCTCTCGGAAGTTTTCACGGCGGTGAGTGGCTGCAGAAGGGCGGCGCTTCGCTACGTGGACATCGGGGGGGCACACACGAGCGGATTCTTCAGCGGCGAGAGGAGCACCATTAAGATATCGGCTGTACATACCTTGAACCTTTTTGGGGTAAATCATTGGTGTCACTGTAGAACTGCATACTACAGTACATGAGGTTGAAAGTTCTACCAGAAGACAGCTAAGTTAAGTGACCTGTAAACTTGTGGTGACTTCGGTTGGGTGCATCGGAACACGCTAGCACTATTAGGAGTTGAAGAAGCTACACGTGTCTCAGCCAAGTCATTTGAACGGCGTGAGGGACGTAAAGCCTTCAGAGGACTGGAAGCGTGCTGCAAAGGGGAAGCCAAGGCAAGCATGGACATGGAAGCATTCCTCGCTATGGGCAAGGTGGTCGTGGCTAAGCATGGTAGTGACTGGATGCATTCCCTGGTGAGCCAGCCAAGGGGAAATCATACTAGCATCAGCAACAGGCCAGAATCACCGTTGATGTTCACAGAGGATGAAGAACTACAGGAACTGGAGGTAGAAGGATTGCTGGAAGAGGAGGAGGAACCCACAAGGAAGAGGAAGAGGGTGATGACCCAGAGGGCGAAGGCAAGCAAGGAGCAAGCAGCAGGCAACAGAAAGGGGAAGGCAGCGCCCGCTAGAAGCAAGGCGCAGGCGCAAGTGGTTGAAGCCGTACCGGCACCTACAAGTATGCCTGCCTCCACGTCCCAGGTAGCACCCAACACGCCTGAAGCCAGAACGGCGGCAGTGATGGAGAATGGACCACCTTGCATGGAGGTGTTGAAAGGTATGGTGCTACAATGTATGCAAGCATGGGGAAAGGGGGGCAATGGCACAATGTTAAGTGGGAATGTTAATGCATTTAATCAAGTGGGCACTGGGGCAAATGTAATTCAACAGAAGGAAGTGACCCCTGTCCCGGCAATGGGTGCCGCGCGGGGTGGGCACAGAGGGAGTGGCTTCCAGGCGGGTGTGTTGCCAGGTTCAGAGGTACAATGGCCAGGAGGTTGGCCAAATGCGCTTATGTTAAGTGGGGGGAGTCAGCAAGGCATGGGCCAAAGTGTGGGAACTGGGGGCATGGCCAATCTCGCCACAATACAGGCTCCTCTTGAGCAGCCTCCTTTACTTACCAGTGATGGGATCCCAGTGGGCGGGAACAGTACAGGGAATCAATGGGATGCAGCAGCAGGCGGTGCAACACAGCCATCCGCTTGGTGGGGCCAGGGTGTAGCCAGCCTAGGGGTACCTCAAGCTGGAGTCATTGGTCAAGGGGGAACAGGGGGCATTATGACACAGTATGGGAGAACTATGCCTGGTTTTGCACCAGTCAGGGTATCAGTGAACTCTCTGTCATGGCATATACCAATGTCAGCAAAGGAACGGGTATGGAGGAAAGAATTTGTGGAAATACTGGAATTTGTGGGGATGGAGCCTCTGGGTAACGGGTTAAAGGAATTATCCGAAAAGGGATAAGGAGACACCCAAAACTGAGGCGACCATTCATAATTGGTTAAAGGCATTTTTGATTTACACCTCTATAATGATTGAAAAACACCCTCACGATGCTTCAGCTATGTTAGCCTACTGTCATTACATCCAAGATATTTATTTAAAGAAGGGGGGGGGGGCGAAGGCTGGCTTAAGTATGATAGGGCTTTTCGGTTAAAAATGCAAGTATGGCCTGCCCTAGCTTGGGATGAAATGGATGTTGGGGGTGTGGTGGACAAACTAGTTCTCACAAACGAAGGGGGGGCGAAGCCAGCAGTTGAAAAAACGCAGGTTTGGAGGGGCAGAGGTGGCTACTCCAGGCGTGGAAGGGCGTCCTTTCGCGGGCACTCCTCCTGGAGCAATAGGAACAGCTACCAGGGGGAGCAGGCTGAGTGCTGGAGGGTCAACTCAGAGGAAGGTTGTCCATTTGGCAAAACTTGCAGATTCAAACACCCAAAAGGGAATAGCAACAAAGAGCATGGTTCCGCAAGTGGGGAGGGTAGACGCAAGGGCAGCCGCAAGGGCCAAAGCAAGGGCAAGAGTGAATAAAGTCAATGTCATACTGTCAAGAGCAGCCCCACGCAAAATGTGTAATGAATTGATTAAAAGCGGGCTACCGACCCCTGTTAAATTGCAAGCTATGACTCCATGGTTGAATGCGTATCATAACATTGAGGATGCAAAGTTGTTATGGGAGGGCTTCAGGTGGGGGTTCAAGATCCCATGTACAGACAGGTTGGTGGGGGATGAGGTAAGGAACCTTAAGTCAGCTCTAGCAATGCCAGAGGTTGTATTACGGAAAGTATCCAAGGAGGTGGACTTGGGCCGGGTGGCGGGCCCCTTTAAACATCCCCCTCTACCCAATTTGGTAATATCACCGCTGGGACTGGTACCAAAAAAGGAGGAGGGTCAGTACTGCTTAATACATCACTTGTCATTTCCAGAGGGTGGCTCAGTGAATGACGGAATTGGGGA
The DNA here is from genome assembly GCF_040938575.1 of Ambystoma mexicanum. Classification (NCBI taxonomy): domain Eukaryota; kingdom Metazoa; phylum Chordata; class Amphibia; order Caudata; family Ambystomatidae; genus Ambystoma; species Ambystoma mexicanum. The sequence continues at coordinate 124,619,086 of NC_090924.1, read as the reverse complement.
AGAGAAATGCAGGGTGCACTATGCCTCCCTGGATGATGCAGTAGAATTGGTCAGGACAGCGGGGCAAGGTGCCCTCATGGGGAAAGCAGACATCAAATCAGCATTCAGGTTGTTACCCATACATGAAGAAAGTCAGCACTTGTTGGGTTTCAAGGTTCAGAATATGTATTATTTTGATAAGTGTCTTCCTATGGGTTGCGCCATTTCATGTGCTTACTTTGAAGCATTTAGCTCATTCCTTGAGTTCACGGTAAAACAGGAATGCGAATCAGGGACAGTCCTGCACTACCTAGATGATTTTTTATTCATTGGAAAAGAAGGTACGGCAGGATGCCAGGAGATCATGCAAGTGTTTCACAATCTGATGGGAACGATGGGGGTGCCACTAGCTGAAGGGAAAACTGTGGGCCCGGTGACTTGTTTAACATTTCTGGGGATTGAGATTGACTCAGTGGAAGGGGTGTGTAGGCTACCACAGGACAAAGTCAACAAACTGAAGACATGCATTAAGGAGTTAAGGTCAAAGAAGAAGGCTACTCTGAAAGAGCTACAAGTCATGGCGGGTAATCTTAATTTTGCAGCCAAAGTTATCCCGGTGGGTAAAACCTTCGCAAGGAGTATTGAGCTGAAACTGGTGGGCTTAAAGCATGCAGGGCAACACGTCAGGTTGGGGGCTGAAGTAAGGGAGGACTTGGGGATGTGGGATGAATTTTTGGACAGTTTTAACGTGGTTCGCGTGTGGAGAACCTTGAGCAACGGCGAGGAGAGGCGCAAGTTATTTACAGATGCATCTGGGGCCCTAGGGTTTGGGGCTATCCTGGATAACCAGTGGTGCGGTGCAGCCTGGCCAGAAGAGTGGCATACTGTGGGGATCACCAAGGATATCACACTGTTAGAACTCTTCCCCATTGGGGTGGCATTTAAGCTATGGGGAGGGCAGTTGAGGGACAGAAAAGTCATGTTGTGGTCAGATAACCTGGCAGTGGTCCAGATAATCAGGGATCCGCCGGAACCTCTAGAGTTCTGCGGCCACTGAGAGAGCTCAACAAATGCATGCTGAAATGGAACATTGAAGTAAGAGCCAGGCATATCCCAGGGGTGCAGAACATGGCAGCTGATGCTCTCTCTCGTTTGCAGTGGGAGAAATTTCGAGAGTGTTGCCCGGGAGCCGAAAAAGGGATGACGCCATTCAAGCCAGAGTGGTGGGACATGATTGGGGCAATCTGGGTTCCCTGATTCAGACGGCGCTGTCACCAGGCACTAACAGAAGGTATCTGGCCTGCCGGGAACGTTACCTAAAATTCACACAGGAACAGGGGTTGCACATTTGGCCAGTAAGGGCCTTTGTGGGATGGGGATGGCAAGGAGGAAAAGCCAGGTCATGGATGGCACATCACTTGGCGGCCATCGCGCATTTCTCTAAATTGCAGGGGTTGCCCGATCCCACAAAAGAACACTACATTTGTATGGCCATGAAGGGTTGGGCCAGGCAAGCAAGACCCAAAGCAGATGCGAGGCGACCCATTGATTATGTCAAATTACAGAGGGTTGTGGCCAGCTTGGTTGAAATTTGTCATGGGGAGTATGAAGTTGCACTGTTTAAAGCGACGTTTTCATTAGCATTTTTTGGGGCATTCTGGGTAGGCGAACTGATCCCTGAGAATAAAAAAGCGTAAGGCGCAGGGTATCTGCAGATTCAGGACGTGCAATACTCAGGTGGTCAGGTAACACTATGGTTAAAGAGGTCAAAAACAGATCAGAAGGGGAAAGGATGTACAATCTCTCTGCAACCCATTGCAGGGAGCACAGTCTGCCCAGTCACGGCCGTGGCAGGGTTCCTCAAGGTGAGACCTGCATCGGTGACCGAGGCGCCTTTTCTTATTCACGAAGACGGCTCCTCGCTAAGTCGTTTTCAATTCAGGAGGGTGATGGAACGGGCACTAGAAAGAATTGGGGAAACTGAAGGGGTTTTTGGGGCCGCAACATCTGCAGCGGCCATGGGAATGGGGGAGGTCGCAATCAAGCAGATTGGCAGATGGAAATCTGGTTGCTTTAAAAGATACATTAGGCCTGAAAAAATGTAAGGGTGCCTTCTTCTTTTCCTTCTTTAGCGCCAGCCCAGAAGAAGAAGGTGTCGGTTTGGGTGGTTGGACACTCCTTTGTGTCTAGGGCGGGGGCTTGCTGGACAGCGGAGCGAGAAAAGCAGACGGCAGGCAATTTCAGAATTGGGTGGCACGGGGTGCCTGGCATGAAATGGGCTCAGCTGCAAGGGCAGATGCGCAAGCTCATAGCCAGCAGAAGTAAGCCTGAAATATTGATCATTCACCTGGGGGGTAATGACTTAACTAGCTTAGGGAGAGGGGCTCTCATGCGCGAGACGATGTTCACATTACAGGAGCTGGCGGGTCAGTTGGGGGAAACAGATTGTGTGGTCTGAAATCATCCCTAGATTGGAATGGAGGGGTGCGGATAACCACGCGGCAGTGGAGAAGTCCAGGCGCAAGCTTAATTGTGCAATGGCGAAATTCTGTAGGGGCAGGGGTTTTGGACAGGTCAGGCATGGCCTAATCAACTTGAAATCGCCAGAATATTTTTTGAAGGATAGGGTACACCCATCACCGTTAGGCATGGACTTGTTTTTATGGAATATTTGTACAAAAATCTTGGAAATGTAAGGAGAGGAGCAAAGGGGGGAGCCACGGTGGGCGGAAAACCCACTCGTGGCGTGGCGGTGTTTGGCCAGACAAACACAGGAGACAGACTCCGGAGGAGCCAGGAGAAAGCAGGAAGGGTCTTCGCCCTTCTTGGACCCAGCGCCCCTTGGGAGCCCAAGCGGCAGGGGCGTCGGGGAAGAACAATTACGGCTCAGCTTCCCCCAAAGGAAACGGCACCTGCATGGGCAGGTGAGGCTCGGACAACAAGGTGGGGAAGAGTTGGGCCTGCTTACGGACTCTCAGGAAAGAAAGGGGGAAGCATGTTCTGGGAACACGGAGCAGTCGCTGCATCTTGCGAACAATTTTTTCCACAAATGTGTGCAGTGTGGTTTTTGTTATTGTGGAATAAAATCTGCGGCCTTCTTATGCCAACAAACTAACCGGTCTCATTCAACACTTTTCTGGGGAAAAGGGAATGAGTTAGGGGTATGTATTATATTGGCTACGGTATGAATGGACAGATGCCGGGGTTATTGTTTTTTACTGTAGTTTTAACTATCATTACGTGAGTTACAGTCACACAGTGCCTGCAATGCTCGATTTAATAATGTCCCTTAGAACATTTTCTTTTCCTTTTTTTGCAAATGTGGGTGCACTGAATTATAATGATTTTAAGATCAGTTTTATATCTTTGTCTCGGTTGCCTTTCATTTTCCTTCTGTGCCTACGTATATTGCATATTCTGAACACGGGATCAGCTGAACAAGCCTTCTGTGAGATGGACCCCACTTGGGGGACACGTGATATGAACTGGCTAAGGTCGAAGACGCCGGTAAGAACTGATGGAAAATTACCAGCAGGCATTGATGATTACGAACCTGTCCTAGCTGCTGTTCCGCTGGAGCACTGGCGGCTCTCCAGGTGCCTCACTTGCAAACTTCCTCTGCACCTTATAATTGGGCGGTCGAAGCTCAATATTTCGGGTGCAAACTAAGCCCATAAGAAAAAAAGCATTTCTTTGTTTTTGCCTGGCTGATCCCTTGCAAGTCTTTTGATTACAGGAGCAGAGCACCTGCGTGGAAACCTTCACCTTTCGCTCTGGCAGCATGCCTAAGCAGACAAAGCTGGGTCATCGGCCGTGCACTGGGGGGCCATTAACACATCGTAGTAACATTCCTTATCACTACCCCCAAAGAGATCAAGTGTAATCAGGGATGGTGCAATCACTAGGCAAAGTCAGGCACTTACCTAAAATGCACATATCCTCTCCCTCTCGCTCTCCCTCACCCTCTCTCCCGCCAGCCAGCCAGCCAGCCAGGATCACAAGTGGGCGTGACGGTCCTCGAGTCGCACTTGTGATAGCACGAGCCGAGCACCGCATGTGCCATGATCTACCCTCGTGACTCTGGGCTCGTGCGAATGCTGCCTCATTGCCTGCATTCAGCAAGCATTTGTTTCAACGACGACCGTTCAACGGCTGTGGTAGCCTGTGCTGCCCACAGGCTGCCGCCTGCGTGTGTCCGACTCCTGGACTTCGACGTTACCACCACCAGCCCTGCACTGAATAGGCCAGCCCAGGCCCTGTCCCCTGCCGACTCTCTCGGAGACAAGTCAGCACTGTGAACTACTGACTGACAGGTGAGGTGCCAACTGTTATACTGCCAAATATATGCTGGTGGGTCACGGTGCATGCCCCCGACAAATGATCTTGAGTAGTTCAACTTCTCTAATAAAATAGACTACATTTTTTTGGGTATTATTCGGGCGTTACTGTTATTACATTTTCACACCTAATTTACAAAGTAAAATGCTTCTCTAAAAAAACTGAAAACCAGTTGGTGTAACTTACTATATGTGTAGTTATGTGTGGGGGAAAAAACTTTGATTCACATAATCCCACTAAAAAAAAACACATTGTTGTTTTAAAATCTGACCAAGGGTAGACTTTGTCACATCTAGAATTGTTAGAATGTGAGATGGTCTGCAGGTGCTGGCTTTTAGTCTCTCAACAGATTTTATTCTGGTACTTGTGGGCTTGTATTTTATGCTTGCAAAGTAAAACTACCCTACAACACAGAATAATGTGAGCTAAAAGACCAGAACTAGACAAATATTCATCCTTCATCCTTCACCTGGGACAGCTAAATATGACCAGTTAAATGTGAAGTGCACACACATTTGCAAACGGAGCCACCAAAAGACCTGGGCTCCCGCTAGGCTGCCGAGTTTGACAAATCTATAATCCTGGGGCAATCACTCTACCAAAGGGAGATTATTTTAAATTGACGCCCACCTCCCGAGCCTCCAAGAAAAAACACTTGAATTGTAATTAAAAAGCTTGGGCAGGCAGCCCCAGGCAACGCTGCCTGCCCACACCCAAAAAGTTTCAGTGCAGGTCCCTATTCCGCCTCACAGTGATGCCTACCTCCGCATTCCCAAAGCGCTTGCATTCATGTTTTGGCTTTAGCTGCACCAACTACCTTCTAAAAACCGGTGTGGCGATTTTGATCCCTCTCAGGTTAGTGGCATAGTGTTAGTCCTTGGCTTTAGTAGCTGTTTGGTTTGGAGTGTGGTCTTTATGTACTCTTGGCTCTGGCGTCCTTTGAACACCGTCACAATGATTTTCAGACCGGTCCCCTGCTTGTGTCGTCTGTATGTTGTACTGGTCTGCGGGTTGAAAAGTCACGTAAAACCTTTGATGCAGGCAGTTTCAATGCAAGAACATACATCTCCATGCTGTCAAATGAGCCGAATTGCAGACCATAAGCAATAGCACATGATGATTCACTTGGAATGCATGCTGCGTGTTTATCCCTGGCATGCAATATGCCTTTCCTGTATGCCAAAACGCCGGGTATCGATTTACCCAGTACCCCACCCGCCCGTTTCACGCCGTGCCTGGCAAGTTCACCTAACAATGCTTGGGGCCAGCCCAGTCATTTTTGATAAGGAGTGTGATCGGGCAGATAATGTCCAAATTAGTTGGATGGACCGAAAATGGCGATCACCTGCTTTTCTTTTTAATGTACTCTTTGGTTAAAGATTTCAGTTTAGATGTTGGGGGGTTTCCTTTTGCACACTATTGAAATTCTAGTTTTTTCGTTTCACTCCCATCCCTAGTTTTATGACAGTCCCAGGTGCTTTCAATGTATGATAGTTCACATGTAGATAAAACTAGTGGTAGTTGGCTCCGTTTATCAAAGAACCTACATTTAGGCGGAGGAGGGAAAGTCCTGACATTTTAATGCGACAAAGATTTTTTAATGTGCCAGTCTTCCTCTGCAAAAGCCTTGGGAGATGCTGAATAAGACTCCACGGTCAATAAATGTATGCACCTTTGAGAGCTGGCTCTCGCTGAAGTCCCCTGGAGGCATAGGGAGGAACTGGAAGCAGCTCATAACAAGCTCTCATATTTGCTTGACGCCTAGTAGCTCGGTAAAAGCCCAACTGAAGGGATTGGGTTTTAAGAGCCTATTGAGTAAAGGTAAGTGGTACAAGATATGCTTTAATTTAAAAAAAGAACAGTCCTGTAGCGGTGAAAATGATGGGGAAAAATAGTGCAACTATCACCAGTAGAAAAAAAGTAGCGGAATTAAATTCCCATGAGTTGCTGCTCACTTACACCTCGGACTTTGGCAAGTATACATATTCATAGATTTGAGGGTGGCCTCCAAACAGACCCCCACCAAGATAGAGTCGCAGTGGTCGACAAATTTTGTTTCAAGAAAAAGGAAATACTGCAGAAAAAAGTACATTTTGCAGCAACTAAATTAGTTACCTATCGCGAATACGAGTGATTTGCACGCGGTAGAAATTACCGTGGGCAAATCATTCGCATGAGAAAGGTGCAAACTACCAAACGTTTGCACCTTTCTCATGCGAACACACATACAAAAACTCACACAACACACCCATAACACTCCCCCACTCACACCCCCAACATAAAGAAACCCCACTTACCTTCATCTTCATGCTGGTTCCCTGCAGCGCCAGTTCCCCTTCACTTCCGTGATCGGGAACAGGCGCTGCAGGGTCCTTTTTTTAAAATGTATTTATTATTTTTTTTAAAACAGAAGGCTGCAGGGATGGCCCCCGCAGCCCCCGCTCACTATAACATGAAGTATAGTGAGTGGGGTGATGCGGGGGACACCGCCGCAGCCCCCGTTTTTTTTTTATAATGCTACCACCAAAGGTTCGAACTTTTGGTGTTCGAACCTTTGGTGGTAGCATTTTTAGAACAAAAGCTTCATGCGAACCTTTTGATGCGGGAAAATCGACCTAAACCACCTATCGCTACTTAACCTACGCAAATCAATGTCTAATGTCCTTTTTGGGCCTCCGTGATTGAAAACAATTGGTCACAAAATAGTTTCTTCATATGTGCTTAGGGTCACTGGGGCTGTGAATGTCAGAAACGGACACTGACGGACCAATTAGAACAAGTGGCCGATGGGGTAAAATAAATGTTGTGCCTTGTTAGCAGCAATTCAGAAATGTTGCAGCACATTTAAAAACGACAAAAGCACCTTTTTTTTGCCAGCTCAACGTCTCTAGGAGCATGTTGGTGCATTGCATCCCACAAGCATCTTTCTGTCCTCTTTCTTTGTGGCAATACTGGCAGATATGTGGAATTTCCCAGTGGAATGTACAATAGGATGAGTCATTTATAAAGCACCTATACACTAGTGTTTCTAGGCACGACAGGACAAGAAGAACATACGAAGGACGAAACAAACGATCTTACTAGGCCTTGTGTCATTCAGATTGTGCAAGTGCATGGGGGTGAGGGGAAGTTCCTGGGGGAGAAAGGGGGGGGAAGTGCAATCAGGGCAGCATTGCTCTCAGTAAGTGCAGCCAGGGGAGCTGGCTCTATGTAGGGCAAGGAGGCAGGGGATTGCAGGGTTACAGATACAACCACCAAGTGCGCGGGGGCCCCGGAGGCAGTGCAGGTGCTTACAGGTCCTTGAGGAGCCTGGTGCCCATTGGGTTCTGAAGGTAGCCAGGCGACCAGTTGGCGCAGCAGACAGGCAGGTCAGCAAGGGAGATAAAGAGAAAGCAGAGGCGAATAGGAAGGTCTTGAGCTGCTTCCGGAACCTGAGGTGGTCCTGCTCAACTCTGAGAGGGACAGGGAGGGCCTTCCAGAGGGAGGCCCTGCAGAGGAAAGAGATCTACCTCCCACTCTCTGCCTGGAGAAGCGTCTGACCATCAGAGAGTTGGGGGTAGCTGAGCGAATGGCTCGAGAAGGGAGATGAGAGAGTTGGATGTAGTGCAGGCCCGGGCCCCAGAAAGCATTGTGGACAATGCAGAGGGTCTTGAACTTGATACTTGCAGCTACCAGGAGCTAGTGGAGAGATTTCAGGGCTGAGAGATACGATCCCTTGGCTTGAGGCCAAGGACAAGTCTTGCAGTCCTGTTCTGGATTAGTTGCAGAGGGCGGAGAGTAGCGGAAGGCAGGTAGAGAAAGAGGCTGTTGCAATAGCCCAGCCTAGAGAGAACCAGGGCTCTGGAGACTTTGAGCTTCTGGGGGAAAGTGAGAAAAGGAATGTGATGTGAGTAGAGAAGGAGAGAGTGGAGTCGAAGATGACACCAAGGTTTTTTGCCTCAAAGGAAGGCACAGGGAGAGGGTCCAAGGAGGGCGTCCAGAGTGAAAGAGGGAATTTCAAGACCCTACCTTGGTGCTCACTTCTTCCATCCCTTCAGTCTGGTGTCCCTCCCCCTCACTCCATCGACAGTGCACGCCTGCTCATCACCAACGCTCACCTCACTGCCTGTCACTCTAAGCTCTCTTCTGTCATTCTTCTCAATCTTTCAGCTGGGTTTGACATTGTGGACCATTCAGTTCTTTCCACTCTCACGTCTCTCGGTTTTTCTGATTCGGTCCTCAATTGGTTTCACTGACATCTCTTGAATCGCTCCTACTCTGTCAAATGTTCTGGGAAGACTTCCACTCCCAGCCCTCTTCTCTACGTGGTTCCTCAAGGCCCTGCACTCTGTCCTCTTGTCTCTGTCAATACTATCTCTCTCTACTCTCATTGCCTCTTACATTGCACCTTTACGTGGAAGACTCAAATCTTTTTCTCCTGTGTCTCCCTTTCTGACTCATTTATGCAACCGTTTCGAACTCTCTCTCTGTGGTTCAACAGCAGATGCCCTCTCACTTCCTACACCTTAACATCTCCAAAACCAAGGTCCTTATCTTTTTTGCATCTTCTATTTGCGGACCCATCCCTCCTCCCTCCCTCTCCTTTCCCCCATAGTTTCTCCCATTCTCTCCATCTGCTTGTAACCAAGATGTCATCTTTGACCTCTCGCCAGTCACATCTCCAATCCTTAATTAATATCCCCCATGCCCGCCCCAATCTTTTTATGCCTCCAAACTTCTCATTGCCCCTGTGGTCTTCTCACACAGGCTATTACTCCGCCCTTCTCCTCGGTCTTCCTGCCTCTCATCCAGCTCCCCTCTATTCTGTTTACAACTCATGCATTCATCTCCTTTTCTCTCTCCCATCTCTTCTTCCCTGCTTTCCAAGTCTCTGCTGCTTTTTGACTCTCATATTCTTTCACCAATTCCTCTCAATTGTCTTTAAATGTATCCATGGTCTCGATCCTCCCTGGCTTTCCTCACTAATATCACTCTAACCCCAGCTCGGTAACTTCCCGAATCCAGTTTCTATTCTCCATCCCTAAACCTCTGTGCCTCGACACAGGCAGGAGACTCCCGATTTGTACGTGAAAAATATTGCTATTTTTTTCTCCCACCTAAAATAAAAATCGCGTGCATGCCGTTTCAGAGCCAGGAGTCCTACTTGGAGTCTGTCTGCTGTTTACATCACGTTGTGGGAGTGACCAGCACAAAGCCAGGACGTGGCATGCGTGCAGTGTACAGTTCTACCACAGACTACAGCTTACAATTGGATTGATCATCAGCATGAAATAAGTTCTGCATGAAGTGTTGCTGTACCCCTTGTGCTTAAACTGTGCAGAATGTATTATGTGCTAGAGACTATTCTAGTTGTGGCTATTCCTCTCCTCTCCCGCTATTAAGTTCCTGCTCTCCGCTGGCTGACTCGTAAGCACGCGGCAAGAGCATAGTGTGAACTGAGAGTTGAACTAAGCAGCATCAAAGTGAAACCGAAAGCTAAGCCGGAACGCTCGAGTATGCCTGAGATAAGCGTGACAGCTTCCGCCGCCGCTGACCTCGGCATGAGTAAGACTAATCATCCATGCTCCATCTGAGCCATTCCTACTCCCGAACCAGAACTGATTTGCCTTCCCACATTGCCTTGCTCATGCGACTCCCTGCTTACAAAGAAAGCAGTCTGCATGGATGGCGGGATGTGGGCCCTGAGTCTCTCAGATAAAGGAAGCCAGGAACTCACCCTGAAGCCCATTACAGAAGACTGGGCTGCCACTGAGGTAGTATTCTCCAAGGACTGCACGGCAACTAACAGGAGAGCAGTTCAAGCTTGCCCCCAACGCACAGTCATATTGGCGTAATCTACAAAGCAACAAGGAGTGTCAAATACACTTCTAACCAAACCTTTGACTGACTTTTTTTTCTCCTGGTCACTATCTTTCCTAAGACCGAGGTGGAGACTATTAACGCTCATTTAAAGGACGCCATGGACACGCTAAATAAAGACCTTACAGTGGAGCCATCAATGTCACTTTCTTGTGTAGGCTCCAAAACCATAACCACAGTTGTGACTGCCTTGACGTATAGTACGATGCCCGATGACCAGGTAGTGGCCTTGGCGGCACTACAACAAGGAACTGTACAGTCCGATGAGCTTACATCATCAGGACCAAATCGAATGACTTCCCCCTCCGGACAATAAAATAAGTATGGCAGACTCCACTGACAACATATGTCCCCACCCAGTGACTATCCTTCGAACAAATTATCTTTCTCCACTGGTATCTAATGAGGGTTTGGATAAGCTGAACTTGGACATCAGCTTGGCAAGAGTTTCCACTGAATCTATGTTTAACACCTTAGAAAATATGTTTACGGTTATACTGACCAGGTGCGAGTCTATGGAGGACAAGCTCTGCACTTTAGGTGACCGACTGTCAAAGAATGACGAACTATTTGCAACAATGAATATTCAGCTTGTTGCCCAGTCTGCACATTTGGAAGACGTTTGTTCCTTGATCACGAACCCTGCCTTACTATTGAACCCTCTCAGCGCTAGCTTGTCTTCTCCCGGGCCGAAGCCCGTTAGATTGCTAGTAACGAACACAGCGATTGGGGAACGTCACATTGCCATTGGACAAAGAAGGCGGAAAACCCAAGGCCAGGTGCTAATGTACGAAACGTTGGCCACAAAGAAGAAAAGAATGAAGAAGGCACTGGAGTGCACTGATCCAGTCCCTCCCAAATGTGTGTCCTTCAGACCTTCTTCTGCCCTCTCATCCTTCTTTGGCATTAAGCTTTCGAATGCTCCAACTCGTCTGCCATTAACAAACTGCGGTAATTGATAAGGAAACAGAGCATTTGGACAGAACCAACTGAATCCTTAAACACTGCTGTGCCTCTCACATTTCAGGCAACTGACCAAAGTTCAGGAATTTGTGATGTTGCTAATATCAAGGGTGCACCCAAGACCAAAAGGGTAAATATCGCAAATGGTTAAAAATCCATCGTCATCACCTTGAATGTTTGTTTATTTTATATAGCGCTCCGGACCCAGGAGTAAAAGGGCGCTTACAGTGGCAAGTTACAGAAGTACAATAGATACAGGTTATGCAGTTAACAAAAAATGGGGTAATATACAACATATACAAACAGTGATATTTAAAGCAAACGGTTTAATCTATATATGGTATGTACAGTATATACAATTGGTGCCATGCTTAGTCTGTCTTGGGAATGGTTTTATCCAGTAGCCAACTAATGACTAGTTTCCTGAACTGTTGGAAGGATTTGGTCGATTTGATGTTCAACGGCAGGGTGTTCCAAAGTTGAGGGGCAAGGACCGTGAAACTTGAGCCACCGGTTCTTTTAGAGGTATATCTGGGCACATTGAGGCAGAGAGTGTTGGACGATCTAGTAATTCTGGTGCTCTGCTTCAAAGTGAGTTTGTTAGTGAGATAGGGGGGGGCTAGGTGGTTTAGGGCTTTGTAGGTGAGGCAGAGGTTTTTTTTTTGTTGAATGGATAGCCATTTGCAGGAAATTCTTATGTGGGAGATGTGCTCTCGCCTAGGGATGTTAAGTGCTGCTCGCAGCGCGTTGTTTTGGAGAACCTGAAGTTTATTAATTATGACTTGGTTGGCTCCTAGGTAGAGGCTATTGCAGTAGTCAAGCTTTGATTGTATGAGGGCCCTGGCCAGTGTAAGGCAACTATTTGTGGATAGGAAGGGTCTGCAGGCCCCAACTAGTTTCCCAGTGTAGGCGGTGGCTGAGGCAGTCATGTTGACTTGTTTAGAGAGGTTGGCGTTTGCATCGAGCTAGAAACCTAATGTTTTCACGTTTTTAACAACTGGGATGATGTTACCATCGATGAAGAACTTGGAGTAGTCAGGACTAAGTTTAAGTAGATTATTGGTAGATCCGACTAGGAGGAGCTCAGTCTTATCATTCAGGCAGAGTCCGTGTGTGGCCATCCATGCCTGAATGATAGAGAAGATTTCGTTGATCCTAGTGGCGTTGTCGTTGTAGTTGCCAGTGATGGTGAGGAGTATCTGGGTGTCATCTGCGTAGTTGGTGTACGTGACACCCAGATGGTCCAGTTTATCAAAGAGAGGCTTTGTAAAGATGTCAAGAGGGTGGGGAAGACGCAAGATCCTTGTGGGACACCGCAGGTAATGGGGATGGGGTCTGCAGCAGCCGTAGATGAGAAGACTCATGGTCCTGTCGGCTAAGAAGGATAGTATCCACATGACAACAAAGGGGGAAGAAGCGGGCAGCAGATGATAGGTGGTTGCAGAGTATTTGGTGGTCATCCAGGTCGAAGGCTGCTGAGAGGTCTAGAAGGAGTAGGATAGCTGCTTTATTTTTGTCCTTGATGTCATCAATCTGACCTTTAAGGTCAACAAGGGCAGTTTCTGTACCATGTTGAGGTCGAAAGCCAGATTGACGTAGGCCTAGCAATTGATTGGACTCTAGGTAATCTTGAATTTGCAAGTAGGCGACTCTGTCGAGGATTTTTAGGAGGAAGGGGACCGTGGTGATAGGCCTATAGTTGGTGGGGATGGCAGGGTCAAGGGATTGTCTTTTTAGAAGAGGGAGAACCCATGACTGTTTCAAGTTGTTGGGTACAGAATTGGACGAGAAGGATAGGTTTATAAGTTTGGAGATGAAGGGGGATCGGTCCCTCCAGCATCTTTGATGATCTGGGCGGGGCAACTATCCCCTTTGCAGTTGGAGGGTTTGAGGGATGCTATAATTTTTTGGACTTCTGGTATAGTGACCCTTTTGAACGTGAATCCGGGTGTAGTATTGGTAGGGGTGGATGTGCTAGAGAGGGAGTCGTTATTGTTGGAGAATTGTAGTCGTTTGGCCTCGATTTTAGTTTGAAGCCCAGTAATTTTGTTGGCCAGGGCATTTTGGATGCTAGTGCACCATGGCTTGTCTTTCACGCAGGTGTCGGTCGATGGGTTGGGGTTTTCTAGCTCCTTCAGAATGGTGAAGAGTTCTTTGGCGGAGGATTGTGCATTGTTGATTCTAACATTGTAGGCTTCCTTTTTGGTGCGGATTATCTCCTTCTTGTAATAGGAGGAGATGGTCATGAGATTAATTTTGTTTTCAGCTGAGGGAGTTGTTTTCCATAGGGTTGCCATCTTTGCTTTCTGTTTTCGGAGTATTTTTAGTTCAGGTGTGTACCAAGAGTTCAGTTGAGCTCTGGGTTTACCTTTGCGTAGCTTTAGTGGAGCAACGGCATCAATGGCAGTAGTCATGGCGTCATTGTAGGTGTTAACTAGGAGGTTAAGGTCAGCAGTGGCTGGGATCATGTTTAGGAGGGGGAGGACCAGTGGTGTGAGGGTCTCCGCCATAATATTGTGCTCGTTTCTAGTCGGGCAGGCTGGTGCGTGGGGGCCCTGCTTGGGGTTGGGGTTGTTGATGTCAAATGGTATGAGGGAATGGTCAGTCCATACCAGAGGTTGTGGGGCTTTGCAAATGATATTGCAGTTATGGGCTGCGACCCAATCAATAGTTCTGCCTTTCTGATGGGTGGGTAGAGTGATGACTTGAGTAAAGTCATGCTGAGATAAGGCGTTGGCTAGGGAGGCGGCAGGGGTGTCGTTAGGGTCGTTATACACTAAATTAAAGTCTCCTAGAATGATGTTTTGGGAGTGGGGCTTAGAGTTCTCGGCTATGAGGGAGGTAATGTCTTCTTCGAAAGTACCTGTAGTGCCTGGGGGTCTGTATATTAGTTGCATAGTAATTGAACTCTTAGGTGTGGTTTGTATTTTAATGGTGAGGTGCTCGCATGATTTTAGAGGGAGGGATGTAATGGATCTAAAGTCGAGTGAAGATTTGAATATGAATGCTACACCTCCTCCGCGAGCATTGGGTCTGTCGGCTCGGAGGATGGAGTATTTGTCAGGAATAGCGAGGGTTAGGTAGGGTCCTGCTGCTTCATGTAGCCGTGTCTCTGTGGTAGCAAGGAAGTCGAAATCTGCTGAGAGGATAATGTCGGCGATTTCCGTAGGGTGAGCAGCTAGGGATCCGACATTGAGTAAAGCTCCTTTTAGGGATGCCGTGTTAGTGGCGTTAGCGTCATTCGTATTGGTGGCCTTGGTCGTGGGTGTTGTGGACACCTTCCAGGTTGTGGTGTGGAGTCTAAGGCCAAGTCTGCTGTTGCGCGCAGAGAAGGAAGGGTTAGTAGTGGGGCGGTATCCTTGTGGTTTGGGAGGGTTGGTGACAGTGTGGTCATTTTTAGTAGGGTTGGTAATGTTGGGTATGGTGTTAGCTGGTTTGGCGCTAACATTTGCAATGTGGTATTGGTGAGTAGTGTGTGGGAATGGTGGTATGGTAGGCAGGAAGGGTGTGGGACAGGGGATGGGGTGATGTCTTGGACAGCCGAGTTTAGCTAATCCATTATTGTATGGTATGCAGCTGTTGCTGCTACATGGTGTGCTGTTGTCCATGACACAAAAAGGGAACATAGTGAGAATGAGCCAAGGGAGCATAATTAGGAGTGTAGCGTTAGCTGGGCTGGGGATGGGTCTATTGTGCCCAAAGAGGTGGGCACGGTAAGCAGTAAAGATAGCCAGTTTCAATTTTTGGTGCTAGAGTACCGGCGTAGACTGGATTCAAGTTTGCTAATAAAGTACAGAAAAGGGCCATTTCAATCATGTGAATGTTGGCAGACTTTGGTTGCCTTAGCCCTTGAAAAAGATGCTAGTAAATTCTGTAAAGCTGTGGAGGGCATCCATCAAGAGCCACCTAGGGACATCGTAAGGGTTGACTCGAACTTTGGGAAATGGCAGGAACATCATGGCCTTATCTTCTATCCAGCAAGCAAAATGGCATTAGAATAATGGGCTCGGTGAGATCTTAAAGCCGATCATGAGTAGCAATTCATCAAGAGCCCCGGGCCCGGATGGTATTTCCAGCTCACTGATTAAAAGAGATGCTGCATATTGGGCAATTGGCCTCGACTGGCTATTTCGCTGGATCGAAGAGTGCCAGGTCCTCCCCCCTTCTTGGCATGATTGCATCATTGTACCCATATGGAAAAAGGTGAGTCGGGAGGATCCATGCAACTGCCGCCTGCTCACAATGTTGGACGCACCGTCCAAAATCTTTTCCTGTATCCTGTTGAGCGAGCTTCGTGAATGGGCCAACCTCATCCCCCCCTAACCAAACTGGATTTCAGAGAGGACTGGGGACCACCCCCAATTGTCTTGCTTTAACAACTATAATACAGCAGGCATGGGTTATCTGATGATGGACCCTGTATGTGGCCTTCATGGACTACAGCACGGTCTTCGATTCGGTGAACAGAGACCGGCATAAATTGTCTGATTGGAACATTCCAGCTGGTTTGTTCTGCATGGTCATTGACCTGCATGAGAGCACAAGGGTCAAGGTAAGACTGGACCAAACAGGAGGATTTCTACCTGGATTCCCACCTACCAGGGTTTAAAGCAGGAACGTAAGCTTGCCCCCCTTCTCTTGAATCTGTACTTTGCAGACATGGGAGCAGCACTGGCCGATCCGACCTCATTTCCACCAAAGCTGGGGCTCATTCGCATGCAATGCTTGGCTACGCCGGATGATATTGTAATCATGGATCTTACGCCGTTGGGCCTCCAGGCATCCTTGGATTGCCTGAGGTCATACTCAATTGAATTCATTAGCCATCAATATTAGTAAGACCAAGGTGATGATTTTTAGCCCAAGCCTAAGCAGACAAGTTGGCGTCTTGGAGGGAGAGAATTGGAGGTGGTAGATGAGTACAAATACGTAGGCATTCCATCTGATCATCAATTAACAGGGCAGAGACTTATGGAGGCCTTGAAATAACAGAGTGCCCAGGTTATAGGCCTCTTCTTTTTTTTTTTTAAACTAGCATCCAAGGGCGGAGGCTATTCGCTCTGAATACTAGCACAACTATACTCTGCTAAACTCCTTCCCATTCTTGTGTATGGGGCAGTGCTGGGCCAACAAAAATATGAATGACCTGGCTAGCCTAGAGGGAAGCCTTTTAAAGAAACTGTTTCACCCCCCAGTGCACACACCGGTCAAAGTGGTTTATTTGGAATTAGGATTGGTTACATGCACAGCGCAAGTACAATTGTCCAAAACATATGCATAGGAAACTGGCTAATGCACAGATCGGAAGCCTCAACCAATCTATTCTGGAGGCAGCTCAAATTAAAGGTGCATTTATTAAGAACAGTAGCCTGACTAACATCCTTTCTGAATCTCTCAACTGGGATTCTGGATTTGGGGCGAATCCATTGACTTACAACCACTCACGCTACAAACTGGAAATGAAATCCAAGGTTGTTCCTTTCCACCAAGATCTGCACAAAAGTAAACTACGTACCGAGAGTAATAGTCTCTATTTTGTGGAATACATCTCAAACAGGCCGGGGGTTCCTGCTTTTATCTAGCAGTTTGTGGGAAACCAGCTGGTCTGTGATTATCTAAAACTAAAAACCAACACACTCAAAATCACGGGGTCTTGGATTAACACACGCGCAACAAAAGAATTTACCGTTTTTGTGGGAATGCGGAGTTGGAAACGGTGAAACACTTACTGATGTAGTGCGAAACCTAGTCAGCAATGAGACTGAGGGCTGAGAGATTGGCTGGTAACTGTGATGGTCTTGGTGCAGGGGAGCGATGGGAACGTTAGATGAATGGGAATGTCGAGCCTAGTATCATATTCTTCACAGTTATGTGGGTGGAAGATAAGCGTTAGGAGGCTAGGAACATCTATGGAAGGGTGGGGGGGTTGGAATGTGTGGGGCAAGTTATAGGTTGGGATGACTATGATGATGATAATGCTATGATGTCATTGAGATGGTGCATGTTCTTTCTTCAGCCTGACTTTTTTGGGTTTTCTTTTCCTCGGTGTATATGTTGGGTTAAAAAAAAAAGCTGACATTGTTCTACTGTATGGCACGTTAAATTTAAAATAAAAACATCTTTGCCCAATGTATACCTATGCCAAAATGTTTGTCTCCCTTTTTTTGGACGTAATCTTCCTCGCAGGAGGGTTGGAAAGTTGGCATGTCCTTTCGATAGCAGAAAAATCACACCATTTACAAAGCCAATACTTGTTTGTGCCGTGAAGGTGCTATGTCCGTCGCACTGTACCTTGGTGTACTTCTGATAGAATGCAGACACGAGTCAAGGAAGGAGGCCGCTCTGTTCCAGTGTGGGTTGTGGTTCTTTGTTCTCAAGTACAAACTAGGACATATCGGGAAAATATCCACAGACCAGCTGTGGAGCCATGTGATTGCCAGGTAGCTTTATTGCTTGCTGTACTGTACTCTTAACTACATTTCAAAAAGGAAAATCCGGATATTTACGTCACATGACGCCCCGCTCACCAGCACGCCTACATCCCTCACCAGCCCCACCCACTTTTTAGACAGGTTTCAATGCCTCAGTGCCTGCACATTCACATAGAGCAAACACGCAGCTCTCCTTAGTTAACGTTTAACCTTGTTTTCCCTGTATGTTGTGCACTTAAATGGTTGCACGCTATATCCGCTCTCCGGTGTTACAGATTCAAGGGGCTCCATACTCTTCCCTGGAGACCCAGAGAAGAGCGTGGAAACCCGGAGTATCCCATATAAACCCGGAGACTAGACAGGTAGGACTGTACTACGTGTACTTGGAATTAAACGAGCACAATACGAGTAACTTTTTAAAAGCAGCAGAGGATTCAAGTTATCTTGCACACGAAAATACAGAATGGAGAGTTAAAAAAAAAGCACTGTGAAAGTAGCACGCGTCCAGCAGACTTACCTGTCTGGCAGCCGTAAGAGTGCCGTCCACATCAAACAGGCACAGGATGCTGCTATCTCGCGCTGCCATCTCGCTCACCTGTGGATCACTGACGCCTGAAAACCGATGAATGGCATAAGCTGACCAGCCCTGAAGTGGGCAGTGTCTAGTTCCCATTAGAGAAACGGACCCTAGCAACGCCCCGCCTTTTCCTTTTCACGTGACTTTGGCACGTTCCGGAAGTGTCTGGGAAGTCATGAGCCGCAAGATTTCACTTCGTCTTCTTTGAGGGCAAGTCGTGCCATAGTTTCGTGGCAGCGTGCGGAGGAGCACAGGCATTGCTCCCTTAGAAGCGAATTTGGTTTACAGTAAGTCTTTTACAGTAAATCTTAAAGGTAATTGTATTTTGGTTGGAAGATCGAGAAGGCCGCGGAGGGGGTATTTCAGTGTATTTTGGAAATGAGACACCTTAGTGGTAGCATATCTGCCTACATTTGAAAATCAAAATTCCTGAGATGTATGCCCCGCCCACAGTCGCACAAAACTCCTCCCATTTTCACATGACCACGTGTCAAAAAGGTAAACTCTGTTTTGATGTGATGTAAGAAATTTGCAGTTCAAATTGAAATATGCATATTTCATTAAATTGCCTTTTCACAACCAACCAAATTGCATTTGCCTTCCATAAAATCAACACGTTAAAATGTGCCCATGTAAACTCCAAGAACCAATACAAAGGTTTTCCCTGAATTTTGCAGTACGGAAATTGGACATTTCACCTCAGTTGTTTTTCATCAGGTTATTTAGTGCAGTGGTGAGTTGTCCAGCCTGCAAACCCGATGGCTGTGGTTTAATGGGGCTGAGTCCACCCTAACCTGGGCAAAAAGAACAAAAGCAAAAGAAACGTTCGCATTGAACGTTGTCAAAAAAGAATGAAAGATGAAGCAATATAAACGCGCGTTATTTGCATTCGCTGCATTCCTTTTGCCAATGTGCTGGAAGCGTTACAGTCATTGCTGCAGAGTTAAGGCCACACTCTTGCAGGGAGTCGGAGGCGGCGCAGTCCTGCAAGCATAACAAAAAAAAACAGTGAAAGCTGTCCTCCACCAAAATTCCTGAGATTCCAGGATCTTTTCCGGAGAAATGGTTAAAATTCCTGAGTCTCTGGGAAAAGTCTGGCGGTTAGGCAGGAATGCGTGGCAGAGAGCTGATGAACACGGGCATTCTAACATTACAAAGCTTATTTGGTTTAGAGTACATCTTAAAGGTATTGCATAGTGATCGGTCTTTTAGTGCAGATGGATGATAAGGCCTGGCAGAGTGGTATTTCTTGTTTTTTTTAAAACCTTTGTGCTTGTTACTGTGCCCTGTCTCTTTAAGCTAGAGTTATCTCTACAAAGGTAGTCTCCCTCAATTTTTGTTTTCGGGGGGCCAGTATCTCAGAACAGGAGACACGTTATCAGAATAGTACAGAATTGAGAAAACTCGCTAACCCACTCTATGTCCAACCAGGGCTGGCGTGGTGAGCTATAGAATTATTGTGACAAAAGGCCATCGCCTACAACTTTGGTAAGCCACAATTATACAAGACACATAGTGCAACCATCCCATTCAATTGATACACACTCACAACATAGCAGTTTTTTTAATAAGTCCACGTCAATTTATTAAATGTTTAAGACTGTGGAATTATACCCGGAGACAGATGGATGCTGAAACCATATTTATTCACTGTTTAAAGGCAGCGGTTTGTTTAAAGAAAAAAAAAACTATCAAGTCCTCCCGGTTAGCTTCACCGGTGTCTTGGCCTTCCGTAATATACTGGCGTTAATCCTGGCTTGAGGTGTCCGGATAGGCCCACCACTCTGGTTCTCCCTCCTCTCTCTTCTCCGTGTCCTGTGGAATGAGAGCAACCCATTAGTCTGGTTTGGCGCGCTTTTATCACAACAGGAGGTTTGAAGCCCCCTCCAATCACAGAGTGCCCAGACTTTCCCCTTTCTCATTGGTTCATGAGGGGTTGCCCCGCCTCCCTTAAGGGTTGCCGTCCCGGGGTGTCGCCCTTCACATCCCTCTTGTGGTGTGTGGGCGCTAGCGTTGGCCATGTGACCGCGGCCACACTGAGTAGGGGCACATCCGGATGCTGGGCGTCCTCCTCCAGCCACGGGCAGTCCCGGCACCGTCAGGAGGAGCACGGGGGCGGCGAGTCGGTCGTTGCCCTCCCGTTTCTCGGCGCCGCTGTGAGCACCGCTCCCCCTCCCCCGGGCCGGAGCGAAAACCAGGTAGTGTCAGCAGCGGTTTCTCTCGCGTCTCCACCGTGGCTGCCAGCAGCGGTTTCCCCTTGCTTTGCTGTAAGCAAAAGGACGGACATGACACGTCGGGCGGACACGCCGCCAGACAGTCCAGCGTCTCCGGACTCATGTGGGCTCGATACATGCCGCAGCTCTATCCGGGGTGGCGTATCCTCACACATCCCTTCCCCAATCCCAGGCCGATCGGGCCAGGGAGAACACCTGGACAGATAGCCACCAGCTGGAACTTGGCAGGTCTGTGCAATGTGACGAAGTCGAAAGGTTGAAGGGAGAGAAACCAGCGGAGAACCCTCTGGTTGGTGTCCTTATGTCGAGCCAGCCACTGCAGGGGGGCATGGTCAGTGTACAGCGTGAACCGGCGACCCAGCAGATAGTACCGGAGCGAGTCAACGGCCCACTTGATGGCCAAACACTCCTTTTCAATAGTCGAGTAGGCCGCTTCATGGGACAACAACTTCCGACTGATGAAGCACACCGGTTGCAGGTCCCCTCCTTTCTCTTGCGAGAGTACAGCCCATAGGCCCTGGTTTGAGGCGTCAGTTTGCAAAAAGAAATGTTTCTGGAAGTCCGCACAGCATAGGACCGGGTTTGACGTTATCCTTCGCTTCAGGTGAGCTATGGCGTTCAGGGCACTCAGGTTGTTGGTTAGGTTAGGAACACCCTTGAGCCTCAATGCGTCTGTCAAGGGTGCGGCTATCGAGGAGAAGTCGGGGATGAATCTCTGGTAATAACCGATCAACCCCAGGAACGCTCGTATTTGTTTCCTGTTGGTGGGAGTCGGCATATCATGTATAGCCTGGGTTTTGGACAATTGAGGTTTTAGCACCCCCCCACCCACTATGTGACCCAGATATTTGGTTTTGTGGGTTCCTATCGTAGACTTTTTTGGGTTGATGTGTAACTCTGCCCTATGTAGATCAGCCACCACTAGTTCTAGATGGTCCAGATGCGACACCCAGAATCGGCTGTATACCACAATGTCATCCAGGTAAGCAGCAGCATATCCAACATGTGGTCTCAGTATGATGTCCATCAAACTTTGGAACGTGGGAGGGGCCCCATGGAGTCCAAAGGGCAGAACCTTATATTGGTATAAACCTTGTGGGGTGGAGAAGGCAGTTTTCTCCTTATCCTGGGAGCGTAAGGGTGTCTGCCAATAGCCCTTGGTTAAGTCTAGAGTGCTCAAGAAATGGGCCGCTCCAAGGCCCTCCAGGAGTTCGCGCATCCGAGGCATTGGATAGGCCTCGTATCGGGACACCGCGTTCAATTGTCTATAGTCCATACAAAAATGGACTGAACCGTCCGGCTTAGGGACTAGTACTATGGGGGACGACCAAACGCTGACCGATGGCTTGATGATATCCATCCGTAACATTTCATCCACCTCGGATCTGGAGATGTTTCGCCTGGCTTCAGGTATCCGGTATGGCCTAAGCCTCACGGGTGGTCCGGGATCTGTTTTGATTTCATGTTCAAGCATATTGGTTCGTCCGGGCAAGGCGGAAAAGGCGTGAGCATAGGGGGACAGCCTGTTCCTGACGTCAGTCTTCATCTCGAGGGAAAGAGCGTCTCCCCAATTGACTGAATCCAGGGTATCGGGAACAGTGTTCAGAATCTCCTCCGGTTTGGGTTCCTCGACACTCACAAAGGCGCCCAGAAGAGGCTCGTTTCATTTTTTTAGAAGGTTGATGTGATAGACCTTTTCTGGGGTGGTTCGATCAGGTTGATGTACCCGGTAGGTTACTGGGCTTAGTACATCAGTGAACTTATAAGGCCCTCTCCATCTGGCCAACAGTTTGTTAGCGCTGGTAGGCAGGAGTACCAGTACCTGGTCCCCTGGTTTGAAGGTTCCCATTGGACTCCCCTTGTTGTAATTTTTTTCTTGGGTCATTTGGGCATGTCCAAGATTGACTTGGGCCAGTGTACGTAATGCGGTTAGGTGTTCCTTTAATTCCTCTGTATACTCGGTTAAGGATACCTCTTTTGTGGATTCCCACTCCTCAACCAGATCCAGTATCGTCCGAGGTTGTCTCCCAAACAAGAGCTCGAAGGGGGAGAAACCGGTGGAAGACTGGGGAGTGTCTCTTAACACCATTAACACCAGGGGGATCACCCGATCCCAGTTTTTCCCGGTTGGTCCCGTCACCCTTATTAGCATTTTCTTAATCGTCTGGTTATAACGTTCTACCAGCCCATCAGTTTGGGGGTGGTATACTGAGGTTCTCAATTGTTTGATCTGGAGCTGTCCACATGCTTGTTTTAAGAGGGTTGACATGAAATTAGTGCCTTGGTCAGTGATTATCTCGGAGGGTATCCCCACTCGGGCAAAGAATGGAATTAGTTGGTCGCACAATACCCGGGCCGACGTTCCCTTTAGGGGAAAGGCCTCTGGGTATTGGGTGGCGTAGTCGACTACGACCAATAAGTATTTATATCCCCGGCTGGCAGGTTCCAGGGGTCCCACTATATCCATGCCGATCCTCTCGAAGGGGATCGATATGAGGGGCATTTTCTGTAGCGGTGCCTTTGCGGGTAGAACCCAGCTGGTAAACTGGCAGGTGGGACAGTTCTTGCAAAATTGGGCTACCTCCCCATAAATGCCGGGCCAGTAAAACCTCTTTAATAGGTTTTGTTGGGTCTTAAGAGAGGCCATGTGACCCCCACAGGGATGGTTGTGAGCCAGTTGTAGAACTATGAGGCAGTGACTCTTCGGTAACACCAATTGTTCCTTTATGGCGTCGTCGTCACCCTTATACCTCCGGTATAAGAGACCCTGACGTAAAAGGAACCCTGGGCCTCTGGCTGGGTTGGGTTCCCCTTCCTGGGCTGCCCTTTCCCTGGCCACTCGTAGGGTGGGGTCGGTTAGGGTCTCCCCCCTTATGGTGTCTTCGTTATCTTCGAGCTTCCAGTCGATGGGCCGGGTCATATTTTTCGCGCCTTGAAACACTTGTGTATAGGCGCGTTACAAATGCCTTATCATATCATATAACTGGCCTGACACCATGCCATCCGGGTCCGCCTTTTTCGCCCTGGTAGGGATTCCCGGGAAACAGTGTCCATCCCTGTAACATCGGGTTTGGGCGGAGTCTTCTCTTCCTTTAGGCCTCTTAATGTCTGATTGAAATTGGGGAGGTCGGTCCCGATTACCACCGGGGTGGGGAGACAAGGTAGGACGGCAACCCTCAAGGGAGTGGATGTTTTATTCAAGTCAATCACCACATCCTTCATTGGGTAACACTTTGTCCCTGTGAATGCATCTGATAGGTACTGTTATGTTAGATAAGCAGGGAGTGTTACTCACGGTTGGTGATATGGCGGTCTGCCTGCTGCCGCAGTCCAAGAGTGCACGTGATGGTCTGCCGTCGACACGGATGTCCACCACATAGGGTTCCGGGATGCTCTCCTCGTCCATTGGGTTCAGGTAACCGATGTCCATAGGTTCGACCGGTCTTCTCCTGGGACAAAACCGGGCTATATGCCCCACTCGTTGCAGTCATAACATTGCGGTTGCTTGGAACCAGGCGTTGACATTGGGGTCTTCTCCTCGCTTCCTGGTCTCTTGTCCTCTGGTCTCCTGGTGTTCTCATCGGAGGATCTCCATTTTATGGGTGGGGCTCGGCCACCCCTGATCATATGGGGGTCGGAAATCGGGATGGTGATGCGGGCTGATACCCCAGTAGGCGGTATCCGGGAGTGACCGGCCTTCTGGTATGCCGACGCAATGTCCACTGCTTCGGTTAGGGTGGGCCGATGGTGCTGCCTGACCCATCTTTGCATTTGTCCTGGCAGGGCTTTGATAAATTGCTCCAGGATTATTTTATCGAGCAGGGGTTGGTTAGCTGGGTTTGGAGCCAGTAGCCACTTCTCGACCAGATCCTTTATCCTATAATACAGCTGGCGTCGGCTTTCCCCAGCCCTAAGCCTGGTCTCTGTCAGGGTCCGGCTTGAACGAATTCCACAGGAGCTGATAATGGCCCCACAGACCCTCACTAGGAGTTCACCTCTCAACCCTAAAGTAAAGCTGAGCTGAGAACCCCAAGAAAGGGAAAGGGGAATTTGGATAAAATAACAACGGAGAAACTGCAGCCCTGCAACCGTCTGGTAGGCTCTGGTATCTGTAGTAAACAAATACACTCAGTTACTTATACATTAAGGTAGACTTCTTATCTTAAATTATTTTGGAAACAACTATAACTTCTTTACCTCTTAAACCTCTGTTTAAGACTTAGAGGTTAATTATCTGCATGGAGTATAGAACAATTGTAGTACTTTAGAGCATATTGTCACTAGTCATTCAAGTCTCTTTAGAATCCTAAGTAATGACTCTTGCAAGCAGTTCACTGACTTAGATATTCTTGTTTGCTCCTTAAGAACATTAAACTCTATGAGATTTGAGTTTTAAATGCTTTTAAAAACAATGCAGTCTTTTCTAAGAAGTATTGAATTCCTTTTGCGTGAAGGTTACTTTAAATGAAACTCATTAACTTTCTTGAATGCTGCTGCTCCTGCTTCTGCGTATGAATCTTTCCTTTTTACAAGTGCAAACGTTTTGCGATGAACACGCGAATTCACAAGACGTGAAAATCATCTTTGCGCTGAAAAAATCACGTGTGCACCGTAGTAAAGAGAAAACACGTACACGCGCTAAAAGCACACGCGCACCTTAACTAATTCATGTACGCGTGTAAAACGTGCACGCGATGAAAAATCACACGCAATGTAAAAATGGACTCCCGCTCTATCGCAACCAAGCACATGCTGTCGTACGCAGCGTCACTCACACGAAAATTGTACACGCGCTAAAAACAACTCGCGCTCTGTAAAAATGGGGTCGCGCTCTATCGCTCGCCATACCCGTGCGCTCCCATAACGACGTTGCTGAAGACACGAGGACTCGCGCGCGCGCGCGCGCTAAACAGTCTTGAAACACTTTTCTTGTAATTTATAACTTTAAAACTTGCGCGCACAGTCTTTACACTTGTCTGCTTACTGTATTTAAACTGTAAACGTTCTTTCTCTCAGTTCATTTTAAACTTCTTAACACTTTAACTTCTTATTAGAAAAATGGAAATTCTCTGTGAAAATCTTTAAGCTTTTAAAAGAACGATCCCACCTGAGTTCTTCTTGTTCACTCTGGCTCAGCAAACGATTCTCTTACTTCTCTGGTAAATCTTCTGAACTCTGAAAGGCCTTACTTAAGGAGCTTAACAAATGTACAACCAGCCACTGAATTTCTTTGGATGAAAGGCAGTTTAGAATCTTGCTCACCTCCCCAGAATCCAACCCATTATCCTTTCAGCCAATCAGACAAATCAAACATAGCATTATTCCTTAAACCAATCAGATTAAGCTTCTTTCTCTCCATCTTAACTTGGGCTACCACAATGTTAATTCTATGTACATGCTCTTTCAGGTCACTACTCTAGCCAGCCCTGACAGTCTCCCTCAGTTGGATCCGATAGGCTTCATCGTCCAGGCCTAAGCGATCTAGTACTGCAGCCTTAATTTCTCCGTACAGCGTGTTGCCGTTGGGGTTTACCGCCTGGTAGGCACCCTGCATCACCCCAGACAATAGGGTGGCAACATACTGACCCCACCGGTCCGGAGGCCATTGCGCGTTTCTGGCTATTCTTTCGAAACTGGTAAAGAAGAAAGCAGAGTCCTCTCCATCCCTGTATTTCTGCAGGAGGGCTGAGGGCACCTGTGGTTGGTTTCTTGTATTGGCCACTGCATCCGTGAGACGGGATATAGTCTCATGCTGTTTGTCCTGCGCAGTTGTTTGTATGGTACCCTGCAGCTGGATGGCCTGTTGGAAGGCCTGCCGATCCGCAGCTGCTTGCTGAGACTGCAGCTGTACCAACTGTTGCAACTGCTGTTGGCCTTCAGACAGTGTCTTTATCAATGCCTCCATAGCGCTGTCTATAATCCCACCTTCGTCGCCAGTCTGGAATTATACCCAGAGACAGATGGATGCTGAAACAATATTCATTCACTGTTTAAAGGCAGCGGTTTGTTTAAAGAAAAAAAAACTGTCAAGTCCTCCCGGTTAGCTTCACCGGTGTCTTGGCCTTCCGTAATATACTGGCGTTAATCCTGGCTTGGTCCTATCTTGAGGTGTCCGGATAGGCCCACCACTCTGGTTCTCCCTCCTCTCTCTTCTCTGTGTCCTGTGGAATGAGAGCAACCCATTAGTCTGGTTTGGCGCGCTTTTATCACAACAGGAGGTTTCAAGCCCCCTCCAATCAGAGTGCCCAGACTATCCCCTTTCTCATTGGTTCATGAGGGGTTGTCCCGCCTCCCTTAAGGGTTACCGTCCCGGGGTGTCGCCCTTCACATCCCTCTTGTGGTGGTGGGCGTTCGCGTTGGCCATGTGACCGCGGCCGCGCTGAGTAGGGGCGCATCCGGATGCTGGGCGTCCTCCTCCAGCCACGGGCAGTCCCGGCACCATCAGGAGGAGCACAGGGGCGGCGAGTCGGTCGTTGCCCTCCCGCTTCTCGGCGCCGCCGTGAGCACCGCTCCCCCTCCCCCGGGGCGAAAACCAGGTAGATGTATCGCGGCTCCGCCGCGGCTGTCAGCAGCGGTTTCTCTCGCGTCTACACTGCGGCTGCCAGCAGTGGTTTTCCCTTGCATTGCTGTAAGCAAAAGGACGGACATGGCACGTCGGGTGGACACGCTGCCAGACAGTCCAGCGTCTCCGGACTCGTGTGGGCTTGATACATGCCGCGGCTCTATCCGGGGCGGCGTATCCTCAAAAAGACCAATTTAGAAAAATTAAAAAAGAGAGGGAGAATGAATCAACAACATGCACATTCATCGTAATACATCAACATATTATTCTCGCTCACTTCTTAAAAAACAGTATGCTTTATATGGGGTTCATTGTCTTAGTCAAAACTACTATGTACACTTCAGCAGTTTACAGATACAAGACTATGTTATTTGACTAGTCTATTGTCAAGTGTCGACATGTTTCGGCCATTTTAGGGGATGAAACACTACCCCTAATGTTTCTATAACCAATGCTTTATACGGCCTTCTTCAGGACAGACAATTTCTTTTTCAGATGTTGGACACCTCTTTTCAAATCCCCCGTAACAGGATAAGCACAATATCCTTGTTGGACCTGCGCTTAGTGCTAGGAAAATCTAGTCGTTGCTGGGCATAATTCCTACTTCCGAGTATTCACAGATCAACTCCGGATTCAGTTTTTTCAGAGAATTCCAGGCTGTGTGGGAATCTTTATTTCCACTAGATCTAACTCCACTGCAGACACACACGAGAGTCTGTTCTGTTCATTAAAGTAGCAAAAACTCCCAAAAAATCCGGCGCTCCACAGCTTAGGAAAGCCGTCGGTGGATACGTGTGACAAGTTCAAACGTTTCACTCGATTGCCTTATTTCTTCAGGAAAACCTTCGGCACCGCTCAGCGGTGCCGAAGGTTTTCCTGAAGAAATGTGTCTGCAGTGGAGTTAGATCTAGTGGAAATAAAGTTTCCCACACAGCCTGGAATTCTCTGAAAAAACTGAATCCAGAGTTGATCTGTGAATACTCGGAAGTAGGAATTAAGCCCAGCAACGACTAGGTTTTACTAGCACTAAGCTCGGGTCCAACCAGGATATTGTGCTTATCCTGTTACGGGGGATTAGAAAAGAGGTGTCCAACATCTGAAAAAGAAATTGTCTGTCCTGAAGAAGGCCGTATAAAGCATTGGTTGTAGAAACACTAGGGTTAGTGTTTCATCCCCTAAAATGGCCAAAACATGTCGACACTTGACAATAGACTTGTCAAATAACATAGTCTTGTATCTGTAACCTGCTGAAGTGTACATAGTAGTTTTGACTAAGACAATGAACCCCAAAGCATACTGTTTTTTAAGAAGTGAGCGAGAATAATATGTTGATGTATTACGATGAATGTGCGTGTTGTTGATTCATTCTCCCTCTCTTTTTACATTTTTCTAAATTGGCCTTAAACATTTAATGAATTGACGTGGACTTATTAAAAAAACTGCTATGTTGTGAGTGTGTATCAATTGAATGGGATGGTTCCTTTTTTCTTTGCACTAAGTATGAGATATGTCTTGTATAATTGTGGCTTACCAAAGTTCTAGGTGATAGCCTTTTGTCACAATAATTCTATATATCACCACGCCAGCCCTGGTTGGACATAGAGTGGGGTAGCCAGTTCATTAAGCTAGAGACCAGGGTCACGCCGGCAGGATGATGCGGGTGCGAGGAGGAGTAAATAGGAAGGCGGTTTCAGTTTCTAGTTTAATACGAATAAAGAAAGACGTGCCAAGTTCCTCTGGTGTCACACCCCCCCCTTTACATAGGCCTCGAGTGCCCAACAACTGGCGACGAGGCAGACTTCCTCGTGCACCAGAGTTGTCCTCTTCCTTTCAGCAGGCGAGCAACACTGCTGCGCTGTGCCCCGTTCCAGTGGCTGACTCCAGACCACGTCCAGAGCCACCAGCATGACGATCCCGCCGATGCTGTAACGCCCGACCCCGGGCCTCCATCGTGTGCACTGCACACACATTCCACACTGCTGGGGGCTGTGTGCCAGACTCTGCTCCTCCGCCGCGCGGCAATCCACCAGCTGCCGACACCTGCTGGAGCATGGGCTATGTCGGCAGCAGGTGGGTGGCCCCTCCTATCACGCGTGCCCGCCAAGCACAATGCAGCCCTCCAGAGACTGGCTGCTGGCGGCTCGCATAGGCCACCCACTGTGGGGCCCTCCAAGTAGTGACAGTCAACTTCACTGTTGTGAGCCCTTATCGCTCGCCCACGCCTGCCAAAGGGCCTCCTGGACATGGCGCAGGCGCCATAACCAGCAAATGTGTGGCCCATACCACGAGTTCCTGGCCTCTAAGGCCTCTCAAACCCACGCGCCACGAGCCCCTACCAGCCAACCCAGGTGGCTGCCAACTGAGACACTGACCGCTGTGAAAAGAAAAAAGAAAAACCCGCCAACGGCACAACTACTCCAGCTACCACAATGAGCATGCCGCCTGGCCCTGTGTAGCCCGGCCCGGCGCAGCAACCTCCTGCAATGCAGGACCCTCCTACCGGATCAATGGCCATTGCCTGGCGTATGCCGCCCCCGTTCTACATGACCCCACAGGCAGACAAAGGCCCAAGGTGGGTGGAAGGGCTGGAAGACTTTAATAATTTCATCACAGCAGCGGGCGAGCAGAACTCACCAAAGCTACACAGCATGCTGCTCAACATCGCCGGCAGCAAGATTAAGACACTTATTAAAACTATTCCTCAAGAAAAACAACCAGATTTTGCGGCACTGATAGTAGCCCTCAACAAAAGGCTTGTTACTGAGCCCAATAGGGATTACGAAAGGTACATGTTCAATCAATGTACCCGGAGAGGGGAGGAGACAGTAGATGAGCTCATCACTCGCCTGAGGATAAAAGGGGCAAACTTCCAGTTCCATGCGTTCTGGCAATACGTCTGAGAGTGATCGAGGGGTGCAGATCCCAGACCCTCAAGATGCAACTTCTCAAGAAGCCACTCACCATCTATGAGGTCAATGAAATGGCCAGAATCTTTGAGACGGTAGATGCACAGGCATTCCAGATGTCAGGGACTACCACGACCAAGCAGGACAAGGGCAAACTCATCGCTGCTGTCCAGCCAATCAACCAAAGACCTGGAGACAGAGGCACTGCAGGAGGATATCGGAAGGCCCCCAGAATGCAGAGGCAGTGCTATCGCTGCGCTAGGGCCTTCCCCCATTCAGGGTCATGCTTGCACTCTCCCAGAAATGCGGCAACTGTGGCCGAGAGGGCCAGTTCCAGTTGGTCTGCAGAGAAGGGAGGCCTTTCCCCACACCACGAATGTCACCATCATCACAGAACAGGGCATATAATCGGAGCGCAGCATTCCAGATGCGTCCATACCAGCAAGGGCCGAGACGATATGTGAGGGTGGTAGAAGACATTTACCCTGAAGACTACCCTCAAGAGTATGAACCATACGAACAGAACCAACGTCTCAGAGACGAATATGATGGACCACTGCAGCCACACTCGGGCCATTACGTAACAGTGACCCACAGACCGGAGTATGAAGGCGACCACTACGATCAGTATGCCCAGGATGAATGGTTACCTCATCCTGGATGACAGAGAGGCCAGGGAGGCGCCCAGAATACCTGTGGAGATTTGTGGGAGACACTTCTGTTTTTTGGTCGATTCAAGAGCCAACGTAAACATCATGGGAGAGAAGGAATTTTTACAGATGCCTGACAGACCAACACTGACCCAAACAATGTCCAAAATCTTTCAGTGGGGCGCAGATCTTTCCCTCCACTCCATTGGGCACCTCAGACGCCGTCTCATTCACAAAGGACTGTCCACCGCCACGGTAATTCATCCATGTGATACAGAGCCCGACCAAAGGGAGATGCCGGATGAGTTACCACGGGCGACACGATCCAGTCGACTGCTCCCATCAGCAGTCAAGGACAGGTCTGCATGATGTGGAAGGGGCTCCCCTCTGGAGGTCACATCACGAAGGACACAATCATGACAGTATTCCTACCCCTCTACAAGGGACTGGGAAAGATGAAAGGTCCCCCAGTCAAGCTGCACATAGACACATCAGTCCAGCAGTCCCACCACATCTGAGGAGAGTAGGATTCCACCTACAAGCCGCTGTATCGAATAAGGTCAACCAATTACTAGCGGACGGCATAATTGAACCAGCCACAGGCCCAACCCCATGGGTCTCTCCGCTAGTCATCGTGCCTAAGGAAGGAGGCCACCTGAGACTTTGTGCGGACATGAAAATGGCCAATACCGCCTTCCAGAGGGAACGTCGCCCAGAACCACGCATAGAGGACATGATTTATCAGTTAAACAAGGTGGTTCTTTTTTCCAAACTTGACCTTAACCAGGGGTACCACCAGATGGTACTCCACCATGAATCAAGAGGCATCACCACGTTTGCAACCCATGATGGCCTATTCCGCTATAAACGCCTCAACTTTGGCATCTCATCGGTGGCAGAAATCTTCCAAGAAGCCATTAGACAGATCGCAAGACTGGTGCAGAGCGCCCTAAATTACAGTGACGACATCCTCGTCTTCGGGAGATCACGAGAAGAGCACAACTCCGCGCTGATGGCAACCTGCGCAGCTGTCCAAGGGGCGGGCCTGATGCTGAACATTGACAAGTGCTGATTCAGCAAGACCAAGTTGAAGTTCTTCAGCCATATTTTTTCTGCAGACGGTATGACGCCAGTTCCTGATAAAGTTTCCACCATCTTCAACCTCCCGGAACCAAGCCAGTTGGCTGATGTGTGCTCGTTTCTGGGGATGGCAGGCTACTGCGCTCGCTACATTCCACACTATGCCTCCATAACCGAGCCACTACGTATGGTCGGCCGAATGTCAGGAAGCGTTTGACACCATCAAAGAAGCCCTATCAGAAGCCCAGAGACTTGCCTACTTTGACCCGGAATGGCACACCGAAATCGTGATTGGATTCAAGCCCAGTGGGGGTGGGAGGGTTCCTAGTGACTGTTTCGACAGTCAAAGTTTCCACTGACAAAAGTTCCGACACAAAAGTGTCGGGGGGTGTGGGGTAGGGAGTTTAGAATTTTTGTTTTATGGGTTCCCCCAAAACCCCTGTTTTTCTTCTTTTTTTTAAAAAACACTTATTTAACTATACTAAATTAAAATAAACCCTTTAATATTAAAAAAATAAATTTGAAACTTTTTTCCCCGGTACTTTTGTTTCGGAACTTTTGTTATTCGAAACTATTGATTCGGAACTTTGCCTGGACACCGCTGGGAGCCATACTGGCCAAAACCAACAGGGTCGACCCTCATCCAAGTCACAGCCCCAACAGAGTCTGCCTACTCACAGCCAGAGAAGGAGAGCCTTGCAGCCTTGTGGGCGTGCAAGCATTTCCACAACTTTGTGGTAGGAAAAAGGTTCACCTTCCTCACCGACCACCAGGCCCTGCTGTCACTTTTCGGAAACCCCAGGACCAAAATGCCTCCTAGAATCGAACGGTGGGGCATCAGGCTCCAGGAGTAAGATTTTGAGACCATCCACAGGCTCGGCGGTGAAAGCAACCCACCGGATTATCTATCAAGACACCGACGGGCAAGTCAATGCTCGGACCCGGCGACGTGGACTAAATCAACTACGTGACCACAAACAGGCTCCCACCAGCCATCTCACTTGAAACCGTTGAATCTGCTTCTGCGGCAGACCCATCCATGGCCCTCGCGATCAGCCTGACGGAGAACAACAAATGGAGGGATTATCGCTGCGCTATGCTGCGCCATCTGGGAGTGTGCAGGGATCAACTGGAGAGGAGGGCCAAGGTACATACGGAACTAGCAGTAAAAGACAAGACGATACTCCTGAGAGGGTGCAGGCTCGTAATCCCAGCTACCCTACGATCAGAAGTCATAAAGACAGCTCACGAAGGACACTTTGGTGCAGATAACACCAACCGGCAGCTCCGGTGCCACGTGTGGTTCCCTTTTCTGGACGCAAGGGTCAACAGGTGGGTGAGGAACTGCATAGCGTGCCAATGCACGACCAGGGCAGAGGCTCATGCCCCAATCCATCCGACGCAGATCCCTGAGCAACCCTGGGAAAAAGTGGCAGTGGATTTCTATGGTCCCCTTGAGTCAGGGGAATACTTGCTACTGTTCATAGATGAACATTCGAGGTTTCCAATAGTGAAGAAAACAACATCCACAGCGTTTGCTCAAGTTGTAGCAGTTCTCGATGAAATGATAAGTGAGTGGGGGATCCCCTACCTCATCAAGTCCGACAACGGACCGCCATTCAGTGGACACGAGTTTGCGGTTTTCGCAAAGCATATGGCCTTTGCCCACCAGAAGATCACACCTCGCTGGCCACAGGCCAATGGAATGGCAGAGCGGTTCATGGCCTCAATCAAGACAACCTTGGAAAGGGCCCGAATCGAGGGTGCTGACCCCCATCAAGCACTGTGCCAGTTACTCTGGGACTGCCGCAATACACCACATGAAGCAACCAACAAAACCCAAGCAGAACTGATGATGAAGTATCAAGTTTGCACTCGTATTCCGAGACACCCTGCAAGTCAGCCGGAAGTAGATCAAGAGGTCATCAGAAGAGACACTTAGACGAAAGAAAGAGTTCGAGTGGAGACGGGTGAAAGGAGAGGAGCCAGACCAAAAGAGTTTCACCTTATTCATATTTGTATTGCGCCGGTAGCTCTCAAGCTTCGGGCGCAGAGACAGGAACACGAAGGACAAAAGACAAACAAGTACAAGTAGCACAAGACATTTGGTCTACATAGATAGGTGGACGAAAAATATTATGTGTATTACTTAAAGATGTGAGTTTTCAGTAGTTTACGGAAGCGTTGATAGCTAACTTCCATCCTTAGCTGGCCTGGGAGACCTTGGAGATGAAGTGCTGATACAACAGGTGATGGCGAGGAAGATGGACTCTCGGTTCGCCCCCAAGCCCCGTTTGTGTCAGAGCTGTCGAGGGAACCATGGTAACAGCCGTGAACGCTGAAAAAGGACAAGAAACCGCTTGCTGTTCAAGCATGTTGTCAAGAGAGAGGATGAGAGGCCGCCTCCTCCTGATCCGGAGCCTCCGAAGCCTCAGGAGCCAAGAGACGAGTTGTGGATCCCTCCAGGGCAATCCCGAGTCCCCTGCGGAGCCGGCTAATGGTCCCGGCTCACCCAGGGGTGGTGCCGAGAGCACCGGACCCCAATGGATTATCCAAAAGCCTCTTTGTCTGGTCGAAGAATGTTAAGAGGAAGCAAGGACATTTGTCCGGGGGTGTTGTTACTGTACCCTTTCTCTTTAAGCTAGAGACCAGGGTCACGCGGGCAGGATGATGCACGTGCGAGGAGGAGTAAATGGAAAGGCAGTTTCAGTTTCTAGTTTGATACGAATAAAGGAAGACCTGCCAAGTTCCTCTGGTGTCACGCCTCCTCCTTTACATAGGCTTCGAGGGCCTAAGAGTGCTTGACAGAATTCATATAACAGGATACTGTCAGAATCAGAACAAACCTCCCTCCCTTCCTCCTCACCTGGTCTTCTGTGGAGCTTTCTTCTGGATGCTGCTTCCTTCTTCTAGAAGACTTTTGTTTGATGCTTCCTTTCTTGTCTTTCTTTTGAAGTAAATAAGGTCTCTCTCCTCGGGATGTCACGCTGTCGGCAGGAAAGTCCCCAACAACATGATCTCCCCTCGAGCTAGCCCCCCAAACAGGGAAAAGCCTCCTGGCTGAAAAACCCTGTAAATCCAAAAGGATCACAGTCCGGACGTGCAGAAAGAGTGGTGCGCGGCAGGCCAGAGGATGGTAGCAGTCAAGAGTAGAAGAACTCATAAGCGGAAGAGCCGCATTTCAAAACTACTTAGATCGGTCCAAAGGAAGAACGAGAGACACAGGAGTACGGGTCTCCAGAAAGAGCCCGAGAAGGAAGTTAGAATAGCAAAAAGGGTCGGAAAAGGGAATCCCTGAAGGCCGGGTGGTAGACGTGCAGAATGCACACTGAGAGCTAGGAAGGCACAGCGAAAGATGAAAGACGCGGTGAAGAATGCCGTAGAGCGAAAGGAGAAGGAGAAAACGAGACGGCTGCACTAGGAGGAACCCGAGAGGCAGAGGGTACCCACAGAGAAAGGAAAAATAAACACTAGAGGGGTGCTCACAACAAAGGCAGGATGAGACCAATGGTACAGGAGACAGCAATGGAGTGTAAGCGCACGGAAGAATCCAAAGTGCAATGCACCAGACTGATGTAACTGTGTCCGTATATGCCGATTGGCGGCCATCTTGGAAATAACATCTAGACCGTTACTGCAACAACGGTAGAAACGTGATGGGACATTCTAATGGCGCCGCCAGCGATCCCAGATCTTCCACGAAGGCATGACAGATACATATATCAGTGTACAGATTCATTGGAATATATATAAATGCTTTGCCATTGTGCATTTTGCCACCTCCCAGAGTAGGATCAATTCATACCCAATGGGCAGTATTTCCCCTTCTACTGTACACTACCATTCAATGTACATACCTGCACCCTTCCCCTTAGCTTAGCTCAGTCTGTTTGCAGGGCAGGCAGATAGGTATGGAAGTAACGCCAAATATACAATGGCTTAGCCGTCTCAGGCATTGTACTTGTATATAAGTCTTCACAATCCTCGGCCCACATTAGATCCAACAACCAGTCCTGCACCATCGGAGGGTGGAACATCCTCCAGCGCTGCAGTATGCATGGCTTAGCGACTATGCACCCAATGTTCACAAAATCTTTCTTTTTGCTCTGGAATGTCCCCCCAGCCCAAATAAAACCTCAACGGGGGAATATGGCAATGCATGCTGTATAATTACTGACAAGGTATTCATTGTGATAACCTGTTTCCAGAAGCCCTGTAGTTTACTACAATTCCACAACAGCTAGCATTTTTGCTGTCACACCTTGGACATTTGCCTTCCATATCCAGGTATATTGATTTGAGTTTACTGGGGGTATAGAACAATCTATTCAGTATTTTGTACTGAATCAATTTAAACCTGAAGTTGAGGGATACAGATCCCATTGTTTCATCAGCGATTTCAACCTCCAGCTCTTCTGCCCACTTTTGCCTAGCCGGGACCATATGCCAACAGGGTTGATCTATTATCATCCCATATAGTGTTGCCAGTATTTTACTACACCCAGAGGAGTTGGATATATATATATCAGGAAGTCCTTATCTACAAGCTCAGCAGGGTACATCCTCCACCATC